>NW_024038513.1:930000-1481991 GCF_016077235.1 Cyprinodon tularosa
AATCAAGTTAAGGTGAAATTAATCAAATTAAAACACGGCTGAGAGAGGGAGTCCAGTATGCGGTAGTCATAGGCAGTAGTCTGAGTAGCGGCGGCGGAGACGGTCAACATTGCGGCCACGGAAAGTAATACGTCATGACGCCCAAGCCCTATTATTAATATATTGTTACATGTTTTAAATGCTTGACAGTTAATTACCTGTGACAAAGTGAGCACTGCAGACTCTGGCGTATTCCAGTTTAACACCGTCCAAATCGGACCTGGATATCCGTGTCAGCCATAGGTGACGGCGTTGTTCAGATAGCCGTTTTGTTTTTTCACATTGATTCACGATTACGGCTGGTATGCGATAGAAAGAGCGTTGAGCTCCACCTCCACGGGCCGTGCAACCAACAATCACCTGAAAACCCCCTATTACACATTTAATCTCACATTTAGTCTGGTTTATCAGGCTAATAAACATTCATCTGTCAATCTAATTCTTTCGTTCATATGTCGCAGCTAATATACGCAACGGTTGAAATCAGGATCCTTTCCTTTCCCATTGAGTTGCGTCCCAGTGTTCACGGGGATGGACGTCTGTGTCTTCGGCAGGCGTAGAGCTAACAGAACTGGCAGTGTTGCGAGGCAAGGGCTCAAACATGTACGGCTGGAACCCTTCTACACGTCCATAGAAGCGTAGAAGGTTTGCAGTGAAGACGAACCTCCGTTCAGGCACCATGGACCCGAGGAAGTAAAGATTCCTAAAAAATTAGCCTCGAACGCTACGGTGGAGAATGAAGAAGCCAAGGACAGCAGCAGAACACATCAGTAGATGGTCCTGACCTGAACGGATGGTTAGGAGCACTTTGAGGTTTCCACACTGGAAAAAACGATTTAGGAATAGGTAAAAATAATTTAAATTAAGTGTATTTATCCTTAATTTGAGTAAGTATATGAGATAGTTTCCTAATGGAATATTTATACTCTTAAAATAAGATAATTAGATAATATGCTGATGAAGGTTCTCAGTCATCCAGGTCATAGTCATTCCGTAAAAAAATCAAAAAATATCCACTGGACTTGGTACAAGATTTGAAGACGTTTTTCCACCTCTCCAGGAAGCTTTCTCAATTCAAATGTCTGGATCTGCAGTGAGTTTGAGTCTTATATGGACAACGCCTTGTATCGCTTGGAAACATGCAATGGTAACCGATGAATGGGTCGTTAGTTCCATCGTTAGCCTGTAATATCTGAACCTGTCTATGATTTCTAGGGGTCGGTCGTTAAAGGGGGGGATTGCCATTAAGGGGGGGAATTGTCTCCTGTAATACCTGAAACCTGTCTATGATTGTTAAGGGTTGGTCGTTAAGGAGGTATTGTTCACCGGCTGGAGCGGGTAAGTCCCTCGTTCCTCTGTGATGGGGTGGGGGGTTTGGTGATATCTTGAAGGGATCATGTCTATGATTGAATTGTATGTTTTTGGAAGCTGCTGTTTTTCTCTCTTAAAGCTGCAGTCTGTAACATTGAGGAGAGAGCAGACTTCGACTGAAAATTTGAAGAAAAACAGGTTTCACGCCACTCCCCCACCCTCTCTGCTTCACTCATGCCCCACCTCCAAGCTCCACCCCTCTCACAGCATCTGCGCGGCTACCGCATGCGACCAGAAGGGGGGGGGCGGGATTCAGCATGTGTGAGCTGTGATTGACACTCCATCAGACGCTCCTCTGGCTGTGATTGGTTGTTTTGACTCGTCCCGAATTATTCTTTCCAGAGTGAAATACAGGCAGTAGGCGGTACCAATTGAAGCAGTTTTTTTCACAGGTTACATATCAGATGTACTGCTGTCTGGGCATAGGGACAGTTTTAGCCAATATGACAAAAAAGTGATTTTTAAAAACTTACAGACTTCAGCTTTAACATAGATGGCTTCCTTCACGCCCCTCTCAAACCACCTATTTTCTTTATCCAGAATATGGACATTCTGGTCCTCAAAAGAATGTCCTTTGTCCACAAGGTGTAGGTGTACTGCGGAGTCTTGTCCAGAGGCGGCCTCTCTTCTGTGTTGGGCCATGCGTCTGTGGAGAGGTTGTTTGGTTTCGCCAATGTAAAGGTCAGAGCATTCCTCGCTGCACTGAACAGCATATACCACTCCGCTCATGTTCGGTCTGGGGGTTTTATCTACAATTATCTATAATTAGATAATATACACTTGAAATAAGACGGTGCAGTTGTATTTTCTTATTTTAAATGTAAACTGTCTTGCTCCACTGGCAAAGTGTCTCACTAACCTCCTCTATCCAAAAACAAATGCATTTATTATTAAATAAAAAAATAAAAAAAAGACTCATCTAGATTTAGATTTTTTCCAGTGAAAGATCTGACTTGCGCCACACTGCAAAACAACCTAGAAATAAGTCAACATTTCTTAAAATAAGTGTATTTATCCCTAATTTGAGCAGGTAAATCCAATGATTTGCATACAGAATGAGTATTTCTACTATTAAAATAATAAAACGCTATCGTTTTCTCTTATTTTAAATGTCAAAGTTCTTGTTTAATTTACAGACTTTTACCTCAACTGAAGAACAAATACACTTATTTTAAGAAGAAATGACTAATTTCGATTTGGGTTTTTTCCGGTGTATATAAATAAACTTGCCTTGTTTAGGTGTTTGGCAAAGAAAATGAGCTGAAATATGTTTCTTTCTTTATCTTAGCTGTTAGATCTGCATCAACAGCTTTGAAAACCACAAGTTCTTAAAAACATCTTAAACTGTAGCACACAGTTTCCCAGCTTAAACTTTTCACACATTTAATATTTAGGTGCCGAACTATTTATACGTTCTGCAACTTGTTCATAAGCTCTTCTGGGTGTAATGCAAGGCGAGATGAGAAATCTTCTTAAGTCCGCTGCCCAGGTGGTTCTGCATGGTCCAGGTCATTCATTACAGAGGTGATGCCATAAATGAGGCTGCAGCTCTACTGGTCCAAAGGTCTGAGGCGTATAAGGTGTGCCGTTTCCTTCAAGCCGCTCCGCCGTTTGCTTCCCTGACTTCAGTGTAGATGAACTCCCTCCTGGTTGAAGGTCAGACGTTGGATTCTGGTCCAGAATCTGGTTCTGTTGGTTCTGCTGCTGTACTGCTCCGATCCTTGGTGGTGGTACTGTATAAGCAGAGGTGGTTGCCTTGGAGTCTGACTGGTTTCTCTGCCAGCAGCTCCAGTGTGAGCAGAAAAAAAAAAAAGTCTTCTGACCAAATTTAGAGATATTAAAGGCAGGGCTCGATGCTAAACATCGCCCGATCTCTCGGGGCAAATAGTTGTTAATTTTGGGAGAGAACAAATTTCGCAAAAAAAAAAAAAATGTATCACTCAAAATTACTTTAAAATCACCGACATTCGATGAAAACGACCCAGAAGCGTTGCTGGCGCCATTTTTGTTGTTTTGTACACATTCTGGCGTGATTTGAAAAAGCCGGGTTATTTTCCGCCAGATGGCGTGATTTTTGTCCACCTAGCGGTAATTTTGATTTTACGGAAGAGCCACTGAAAAAAAAAAAAGTTAACCGCTTTTTAAATTTTATTTAGACTTAGACTTCTTTATTTGTCGTTCTGTGCATACAGCTTATGAACATTGCATTGATATGTCAAATGAGATGGAATACATTTCCGGATTGTTACACACGAGTTATACAAAAAGTGCAGCAGTGGTGAAAGTGTAAACAGTGCAGTGGATAAAAACAGTGTGCAAATAGGCATTTGTGAAAAAATGCGTTATTTCCTTCGGTTCAGAATAGAAATGAGATGAACTGAGAAAGCTAAAAGTTAAACGTTCAGCAGCATTTGATGCCCAATAATGTGCAACAGGTGCAGAGTTCGGTTTGTGGATCAAATTTCAGTTTAAAGTCAGAATTCTGAGAAAAAAGTCAGAATTCTGACTTTAATCTCAGAATTGTGGATCTTAATGTAGATAGGCCCCATGAAGGAAGAGATGTGGAGCACTCAGCTTCACTGACAAATATGTGAGCTGTTTGAGGTGGCCAGTGACACATTGGTGGAAAATGATGGAATTAGGCAACTTTTTACGTGCCCGAGGGGTCCCCTCATTAATGGAGGAGCAGAAGGTCATTAAAACAAGAGAGCTAGTCTCTAAAACAGACATGGCTATGGCTTGATGCTAACATGTTTGTTAGCTGTCAGAATTCTGAGATTAAAGTCAAAATTCTGAGATTAAAATCAGAATTCTGACTTTTTTACCATATTAAACTAAAATAAAAAAAAAAACAAAATCAGTTATTTTGTTTTTTTTCAGTGGCCCTAATCCTCTTCCATATGATGTAGTTACCAAAACAACAAACAAGCTAGAAAGCGCCATCATGTGGCAGTCTTCTGTACAGTGATGCAGGTCATACATTAAACATTTTTCATTACATTTTTTTCCTCTTAGACATTGGAGAGGTGCATTTAAATGTTATAGAGGGGTAGTCACCCATGGACTAGACAGACGCACTTACGATCGCTCCCCCATTAGAAATTTATTTTTCCCCACCAAAAACTCGTTAACTGAAAATTGTGTGGCTTATATGTTTGATGAGTGGGAAGAGACTCACAAGAGGCAAAAAGAGGAAAGAAAATATGCCAAAAAGTCAAGAAAAAGGCAGTTCGGCAAAAGCTAACGCTATCAACTCAGAGGACGCCCCGACGCTTGGGACTGACGTGAACTCAAGTGACCTAATGGCAGCGATTAAAGACCTGAAGTCTGAACTGACAAAGGACAACGGTTCCCTACGTCAAGAAATCAACCTTATGGGCCAAGAACTCAACGGCAAACTTGACAACCTGACAAAAGACATTCAAAGCTTGTCTGGCCGGATTAATGAAGTGGAAACTCGTGTGGGGCGCATGGAAGACTGGGCAGCAGAGGTAAATGCCGTGATCTCTGCCTCAGTTAAACAACAGAAGGCCCTCCAAGCCAAAGTGACGGACCTGGAGTCCCGATCTAGAAGAAACAATATCCGGATGTTTGGATTGACAGAGGGAGAAGAGGGAAGCTCGGTTTCCCAGTTCATCACGACCCTACTTAAACGTGAACTGCCACTCCTGAAAGAGGTGGATCTGAAAATCCAACGGGCACATCGCTCCTTGGCGCAGAAACCTCGCCCCGAAGATCCGCCACGGCCAATTATTATTAATTTTCAGGAATTTATGACCAAGGAGCTGATACTGAGGGAGGCTTGGAAAAAGGGGAAAATAATGCACGCCAACCGTCTTCTCTACTTTGATCATGACTACGCGACCGAGATTGTTAAGAAGCGCAAAGAATTCAACGCTGTTAAGAAAGCTTTAAAGGAGAAAGGAGTGCGCTTTCAGACGCCTTTCACAAGCATAAGGATCCACTGGGACACTGGAGTTAAGACCTACAGCAGCGCAGAAGCAGCAAGGAAAGAGCTACAGAAACGAGGTATCTCAGTGGACCCGCCACGGGTGAGGGACAGCGAACATGCGCTGGACGCCGCACTGTCGGAGCTTCTCGGATGGGAGCGGAGATCAGATCGTCAGGAGAGGAGTAACTCTACGGCGCAGAGAGCGAGGGAGAAACTGAAGGGGTTTCAGAGAGATGACGCAGAGGAGAACAGCTGAGGCTCTCTTGTAAATTTACTACATTCTGGTGAGGTAGCTTTTTCCTTGTCGGACTTCGCCTGTTAACTAATTAATCATTTGACCTCATTTTTTGATCAGGGGGAGAGATAGCAATCGTAGCTTGATTAAGTTGGACTTATAGGATGGTGTTATTTCTTTTGTTAAAATTGATTACCATCTCTAGTATTGGGCCCTCTCTAGAGGAGAGACTATACCCTCGACCCTCCAACTGGGTCCACCTGGAAGAGTTAGATCTCTTCCACTCTTGGGAGTCACTGTTCTGTTGTGTTTATTTATGTTATTTCATTGTGTTTGTGAAAGTACATACTTTTCTGGGGGAGACCAATGTTTCATTAGAAGTTTTTATATGCCAAAGCCAGGTAATTTAAAGATCACATCCTTGAATGTAAATGGCCTAAGAAATCCAATTAAGAGAAGCAAGGTGTTGGGAAAATTAAAAAAGAATAAATCAGAGGTTGTAATGCTTCAGGAGACGCATATGTCTAATAAAGAACATAATAAGCTAAGGAGGTTTGGATATTCAAACTCTTTTTACAGCTCCTGTAAAAATAGCAGAAAAAGGGGAGTGGCTATTCTAATGTCAAACACGCTGAATTTTGACCTAATTAAGGAAGAAGGAGATAAGGAAGGCAGATACATTTTAGTTAAGGGAAGACTTGATAACATATTAATCACATTTGCTTGTGTTTATGTACCTCCGGAATGTGAAAAAAATTTTATTATACAGCTCTTTGAAAAAATTGTCGGATTCAGTGAGGGTATAATAGTCTATGCAGGAGACTGGAATACAGTCTTGGACTACTCCTTAGACACAACAAGCAAAAAACAGCATAAACTTCCTATGTCAAAATGCCTCAATGTTTTACTGAGAGAATATAACCTGTTTGATGTCTGGAGGAATCTCCACCCTTCAGAGAAAGACTTTACCCATTTTTCAGCTACACATCAGATTCATTCTAGAATAGATTATTTCCTGATGAGTGCGGGGGACAGACATAGGGTGATAGAATGTACAATAGGAACCTCTGATGTCTCTGACCATAATGCGGTTTATTTAACTATACACTTAGATAGTGCTCGTAAAAACACACTGTGGAGAATGAATATTGGGATTTTGAATAACAAAACAACTATGGATGAAATTAAAGGGGAAATTAGAAATTGTATTAAAGATAATATAAATAGTGAGGTTGACCCAACAATATAATGGGACACAGTTAAAGCCACTATGCGAGGGAACTTGATTTCACGGATGGCATACATAACTAAGGCAAAGAGATTAAAATATGAAAAACTACAGGAAGAACTGAAAAAGTTAGAAAAACAACAACAAACAGCTAATAATATGAGGCTAACAGAACAATTGAAGGATGTCAGAAAACAAATAGATGCAACACTGTCAGATGAATTAGAAAGGAAACTTAGATATGCTAAACAAACCACTTATGAATCAGGTCCGAAAGCAACAAAGATTCTAGCAAGACGCCTGAAAATACAACAAACTAAAAATTGTATATCGAAGATTAGGGACCCACTGAGTAAAGATTTGACTTTTAAACCTGAAGAAATAGAAAACTGCTTCAAAAAATACTATATGACACTATACTCTAATCCAGACCCTGTAGATGAAGTGATGATCAAAAAATATTTATTATCCTTGGATCTTCCCTCCATTGGACAGGTCCAAAATGAGTCTTTGACCACTCCGATTACAAAGGAAGAACTGGATAAAGCCATTAGTAATTTGAAAAATAATAAGTGCCCAGGGAGCGATGGCTTTCCAAATGAGTGGTACAGGGTCTTCAAGGAGGACCTTACGCCCACTCTACTTGAATCTCTGAATTGGACTCTCAAATACGCCAAAGTACCCCCGTCATGGAAAGAAGCAGTGATATCAGTGATACCAAAAGAAGACAAAGATAAAACACTATGCGAATCTTATCGCCCCATCTCCATACTAAATGTAGATTACAAGATATTCACATCAATAATCTCTAAAAGGTTGGAGCATATCCTCCCTGAGCTAATAAATGAAGACCAAACTGGATTCATAAAGGGCAGGCAAACCCAAGATAATATCAGACGCACACTGCATGTCATAGATCAAATACACAAAAAAAAGCTCAGTGCAGTGTTGCTTAGCCTTGATGCAGAGAAGGCGTTTGATAGAGTTAGCTGGCCTTTTCTTTATAAAGTGCTGGAGACATTTGGCTTCAATGATCAAATTATTAGCTGTATTAAAGCTCTTTATGGGGATCCTACAGCCAGGTTGCGGATTAATGGCTCATTGTCTGGTAGCTTTAACCTTAAAAGAGGTACAAGACAAGGCTGTTGTCTTAGTCCTTCCCTCTTTGCATTATTCATTGAGCCATTGGCTCAGGATATTAGACAAAATGATCATTTGGAGGGGATCAACATAGCAACAGAGGAACATAGAATAAGCCTGTTTGCTGACGATATTATCACTTACTTAAAGAACCCAAACATAATAATCCCTAAACTTTTTTCCATTATGGAAAATTTTGGTGAGATGTCAGGATATAAACTCAATATTAAAAAGACACAGGTACTATGTCTGAATTATACACCTAGCAGTAATATGAGGAGTAATTAAAAACTTAAATGGGACACAAAATCAATAAAATACTTAGGTGTGAATATCACCCAACATCTAAAAGACCTATATGAGTCAAACTATGGTATTCTAAGTGATCAAATTCAGAAAGATGTAACACGTTGGTCAATGTTGGCCTTAGATTTTAGCACAAGAATAGAGGTGATAAAAATGAATTTGCTGCCTAGATTATTATATGTCTTCCTCTCCCTCCCCATAAGGATCCCAGAAACCCAATTTTCTACATGGAATAAGGTCTTATCTAGATTTATCTGGGCGGGTATTAAACCTAGGGTAAGACTCAGAACACTCCAGTTAGAAAAGGAAAAAGGAGGACTTGCTTTACCTGACCTTAAAAAATACTACTGGGCGGCCCAACTGAGATACGTTGTTTATTGGTGTTCTCCAACATATAGCGCAAAGTGGAAGCAAATCGAATTCAATCTTGGTAAAATACCACCCCCTGCAAAATTGGGGTGTAAAATTTTAACAGATAGTAAAGAGGAGGGAACTATTCTGGGCGAAACTTTGAAAACATGGTATGAGGTCGTTAAGAAAAACAAAATTGAAGGTGATAGTAAATTATTAATATGGCCATCTCAAATGCCCAGTTTTGGCCCCAGTGGGTCAGATGATACATTTATCAGGTGGATGGAGAGGGGAATTACGGCAATATGTACACTCACTGAAGGGAAAATATTTAAATCATTTGAAAAAAGTTAAAGAAGAATTCAATCTTGAAAACAGAGACCTATATCGCTACCTACAATTGCGTCACTTTTACGACAAAGAGGTTAACAGGGACCTATCAGAAGGAATTAGTGAGGTGATTATACAGGTGCTGGTCATAAAATTAGAATATCATGAAAAAGTAGATTGATTTCAGTAATTCCATTTAAAAAGTGAAACTTGTATATTATATTCATACATTACATACAAACTCATATATTTCAGATGTTTATTTTGTTTAATTTTGATGATTACAAATGACAACAAATGAAAATCTCAAATTCATCATATCAGAAAATTAGAATATTGTGAAAAGGTTCAAAATTGATGGCCCCTGGTGCCACACTCTAATCAGCTAATTAACTCAAACCACCTGCAAAAGCCTTTAAATGGTCTTTCAGTCTAGTTCTATAGGCTACACAATCATGGGGAAGACTGCTGACTTGACAGTTGTCCAAAAGACGACCATCGACACCTTGCACAAGGAGGGCAAGACACAAAAGGTCATCGCTAAAGAGGCTGGCTGTTCACAGAGCTCAGTGTCCAAGCACATTAATAGAGAGGCGAAGGGAAGGAAAAGATGTGGTCGAAAAAAGTGTACAAGCAAGAGAGATAACCGCACCCTGGAGAGGATTGTGAAACAAAACCCATTCAAAAATGTGGGGGAGATTCACAAAGAGTGGACTGCAGCTGGAGTGAGTGCTTCAAGAACCACCACACACAGACGTATGAAAGACATGGGTTTCTGCTGTCGCATTCCTTGTGTCAAGCCACTCTTGAACCACAGACAGCGTCAGAAGCGTCTTGCCTGGGCTAAAGAGAAACAGGACTGGACTGCTGGTGAGTGGTCCAAAGTCATGTTCTCTGATGAAAGTAAATTTTGCATTTCCTTTGGATATCAAGGTCCCAGAGTCTGGAGGAAAAGAAGAGAGGCACTTCATCCACGTTGCTTGAAGTCCAGTGTAAAGTTTCCACAGTCAGTGATGGTTTGGGGTGCCATGTCATCTGCTGGTGTTGGTCCATTGTGTTTTCTGAGGTCCAGGGTCAACGCAGCCACATACCAGGAAGTTTTAGAGCACTTCATGCTTCCTGCAGCTGACCAACTTTTTGGAGATGCAGATTTCATTTTCCAACAGGACTTGGCACCTGCACACAGTGCCAAAGCTACCAGTACCTGGTTGAAGGACCATGGTATCCCTGTTCTTAATTGGCCAGCAAACTCTCCTGACCTTAACCCCATAGAAAATCTATGGGGTATTGTGAAGAAGAAGATGCAATACACCAGACCCAACAATTCAGAAGAGCTAAAAGCCACTATTAGAGCAACCTGGGCTATCATAACACCTGAGCAGTGCCACAGACTGATCGACTCCATGCCACGCCGCATTGCTGCAGTAATACAGGCCAAAGGAGGCCCAACTAAATACTGAGTGCTGTACATGCTCATACTTTTCATGTTCATACTTTTCAGTTGGCCAACATTTCTATAAATCCTTTGTTTTTATTGGTCTTCAGTAATATTCTAATTTTCTGATATGATGAATTTGAGATTTTCATTTGTTGTCATTTGTAATCATCAAAATTAAACCAAATAAACATCTGAAATATATGAGTTTGTATGTTATATATGAATATAATATACAAGTTTCACTCTTTAAATGGAATTACTGAAATCAATCTACTTTTTCATGATATTCTAATTTTATGACCAGCACCTGTAATCTTGACACGTGCATATGGTGGAACTCCCTCAAAAATTGTATCAAAGTTGTATAATAGTCTCCAAAAATGCGATGGCAGAAATTCATTCTATGTTAAAGAAAAGTGGGAACAAGAATTCAACATTACATTAACTGGGAGTGACTGGTCCTCCATGTGTAAAACACAACAATCTTCAACCAGCTCAAGAAGATGGCGAGAATTTGGATGGAAAAATCTAATTCGTTTTTTTATCACCCCATATATAAAATCAAAACAACTTAGGCAACAACAGAAATGCTGGAGAGGGTGTGGACATGTAGATCCCAATCACTCCCATATCTTTTGGTCATGCATTGAACTGCAGCTATTCTGGAACAGTGTCATTCAGACAGTAGAGGAAATTTTATGCTTATCTATACCCCGAAATCCGAGCTTTGTATACCTAGGACTTATGCCATATGAAGTCATTGGAAAAAAAGACATTTACCTCTGCAAAATATTACTGATTGCTGCCAAAAAGGCATTGACAAGGAATTGGTTGAAACGTGACCCACCTGGGCATGGACAATGGCTGAATATTGTAGATGAACTATACACCATGGAAAATTTGACTTTTCGTCTGAGCCTTAAAGAAGGTGACTTTGAGAAAAAATGGCAGAAGTGGTCAATGTTCAAGGCCAAAACCAAACCATAAGAGGAAAAAAAAAAAAAAAAAAAAAAAACTTTGGTAAATATGGCAACGGATGCTCCCCCCAGCTTGTTTTTTGTTTTTTTCTTCTTGTTTTTTCTTTTGTTTTTGTATTATGAAAAAGACTAAATAAAGAGTTGAAAAAAAAAAAAAAAACAGATCTGGTAGACTCAGCCTTATTCTGCTGCAGTCTAAACCTCTGACTCTATTTACCTTCAATGATTAAAGAAGATAGATCCCTAAATATATAAACACTCACTGCTTACACTTTAACTTGGCTTTTAGAAAATATTTCTTTATATTGGTTTTTATTTACTCATTACTGTTATTTTACCTGATTTAATTGTTATCTTGTGCTGTGTATTTTCCTTTATTCTAAAATATTGATAGTTTTATTACTTAATTGTTCAATATTTTCTTTTTTTATTGTTAAATAACATTGTTTATTTTATTAACTTTAACTGTATTAAAGTATTTCCCATTTTCATATCATCCATAAACAGTTATTAATTATCAAAAAAAAAAAAAAAAAAAATGTTATAGAGCTAAACATGTTAGATTGGTGACCTGTTACGTTCTTATTATTGTCTTGTTGCTGCATTTATTTTTTCAGGGAAAACTAATCCTGAGTCCGTTAAAAGTCAGGGAATTCTGAAATGATGTCAGACTGTGGAAACCCTGAATAAAATAACTATTTATAATGATTCTCTAGAAAAGTCACATTATATTAATAGTATTATCTTGTATAAACATACCGTGACTCTAAAATAAAAGTTATTCATTTATGACATTGACTTCTGTCTTGTGATTTATCTGAAGTTTTTAACCTGTCAAGTTTTTATTTTTATTTTTAACATCATAGTTTATATTTTTCCAAGCACACAACAGTTTAAATTATCTGACGCATGCAGATACACACCAGGAACCTGGAAACTTAAAAAATACTGAATTACAAAAAACATTTAAAAAACAAACATGTTTCATTGATATATATAGAAAAATGAATATTAGGAACTATATTTATCAAACATTATACTGGGAAAGTAAAAATAGTTTCTGGGCAAATGAAATGTGAAAGTCACTTGCCCAAAGGGCAACTGGTAAAAATTCTTAACGTCAACCCCTGAAAGGGATATTTAAAATGAACCGAAGATGTTAGCTACTTTAATGTGCTTCTAAAATAAGCGATGATGATGATGATGATGATGATGATGATGATGATGATGAAAACACTTAAACTAAAACTACTAAGAGCGAACAGACAGGTGAAAATAATAAGTAATAAAACCAGCAGTAAGAAAGAAAGGCCAGCCTAAAGGTCGTCTTCCCTGAATCTAACAAACTTTAAATGTTTTAAAGTCGCAGCAGATCTCATAGAAACATGGAGACTATTCCAGGACCTCGGACCTGAAATCAGTCTCTCCTGGTCACAGCCCGAGTTCACGGACATCAGGAGATCTTGGAGTTCTACCCTGGATTTGTGGCTGGAGCCGATGGTAAATAATTCGTAAGGAAAAGTGCAGCCGACAGTGAGGATACAGCCTCAGGGTGGCTGATTCAGCAACCTGGGGGTCCAGTAGTTCAGTCTACAGGCAACGAAACCATGGAAACCTCAAGGACGTTATAAGGAAGAGAATCTTTGACTTTACTAATTAGCCTCAGATAATAAAAGCTAGACTGAACTACAGAGAGCAAACAGCTCAGGCTTTTCCTGTCCATTTGGGGTAGGCTGCCTTAAAGACCAGTCAAGGTCAAAGGTCAAAGTCTTACAGTGGCTTAGAAAGGCCAAACGGCCGAGATCAAGTCAATCCGGACTAAATGGTTTGTTTAAAAAGAGAACCTTGAGACAACATTAGAATATTCCAGAAAAGGTTCCACAGCGGATCAGAAACCAAAAGTTAAACTAAGGGTTCCACAGCTGTAAGCCGACCTGACGAAGCTCCGCCCCCTCCCACAGACTTAGCTGCTTCTGTTGTGCGTTTCAGGTTCCCAATCTGGTGTTCTTGGCCCTGAGTCCAGAGGAGAAGGAGTCCTGGATCAACATCCTGAATGTAGCCATCACCAGAGCCAAGAACCGGATCCTGGATGAGGTACACGCCCCGATTTGACCCACAGGTTAGAATCGGACCTTCAACCAGGGGCACACAAAGACCCGTCTTTTTGGGTCTCAGTGGTATTTTCAGGTTTCTCTGCTCCAATCAGAACCGTTTTTACAGCTTCAGAGACATTCAGGAAAATCGGTGAAATATCAGACTAAAAAATTTTCTTTTGGATTTAAACTGATCTCAGTGGACAAACTTTTCATTTAATCAGCTCTGTTTGGATCTACAGAACCTCCTTTTTCATTCTCAGGTTCTGCAGAAACCTTTTGCTCAGAAGCTTGTTGGGTTCTGAGGTCGTTTTGATCCGTTTTCATCAGCGCCTGACTTCCTGTCGTCTTCATGCCTGTTCTGTCTCTGCCAGAAAGCGGGTCTGAGTCACTAAGACCAACAGGCTCACGCTCTGACCCTCGATCCAGTTCTTCTGTGGCCCAGACGGCGTCCTATCAGAACCCATCTGGTTTCCCAAAGAGCCCGTCAGTCCCTGTTGGACCCTGTGGATCTGAGCCGTTACCCCTCAGTCATGAGCCGTTTCTCATTATGTGTATTTGTGCGTTCAGCCTCAGCTATAGTGCTGATCCAATTCACAAGAAGACAGAATGGACAGAATATTCGGATGTTGTTCTCGCCCCTCCCTCTTTACCCAGCATGCATCAGAGCAGACTTGTCCGTTCTCCAGACTGACAGCTGTCCCAGCATGCACTGCGGCAGCAGCTTAACCCCACACTGCTCCCCGGGCGCCGCACAGTGTCGGCCCACTGCTCCCCAAGGGGATGGATTACATGTAGAGAGTGAATTTCGTTGCTTTGTACTTCTGACAGTGTAATGACAATAAAGTTTAATTCTATTCTATAAAGGTGAAATGCAGCTCCAGACCAACTGAGGGTTTGATGATGTCATCAGTACGCTTCTGTTCCAGTTGACCCAGATTTATTCTGCGTGCTCCCGTTCTCCCCGAGTCCACACTTTCTTGTGTTCTTTCCAAGTATGTTCTTCTCAAGAACATACTTGGCGAGGACACGAGTCCGTACTCGCGTTCTTGTCAACTGAGAAACGGCCATGTTCTTCTGAGGTTCAAAGATTGTGACCGTTTCTCAGTTCACTAGAACACGATTACGGACTCGTGTCCTCACCAAGTGTTCTTGAGAAGAATGCAGGAAAGTGTGGACTTAAATACGGGTCAATTGGAACAGAAGCGTACTGATGACATCATCACACGCTCAGCTTGTTTGGAGCTGCATTTCACCTCCTGTTATTAATAGTCTAGATATTAATAAATTCGTACCGTAAAAATTCAAAAAATATCCACTGGACTTGGTTTTCAAGATTTGAAGACGTTTCGCCACCTCTCCGGAAGCTTTCTCAATTCAAATGTGAAAGACAGAAAGCTTCCTGGAGAGGTGGCGAAACGTCTTCAAATCTTGAAAACCAAGTCCAGTGGATATTTTTTGAATTTTTACGGAATGACTATGACCTGGATGACTGAGAACCTTCATCAGCATAATAAATTCGTACTTTTTTCATTTATTCGGGGAATAATAATAATAAACGCAGTCAGATAAACAAAAATCAAACAAAAAAACGGTTAGCTGCGGTTAGCCTCGGTGGTCCGCTGGTTGCCGCGGTCCTCTCAACTGCGGATTTTTTTTTTTTTATTACAGTAATTGGGCCATGTAGCGACACTTAAAAGTATAATATTCTCGCCTTAAATTATTTTAAAACGTACTTTTATTGAACAACAGAAAAGAGAACCTTTAACTTAATACTCTGAGCTCTGATAGTACTAACCTGTAAGCTGCTGCTGCCGCAGTGCATGCTGGGACAGCTGTCAATCTCAAGAACGGACAAGTCGGCTCAGATGCATGCTGGGTAAAGAAGGAGGGGCGAACATCATCCGGGGACTTTGTCCGTTCTCTGTCTTCTTGTTCTTGTGAATTGGATCAGCACTAGAACCAGAGCGTTTGTCTCGGACATGTTTGGTACCAGATTCTGTAAAATTCGGAGGTTCTGATGAAGCTTAAAAGTTCTGGTTGGGAATGGGGTTTAAAACAGATTGAGTCTAATGAGCTCTGCTCTTCCTCTTCCTCCTCTTCCTCCAGGTTCTGGTGGAGGACTCACAGCTGTCCCATCTGACCAGAGACCGAGCCAAGATTCCTCAGAACCGCCGCCTTCCCTCCAGAGGCCACCTACTGGCCGTGGTCAGTATGACGGGAGACCAACAGCTTTTTAATTTAGGTCCAAATCTGTCTAGAACAGATGAGCTAAAACATTAGGACCACATGACCCAAACTGGCTTCTACTGCTGCAGGTTCTGGATCAGAACCCTGTTTCCTGGTTCCTCAGTGATCATTAGTGCTTGAGTCACCTGTGCGGGGTGTTCAGGGGCATCAGTTTTTTAGGAACCAGATGCCAATGACCCGTTTTCTCTCTGCCCCTCAGGCCTCCACCTCCTCCTCAGACGGGATGCTGACCCTGGACCTGATCCAAGAGGAGGACACGGCGTCTCAGAATGGACTCAACACCCAAGACCTGGACAAACCGGCCTCCCAGCTCAGCCCCGACTGTCCCAGGTCCCAGACAGACAGCGCTCTGTCGGCCGGAACAACCGAGTCTTCCACCAAGTCTCACAGTCTTCCCCGCGAGACGGTGGTGTGGCAGAAAACGGGTCAGAGCCGAACTCCTCAGCCGGACAAACGGCCCAGCGTGGCCGAGAAAAACCGCTGCTCCTCCATGGACGAGATCCTGAACCACTCCGAGACCAAAGGTGCCAAGAACAAAACCCCTGTGACATCACATTCTCCCACCGCCACGGCAACCGGAACCACGGCGCCCATCAGCCAGCTGCAGGAGCTCATCAGCAAGAAGCTGGAGAAGACGGAGAGGCTGCTGACGGAGGTCAGGAGTGACGCGGAGCCTGGGAAGGCGAAGGGGGGGAAACCGTCAGGGGATGGGTCCCGCGCCGAGGCGGAGAGACTCCTGAAGGAGGCCGCTGAGGCCTGGAACCAGGCCCGGGAGGTTCTGGAGGAAGTCAAAGAGCTGAAGGCATTGTACCAGCAGCTGCAACCCGGATCCTCCCCCTCCAACAGCACCAAACAGAACCCTAACCGCAAGAGCCTGATGTAGGCTGGGAGAGGACTTAGTGAGCTGAACCGGGGCGGCCAGGAAACCCGAACCGCTTACTGGACTTCAGACCAAGGGACCTAAAACTGGAAAAACCACTTTGCTTATTTCAGGTCAGCTGGGTCCAAAAAAAACGTCTGAAAAAGCAACAGAACCTGATCAGATGAGCCTAATGGTTCTGTTTTCATAGAATAAGCTGCTCCGGTTCTGTTGGACCTACTGTCCAGCTGACCTCTCTGGGTACCTGCTGTCTGTCAGGTGACTCCTCAGGTTTCAGCGGGTCGGGTCAAATGTGGACCTGAGGTTCTGAGGTGATCCGGGTTCGGGCGACCAAACTGTTCTGATGCTTCTGTAGGAGCGAAAATTATTTAAATGCTGCTTTTATTATTATTTTTTGCTTCGGTCCAGTTGCTGAACTCATCCAAACCCAAACTGATTCAGAACCGACAGACAGCTGCTGGGAGCTCCGGAATATTCCGAAGAAAAACCAGCAGATTTATTTCTTCATTTTACTACGGAAGAAAAAATCATGAAAGTAAATATCTTAACATTGTGGTTCTGGATGTGGTTCTGAACCATTAAGACACGGTCCTGGGGATCCTTTCGGATCACGTGCAGGAGGTTGGTTGTCCCTGCTGGAGCATCTGGGAAAAAGTCCTGGTTCCGCTCTTCTGGGTTGGACCTGATACTCCATAGTGGGGAATAACTGGGAAAGAGCGGTGGAATTTTGGCCCATAGGGCTTTCCGTAGAACAGAATAGAACTTAATTGATCTGTTATTTTTTGTGCTTAAAGGTTCTGCTCAGAACAGGAAGTTCTTTCAGAACCAGACCCTGATGCTTCCCGCTGGTCTGACTGAATGTGCCAACCGACCCAAGAGTTTGGACCTAAAACCCGGTTTTATCCTGTAGGAATCATTTGGATCTCCGTGTAGCAGTTCTTCACTGGATTTACTGCTTTCAGAGCCGGGGCGGTACCAGCAGATTCTGGAGGCTGTGGATTCCTTTAGAACCCTGATGTCCTCTAGAACGTTCCTCAGGGGTTGGAACTCGGCTCCGCCCCGTTTACAGTAAAACAGGACAAAAAGTCCAGTTCAGTTTATTTGGTTCCATCAGATTCAAACCCAGTTGAAAACAAACCAGCAGCCTTTGTTCTGTTTGGACCAGCTGGTCCCGTATTTATCGGTACAACGTCGGACTGAGCTTCACAGATTCTCCTTCAGAGCTGGTAACTCAGGGGGACCTTAAACCGGACCCAACGGGTCAGAACCGACCAAACAATGGAACCATGTGGAACTGAAGCTGGATCTGTCAATGTTCTGAAGGAAACCAGTGAGCTACTGGTTCTGATTCACTTCAGATCTGAGCTTAACTGGACTCACTGGTTCTGTAAAAGGTTCTGATACAAAACAGTTAGGAGCAAATTTATTTTAATTTTTAAATAGTTTTATTTACTTGAACTGATCCAACTGGGTCAGAATGGGACCAGACTGGAAATGAATTGAGACTGGAATCCGACTGGGTCATACTGGAACTAGAGCAGAACTGCACCAGACTGGTCCTGTTCACACTGAATCAGAGTGGAACAAGACTAGAACGGGTCAGAGTTAGAGCAGGACCAAGCTGGTTCCAACTGGATCTGGGTTCAGACCGGAACCAGACAGAACTCAGCCTGCAGTCGGACTCCGTCTGGGTCGTGTTGGTCGAGAACGCTGGAATCTTCTTTTAAATGTCTTTTCCGTCTTTGAAACAGTGTTTCTGTAGCAGCAGGAAACTGTTGCTGCTGTAGCCTTAAACTTTTGCAGGGGATTGTGGGAGACGTAGTTCAGCAGAGACATGAGGCGAGTCCTTTGGAGAAGCTGTGTCATGAGCTGCTCATGTGCTAAAATAAAATCTGCAAACTGAACCTGAATGTGTGGAGTCTCACTGCACCGCAAACGAGAAACTTCTTAACACCCGTCTGGGTGTTTGTGTGTGTTTGTGGTCTAAATGTGGGGGAAGTATTTTTTAAAATATAAATATGGAGACATTAAATTCTGTTCTTTGAGTTGGTTTGGTATATGTTGGTAATAGTTTAAGGTAAGGGTCTGGGTTAGGCCATAGAAAATGAAAGGTCCCCATATGTCATGAAAACAAAGCTCTGTGTTGGGGGGGGGGTTATCTTTAATTGTTCTAAATTTAATCCCGATCAAGTTTTTCTTGCAGTTATTTTTAGATTGAAGTAGAACATTTCTGTTTTGTTTTTTTAGTTTCTTTGACACGTCTGTTTAATGTTAACATATAAGCTAAATATTGTGATTACCATGGCAACAGTCTTATTTAGTGGTCATCAGAGTATGAGGTGATGAAATACGATATGATTTACTTTCCTATTTAATGATGACCTGCTCTCAGATACATAAGAACTCAAAGTTCGTAGAAATACGGTTCCGACTGAATATAAACCAGTTTAGGCTGGGTCTAATCTGGATTGATCTATTATAAACTGGATCCCAGGTTTAAGAGGTTTAAAGACAGCAAAATAACCCAAACTGATATAAACTGGAATCTGGTTAAATTAAAATTTAATTTCTAGCTAAATTTTAATTTGGTATATGTCAAACTGGTGTGAAGCCACTGGTTTGTACGAATCTCCAATCTGATATATTTACGATGGATCAAAACTAGATTAGACTTTTTAATTAAAAATCAAACCTAAAACGGCTTTTCAAGTGATCAACTGTCACATTTGGATCAAGTTGTGCTTTGAATAGAATGAAACTGATGTCTAAACTGGATCAAAGCGTGTTTACACATTGCTTTTGTTAAGCCGGTTTAAGTGTGTGCTCTGGATTAAAACCGGTCTGCGTGTTACTCAAGTATGACATTTTTAGTATTCAAACTGGATGCAAATTTCTTTACGTCTGTTTCTACGGCAACCATGATGGGCTCAGGTGAGTGGAGGGAACAGGTGCAGCTGATTTGTTTGTTGGATGAGGAGATCAGGAAACAAAGCAACTGCTTATAAACACGTCAGGGGACAACAGCTGCTGAAACTGGGACATCTGCCCCCCCCCCCAGGCTGAATAGTACTGAGAGCAGAATAAATGGTTCCCTCCAGCGGGACATCCTGGTTCTGAAGCAGGAAATCCGTCCCAGAGCATCATTCTACCACCACTATGTTTGGTTGGTAGGATTCTAAAAAGGTTTTAATCCAGATTCTAACAGGATGACGCCTCCAGTAAGGATCCACTTTGCTCTTATCAGTTCCCAAATGAATCCTGATGCCCTTTAAGATGTTTTTTGGCAATTGTGAGACGGGCCTTGACCTCTGACCCCTCCCATGGAACCTAGTTCTGCCTCTTCCTTACAATCTTGACCTCTGACCTTAGCTGAGACGGAACCAGATTAGATGCAGCATTTTTTTCAAAGAGAGATGCTTCCAACGTCACTGCAGAGTTCCAGCAGCTATGATGTCGCTACAAGCTGGCACTGTTTTTGCTTCAGGGGGCGGGGCTAAACTGAAATAATTTTTTTTTTTTCGTTCAGGAGTGGGAAATACGCTTTACCAGTTCCATCCAGTTTTTTTTCCTCATTTTCCTTAGACTTTGACAACTATTGTCATTTTTTTTTTTACACACAAAGTATATACAAAATTAAATTTCCTTTTAAAGTGCAGCAGTGATCAAATGTAAACAGTGTGGAAGAAAAGACATGCTACAAAATAACACACCGATAAGGAAGTTCAGAGCCTTAAATATAAATTGTGAAATGTTGTGGCTTGATGTTATCACTGTGATGCAGTCTGACACGTTTTAGAGTTTTCTCGACAGTTCAGCTGTCTGATCACTTTAAGTTTTAATACTTTCTACATAACCTGGCAGCAGCCAGACTGATCTGTGTAGAGCTGAGTTAAGTTCTACAATTTGTTGAGAGACTGAAAACTGAGATATTGTGTTACTTTTGTTACTTTCCACATGCACTAAAGGGTAAAGGTGATAAAAAATGTGATGAAGTCATTGCAGGATCACAGATCAGTGTCTGGTCTGCCTTATAAGGAGAACAGGAAGCTTAATCTTATGTGGGATGGCGTGTGCATGTGTGTGTGGTCTTGTTTTACCAACAATGTGGGTGCTGTATTTTCTAAAATATCCAACATGTGGAAATTACAGGTACACATGGGGACATGCAACTGGTTCCCATACGGTTTCAGTACTATCCAGTGAGTTGGGGTTAGGTATATATTGGTAATAGTTAGGGTCTGGGTAAGGCCATTAAAAATGAATGCAGGTCAATAAAATGTCCCCATATGTCATGAAAACACAGCTGTGTGTGTGTGCCTGTCTAGCCCTCAGAGTGAGGACCATTTTTCCAATTTCACGATCAGACTGAGGATCATTTGTTGAAAAGTGAGGACATTTTGCTGGTCCATGCATGCTAGTTTGCTAATGGTTAGGTTTAAGGCTAAGGAGTTAATTGGGTTAGGGTGAGGTATGCATTGGGAATGGTTAGTTTTAGGGTTAGGGCATAGAAAGGGTTAAAAAAAATCAATGGGAGATAACACATGGTCCTCACTATGTATAGCAGAACAGGTATGTGTGTGTGTGGGGTGGTGCGTTTTTATAATGAAATAAAATGCTGTTAGGTTTAGGATTAAGGTGTGAATAGATCTTAGATCAGGATTAGGCTTAGGTATTAACCCGTAATGGTTAGACTGTAGAAATGGGTTAGAATTACCGGTAATTGAAGTCAATTCAAAGTCCCCACGGGGATAGAGAAACGTGCTTTGTGTGTGAGTGAGCACTCCTGTCGTGATATGAGGAAGCTACGTCATCAACTACCTGAACAGCTAATCTTAATCGGAACTGTTCCAGGTTCTGAGCTGGAATTAATTCAGAGATTACCTGAATTATTCCCTACATCTCTACAGGACTCGTTCAGAGCGGCCCTGAACCACCTGTGACCCAGGAGACGTCGTCATGGTTACGAGGTGAAGGAAACAAAGCGGCGTTAACGATGCAGCAGCTCTGCCCTCTGCAGGCCAAACCAAGCAACTGCAGCTGCGGGGAAAGTTTGAAATCTGAACAGAATGTGGAAAATAAACCTGCTGAAAGCCAAACCGATGGAAGAAAATTCAACAACTTTCACATTATGACAGATAACTGACATTTCCTCATAAAAAGTAAAAAAAATTCAAAGAATATAAAAAAAAAAAAAGCATCAACTGATGAATTTAGCGTTTAGCTAAGCGTTGATTGAACACATTCACTCATATTTCCAGCTAAAAACAAAATGATGTTTAACTACAACAAAAAGGAATTCCGTAATGATTTTAACAAGTAATCAGCCTGGATAACCTCCACAGAGATTAAAATGTTTAGAGATATAAAATCATTCCTTACAAATGGAAAAACACATAGGTTGTTTATAGTGTTTGTGTTACTATTAGGGTCAAAAGATATTTTAGAAATATTTTCGTCCACTGACTTTAGGTTATGAGTCCGTTCTGGTTCTCTTTTGCTGTTCAGAAGATATAAGATTTGGAAAACTCTGAAGATTGCTGCTCTAAATAATCTTAGCTAAAGAAGAACATATTTAATGTCACCAACATGGTGATCAGTTCAATCTCTAACGTTCTGCTCTCTCTGCTTTTTCTCATAGTAGCTTCATCTGGTCTGTTCCTGTTTGGCTGTGACTCCATCCTGGAGAGAAATATCAGCTGTGCTGCTGCCATCAACACCTTTGTTTCTAGATGTTGGAGCTTGGCCTGTTTTCCAGTGTAGTCCTGTTTCTCTGACTGTGACTAACTGAATGTGCTCTCTTCGTCCTTTGACATGGGAGCTGGCTCGGAGCTCGTCTGCCTGGCTGTGTGTTTCCTGGACGGGGCCGCATGTGGAGCTGGTTGACAGTTGCCTTTTGTATCTATGCTTCTTTTTCTATGTCTGCTTCTGTCTCCTTGAACCCCAGTGGGCCTCAGCAGATGGCCGCTCACACTGAGCCTGGTTCTGCTGGAGGTTTCTTCCTGTTCAAAGGGAGTTTTTCCTCTCCACTGTCGCTTCAAGCATGCTTAGTGTGAGGGATTGCTGAAGAGTCAATGAGTCGATGCAATCAGCTGGTTTTCCTTAGATAGAAAACTTTGAATCAATCTGACTGGATGATCTGGTGAACTGGAAAGTGACCTGAGATGATGTGATGTGAATTGGTCCTATAGAAATAAACTGAATTGAATGGATTTTAACATATCGAAGTAGACTAACCATATTTTCAGGGCATTTAAAAAAATAGAGCTAGCACAAACTAGTTTTCAAACATTTTACATCAACATAAATTATTTTCTCACACAAAAGGTATTTTTTTTTACATCACTGTGAACATTACTGACATTCAGTCGACTAAAAAGACATTTAAGATCTCAAAGATGCTTCATGCTAGCTGTCAAAACTTCATTAAAAAAATTATAAAATGATAATTTTTCACATAGGTTTTTTTTGGTTAAAGCAAAAGATTGACATAAACCTTCAGATGATCCTGAGACAGGTTGTCCTCTGATGTCATGGTCATCTTCAGCAGGTTAGCAAAGCACAGCCTGCTTCAGCAAGTTCAAGGCCGTTTCTCAATTCACAAGAAACATGTCCTCGCCAAGCGTGTTCCCACGGCTCTATACCAGAGTATAATGATGGAAAACTGAGTGGAAGGAAAAAAGAAACGGCAGGACACAACACGAGGCCTGTCCCACGCAGTGGGATTACCCCCAGTCTATCCAGTTTAACCAGTTCACAATGATGACAGTGGTACCATAAAGCTGGTTATCAACACACCAAGTCCATCCAGCTTTGACTGATCAGGAATCTGTGAACGCGCCTTTATAAAGGGGCGGGTTGAAGGGAGCAGACCAATCACAGAAGGGAGAGCGCCACATTTCTCCTGTCAGGAACAAAAACTCAACAGAAATATGAAGAGGAAAATAATAAAGTCAAACATGGTGGTGGCATGAAAGAGACGCCAAACGAAGTGAAAAAGGATAACTGACTGAGTTAATGAGCAGGTTACACATCAGTGACAGTTAACACAGCCTGCATCCCAATCACTGTAGTGCAGATAAAAACAGAAACATCATTTATCTGGTTAGTCTCCAATAGAACTGGAAGCTGATGCAACGATTGTATAGTCTTAAAGGAAAAGTCCGGTCAGCAAGGAATGATCAATGGATCATTATTTATACCTAAAACTGATACGTTAGTGGTCATTTAATGAATTTAGCATTAATCAGTAAAAAAAATTTTTAATTTCCTTGCGATCACAGAGTCTGGGAGCGGCCATTTTTGCCCAAATATAGTAACCCCTCCCTCCTGCCATCTTCCAGCAGTGACGTCACGGTGCGGTAAGCCTAGCGCCATTCTCCCCGCTTTCCAAGCTAAATCAATGGGAACTACTAGACACATCTGCAATCAACAATTATTGAAGATTTCCAGAGGACTTCACCATTGAAATTCACCAGAGCTATAGTGAAACTGGCAATGCCCACGTGCATGGCAGCTGGATGCTGGAATACATCGGGTAAAAGTGAAAAAAAAAAAAAGAGTCATTCCACCTTTCTGATTCCTGATCCTCCACGGACGGGTTGGTCGTTGGATCGCCAACTTGAAGAGGGAGGATTTGCCATCGAACTTCTGGCCAGAGAAAAAACCCGTAATATGTAGCCAACATTTGGAAGAAGAATGTTTTCAAGATGACTTGGATAATAGCGCGTTGTGACAAACACCAGATACAGCACTGGGACTTGATCAACAGCCGATACCGCACCGTGACGTCACTAACCAGTAGGTGGCAGTAGTGTTCTTTGACAAACATGGATGCCTCCAGTAAAGCACATTCAGATGAAAATTACTCTGAATTAAAAACACTGATCATTTATTGAACAAGATGGAATCATTTCAGATTTAAAGAACTTTCAGAAGTTTGAATTCTGAATGTGACTGAACATTTCCTTTAAAGATTCTGCCTCTGAGTTCTGGACGAGTAAAAAGCTTCAGATCAGGTTTTGGTTTCAGTGGTTTTATTCAAAAACACTCCGGTTACAGCGACACACCGTCAGCAGACAGGAATAAAAAAATAAAATTACGTCAGAGAAGCCGAGCGTCCGCTCCGAACTCAAAGAGACGACATCACAGAACCTACAGGGACCGCTTCACGGATATTTACACGACCGGACAGCAGGGAGAGGGGCGGGGCTTGTCAGTAACAGTCCAATACAAAGTCCCAGAGTGGCGTCCAATCAGAGAGCAGAGCTCGATACCAGTCAGATCTGAGGATCGTGGGTAATGTGGTCTTAGAAGGGCTGAACTGGTTTAATTGGAAGAAGAGGAGAGTTTCTGGGAAGATGAGGTCAGTCTGAGAGAACCAATCAACTTTGAGCTTTTAAAGAAACAACCTCAGCAACTTTAATCGCTCCGGATCCAGATTTATGTCACAACCAGGACTCGCTGGTCCAGGATCTGCTGCTGCAGATTGTTTCTCTTCTGCATTTTATTTTAATACAGTTTTTTTTTCATATAGTTGGCTCAGACTGGAGGTCACCTTCACAGCTTCCTGTCAGGTTGGCATGGTAAAGACTTCATCAGCCCTGCTGTAAACCTGATCCCAGGACTTCCTGATCGTCTGCATCTCTGAGGCAATGGCCAAATATGGGGGAGGGGTCAGCAGGTAAGGGCGGGGCCAGTTGTTCCCTCTATTCATCGTCGTCGTCATCGCCTTCGTCGTCTGCGTCTCTCTTCCTCTTCTCGCCCTGAGCGGCAGCTCCGTCTTCCTCTGTAGAAAGAGACAAAAAAACAAAACGTTTAAAGTTTTTATGTGAAAAAATAAACCAGTAGCTTCATCGTAAACATGACTAATTTAAATCAGCATGGCGACACGTGAGGACAGGTGCCTCCCTGAAACCAGCAGTCCGGTTCAGCAATCACTAAACACTGGTACCAGGAACACTGAACTAGCTAGCTAACTGAATCTCAAACTGAAGATGGCGCCGACCTGAGGATTCTTCAATACTCGAGGAACACCGTCGCTCCCGATCCGTCCCGAAAGGACAATCCGGCACGATTTTCCGCCCCGGCACCGCAACATATTTATGCAAAATATTTGAACATAAATTCGCCAAAAATAAGAAGAACATCGTAGTTTGGTTTAAAGAAAGCATTTTAGTTTTTTATAATTTAGTTTGTTGCAAAGATTTTACAGTTTGAAGAAATAGAAAATGACACCATATGCCAACCGTCACTAGGACGTCCATGACAAGGAAGGGTTATATATACTGCATGCATCATTTAGGTAGTTAACATTGGCCGTTTTTCAATTCACTAGAACGTGAGTACAGACTCGTGTTCTCGACAGGTATGTTCTGGAAAAGAATCCGGGAAAATATGGACTCTGGGAGAACGGGAGAACGCAGCATCAATATGGGTCAACTGGAACAGAAGCATACTGATGACATCATCACAGGCTCGGCTCGTCTGGAGCTGCATTTCACCTTCTGTTATTAAAGGTCTCTAGATAATAATACATTATAACGTATTTAATTTAGTGGAGGAATAATAATGAACACAGTCAGATAAACATTTTGCCAAATAAAACAAAAATATCGCCATCAGAGCCAGCAGTCCTTCACACACGGCTATGCAGAGAGAGGGCTGCTGCAGACGGGCTAACGTTAGCCCTAGCTGCCGTTAGCCTCAGAGGTCTGCTGGTTGCCGCGGTACCCTCAACTTCAGAATTTTTTTTTTTTTTTTTATGACGCATTGAATCAGAAATGGACCATGTAGTGACTCTTTAAAGTATAACGTTCTCAACTCAAATTATCTTAAAACATACTTTTATTGAACAACAGCAAAGAACTTTTAACGTAATTCCCTGAGCTCTGTGAGCGCTAACCTGGAAGCTGCTGCTGCCGCAGTGCATGCTGGGACAGCTGTCAATCTAAAAAATGGCCAAATGTGCTCTGATGCATGCTGGGTAAAGAGTGAGGGGCCAGAACAACATCCAGGGACTTTAACTGGTCTCTGTCTGCTGTTGTTGTGAACTGGGACAGTGCTAGGGCTGAGACTGATGACGTTTCATGAGCACATGAGAACGCACAAGTACACATATTGAGAAACGGCCATTGTATTACTTCTTGAGCTCATTGAGTTATTTACTGTCGCAGGTAGGTGTTTCGGCTGGAAAGTAAGTGTTGGGGCCCGTATGATTTTGCCATGCTGAAATTAGGACTGGCCCACCGGGCAAAGGCCTGGGATCACAGATTACCAGTTCGAGGCTGCGCACGGCGCAAGCGCGAACAGATATACATCCGGGTGTCCATAAAGAATGGCATTATGGTAGTAAAATTACTTATTTTTATCCTTAACCCTCAAAAGAATACCATTTTCTTCGTTAAACAGCTTCATCATCATGGGACATACTCAGAGCAGTCCGGCAAAATATGATTAAACCATGTTTATCTGCATTTTAGTTGTTTCTTTCTTTAGATTACGCACTGTATAGCATAATGTTAACACAAAAGGAAATAATAAAACTCAAAAAGACTAGATTTATGTTTAAATCCAAACCCAAAAAAGTTAGCTCCTGGAAGTAGCGTAGGATTACCAATTTACGGTGCAGATTGGACAGAGATGAGAGGAAAAAAAAACAAATGCCTTAAAATCCTTACCTTATCACAGGAAAGACACTATTAACCTTTAACACATTGTAGTTTAGTACGACAACTATTTTTGAGGATGGAAAAAAGGTCATTTAGTTTTTTTTTTAACAAAATAAAATCGAGGGCGACCTGAATGTATATCTAGATGCGCACTGAATGGGCAGATGGCGCATGAGCAGGATGGATCAGGTAGTGGCAATCATGTTTAATCGCACCCTTCAACACCAGCTCAGGAAGAAAAGGACCAAGCTAATATTTAATGTGGAAAGATTGGTAACTTGATGGCGACACCTTCTGCTCAGGAAGGCCTGGCTGGGTTATAAAGAGGGCGGGGGGGGGGGACAGGATGGCCCAATCTGCCAAATGATGCTACGTTCAGACCATATGCACCAGAGACAGCAAACACGCGCGCAACTTGATTTTTGATGCTTGTTGATAGAGTCCTGCAACGGGTCGGGTACCCACGGGTCCCCGACGGGTCACCCGCTAAAATGCTCTTTTGCAGGTGAAAAATACATAAATAAAAATAAACGGGTCGGGTGGATATTTTTTTAGTGCGGGCGGATAGTTGATTTTTTTTTTATGCGTGTGTGTTGTTATGGACATCAGAAATGTTATATTAATCAGGCAATGGGGTCACCCTTTGCGCACTTTCATCTGGTTTGGTCTGCCGGCTTCCGTAGCGCCGTGAACGCGCAGGCGCGCGCTTTTAGGAAATCCTATACACTACTGTTTATGCTCTAAAAACATTCTAAATGACTTCGTTTCGAGTAAATTATGGACGCTACCCACTCAGGACACTTGGAATACATTGGACGAGCAGTATGGAGGAATATTGACACGTTTTTTGTGGACTTTTATGGACCTTTCTGCCTCGGGCGCCATAGACCTCCATTATTTGAATGTCAGCAGACAGCAAGAAGCCTCCCAGATCTCCAGATGCATTTGAGATATCAAAAAAGTACTCCAGAGTGTTGTTCAGCATGGGGGTGAGTAGAAAATGAAGGCTAATCATGTTTTGGGTGTACTATTCCTTTAAAGCCCTGCCGGCAGTGTGGGCTTCCTTCCAAAAAGGCCACAGTCAGTGCAAACACGTCTGCTGCAGTGTTAATGGCTTTGTTCTGCAGTGCAGCGTACTATAGCCTATTACTTGATGGGTTAACGGGTCGGGTTGCGGGTTAAATATCAACGGGTCAGGTCGAGTTCAGATTTGAATTGAAGATATCCGCGGGTGACGGGTGGGGTTCGGTAGTCATCCTAACGGGTTCGGGCGGGTGCGGATTGGTAAAACTCGACCCGTGCAGGACTCTATTTGTTGATCCACATTAAGGTCAGACATCCAGTAAAATGTGTCCAGATGCATCTGAAGCTTCTGCTGCTCCTGTGTTCAATGGAAGAGAGCGGCTCTGCTATATTTGCTGTGATCAGAGGGTAAAAATTAGTTTTAATATATTTTGAAGTGAGAAAGTCCACCTGAAAACATTGTCTGTGCAGTCAGTTCATCCAGATTACCATCCTGCCTTCAAATATTTCGCTGTCGGAGCCCGTTCAACGTTAGCCCCCGACCCCAGTCGCCTCTTCGCGGTTTTCTGCTACTGTTCGTGGCGACTGGAGGAGATGTTAGCATTTTTTCACGTACGTAATCCAAATTGCAGGCACCAGGATAATAAAATCGAACATATTTTGTCTTGGATTTTGTCCTCATGGGAAATGCCATCTTCCCTCAAGCAAAACAATACAGCTTTTGTCCACTGGGGGGAGCAAAAATCGACCAAACCTGAAAGTTCTTTGGAACTGCTTTGATAAATTATTTTTTTTTGGTTTGTTTTTACGGCTCTAGTGGCTCTTTTTTTTTCTCCGACAGTAGGCTGACAGGAAAGCGGATATGAGCGTGGGGGAGAGACATGCGGCAAAGGACCACAGGTCAGATTCAAACTCGGGTTGGCCGTGTTCTGTCGCCCAGAACCGATCAAATATATTTGTTATCAAGCTGATAACCGATATATTTGCAGTTTTACTTCAGATTTTGATTTTCAAACTTCACCTTTTAAACATTTTTTCCAGAAGTTTATAATTTTGTCAGCGATACTGAGTTTTACAAATTACATTCTTTGTAAATCCTGGTTTACAGATTTTCCTTCTGCCGTCCGATAGAAATGCTGTTGCTAAGGTCCACACAAAGCAGAAAGTTGGATCTTAAAAGAATAAAAACTCTGCCGTCCTGCACCTAAAAATGTAAAAAATAAAACCGGTAAATAAAATTGAAAAAATGAAAGAAAGAAGCAACCTGGGGAAACTTGGGCTGAATTTTACAGACATTCCATCTAATTGAAACTTTTTAAAAATACATTTTGTTCAAATTCTTTCAACAAGCTGGTTTTCTGTAACATTGGAAAAAATTTCTTTGTATAAAATCAAATTATTTCTGTATGATCTGCAGAATCAATGGAAACAGGAATCATGCTGGAGCAGAAACACACGAGCGAACCTGAGAAAAAAGGTTTCCTTCCTTTTAGTGAATCATATCTGTCAGAATTTCCCTGCAGGCCACGCCCACTTCCATGCAGATCATGCCACTCCATCACCCTAAACATGCAGCCACACTGATCCCTTCTGCTGACTAGCAGCTCCCTCTGGTGACGGTGTGCGGTTCTGTCCCTCAGAGCTGCAGCCGAGGGGTCAGTATTATTGCTCGGTTCTGGAACATTCCATGTTCAGGCTGATGTTCTGCCCACAGGGAGAACCAGCCGTTCTCTTAAGAGAACCCACCTCCATCTTGTTCCTCCTCATCATCTTCCTCTTCCTCAACATAATCTCCATCATCTTCCTCATCCTGATAAACAGAGAGGGTGAATCAGAAACAGGAGAGGAGCTCCCCCTAGTGGCCGTACCCCCCTTAGACTCACCTGGATCCCCTCCTTCATCAGGTAGGACAGGCCCACCTCGTCTCCCTCGGAGCCGTCCTCATCTTCATCATCCTCCTCATCCTCGTCGTCGTCGTCGTCATCTCCAGGTGGCCCGGCTTCATCGTCCTCGTCTGAGACGGAACATCGTTTATCCAACTGCCTGACTTACGTCCAAACAGCACCAGACGTTCTGAAGGCCCATTGGATCAGAACCGAGGCTCACCGTTCTCAGAGTCCGGCACCTCGTTGTCCTCCTGGTCGAAGCCGTCCAGGTAGACCAGCTGAGGCAGCAGCTCGAAGACGTTCTCCCTGTAGTCGTCTGCAGCCGTGATGTCGCAGCTGTACAGGTCCAGACTCTTCAGGTTCTTCAGGTTCTGCTGCAGGGTGAAAACACAGCAGGATTAAGCAATAAAATGACCGGCAGTCGTTTGATGACGCAACCAAAACATATGAATGACCGAAAACATTTGATTGACAGATGACCGTTGATATATTATTGGCCGAATTTAGGTGTTCAGGCTGACGTAGAACTAACTGGCCTGCATAAAATAATGATAAAAAAAACTTTTTAGGACAATATATACAGTTTAAGCCAGAATTATTTGACATTTAAATATGACTTCCCTACTACTTTAAAAGAACCCGGATCTGAGAGTCCAGTGGACCAGGATGTGGCTCCTTACTCAGCCTGTTAGCTGGTGAGCATTTGGACCCATGGCCGTGTTGGAGCTCCGGTTTACCAAATTCTACCAGTGATGGAACGGTCAGAGAGTGAGAACCTACCAGTCCCTCGATGCTGCTCAGCTCCTTGATCTGATTCCCACTCAGGTTCAGGTACGTCAGGTTGGGACATTTCTGCGCCAGAGTGTCCAACCCGCTGGAGATGGAGTTATCGCTCACCTCCAGCTGAAACACACAGTTCAGGTCAGTCTGAGCTACTTCGCAGCTTCAGAACCTTTCCGCTCTGGAGGACCGACCTTTCTGAGTTTGGGGAGAGAGGGCAGCTTGGCCAGCGAGCTGAGTCCGATGTTCACCATGCTGAGGATCTCCAGCGCCGAGAACTCGTCTGTTAGACCCTCCACCTCTCCGTCGGCAGAGCGACAGTTGTCCACCACCAGCTCCACCACCTGAAGACAACAGAAAACATCATTCTGAGCATCACGACCAAAAAGGGCTGGTTTCGGACTGAGACATGATGAGGGCAGAATGCAGCAGTTTAGGAAATAATGAAGAACCCGGACCTTTTAGGCAAAGATCCCATTAACTCGCTCCAAGCAATCAGATACCCCTACAACATGGATCAGAACTTAATCAATCATAACCAGAACCTTTTGCTTTCTGATAATGATGCCAACAATTCCCTTCAATAGCCAGACCAACTCAAAAAGTGGCCCGCAGGTCCCCCGCCGGCCAGCAGAGACCCCGTTAGGCAGCAGTTCTTTTAGCACTGATGTGAGGGAATCAGGACGCCGTCTGGGTGACTAGATATGCAAACTTTACTGGTTTGAGAAAATTATTGTATAACATCACAAACTGACCAGTCACCGTCACAGCAGCATGAGCTGCACTGAGCTTCCATTGGTTAAAATCTGTAGCTAAGCCAACGCTGAGCTTCCATTGGTTAAGATCTGTAGCCAAGCTAACGCTGAGCTTCCATTGGTTAACATCTGTAGCTAAGCTAACGTTGAGCTTCCATTGGTTAAGATCTGTAGCTAAGCTAACGTTGAGCTTCCACTGGTTAAGATCTGTAGCTAAGCTAACGTTGAGCTTCCACTGGTTAAGATCTGTAGCTAAGCTAACGTTGAGCTTCCACTGGTTAAGATCTGTAGCTAAGCTAACGCTGAGCTTCCATTGGTTAAGATCTTTAGCTAACGCTGAGCTTCCATTGGTTAAGATCTTTAGCTAACGCTGAGCTTCCATTGGTTAAGATCTTTAGCTAACGCTGAGCTTCCATTGGTTAAGATCTTTAGCTAACGCTGAGCTTCCATTGGTTAAGATCTTTAGCTAAGCTAACATTGAGCTTCCATTGGTTAAGATCTGTAGCTAAGCTAACGCTGAGCTGCTATTGGTTAAGATCTTTAGCTAACGCTGAGCTTCCATTAGTTAAGATCTTTAGCTAATGCTGCGCTTCCATTGGATAAGATCTGTATCTAAGCTAACACAGAGCTTCCATTAGATAAGATCTGTAGCTAAGCTAACGCTGAGCTTCCATTGGTTAAGATCTGTAGCTAAGCTAACGCTGAGCTTCCATTGGTTAAGATCTGTAGCTAAGCTAACGCTGAGCTTCCATTGGTTAAGATCTGTAGCTAAGCTAACGCTGAGCTTCCATTGGTTAAGATCTTTAGCTAACGCTGAGCTTCCATTGGTTAAGATCTTTAGCTAAGCAGAGACCCCGTTAGGCAGCAGTTCTTTTAGCACTGATGTGAGGGAATCAGGACGCCGTCTGGGTGACTAGATATGCAAACTTTACTGGTTTGAGAAAATTATTGTATAACATCACAAACTGACCAGTCACCGTCACAGCAGCATGAGCTGCACTGAGCTTCCATTGGTTAAAATCTGTAGCTAAGCCAACGCTGAGCTTCCATTGGTTAAGATCTGTAGCCAAGCTAACGCTGAGCTTCCATTGGTTAAGATCTGTAGCTAAGCTAACGTTGAGCTTCCATTGGTTAAGATCTGTAGCTAAGCTAACGTTGAGCTTCCACTGGTTAAGATCTGTAGCTAAGCTAACGTTGAGCTTCCATTGGTTAAGATCAGTAGCCAAGCTAACGCTGAGCTTCCATTGGTTAAGATCTGTAGCTAAGCTAACGCTGAGCTTCCATTGGTTAAGATCTTTAGCTCACGCTGAGCTTCCATTGGTTAAGATCTGTAGCTAAGCTAACATTGAGCTTCCACTGGTTAAGATCTGTAGCTAAGCTAACGTTGAGCTTCCATTGGTTAAGATCTGTAGCTAAGCTAACGCTGAGCTGCTATTGGTTAAGATCTTTAGCTAACGCTGAGCTTCCATTAGTTAAGATCTTTAGCTAATGCTGCGCTTCCATTGGATAAGATCTGTATCTAAGCTAACACAGAGCTTCCATTAGATAAGATCTGTAGCTAAGCTAACGTTGAGCTTCCATTGGTTAAGATCTGTAGCTAAGCTAACGCTGAGCTTCCATTGGTTAAGATCTGTAGCTAAGCTAACGCTGAGCTTCCATTGGTTAAGATCTGTAGCTAAGCTAACATTGAGCTTCCATTGGTTAAAATCTGTAGCTAAGCTAACGTTGAGCTTCCATTGGTTAAAATCTGTAGCTAAGCTAACGCTGAGCTTCTATTGATTAAGATCTGTAGCCAAGCTAACACTGAGCTTCCATTGGTTAAGATCTGTAGCCAAGCTAACGCTGAGCTTCCATTGGTTAAGATCTGTAGCTAAGCTAACGCTGAGCTTCCATTGGTTAAGATCTGTAGCTAAGCTAACGCTGAGCTTCCATTGGTTAAGATCTTTAGCTAACGCTGAGCTTCCATTGGTTAAGATCTTTAGCTAACGCTGAGCTTCCATTGGTTAAGATCTTTAGCTAACGCTGAGCTTCCATTGGTTAAGATCTGTAGCTAAGCTAACGTTGAGCTTCCATTGGTTAAGATCTGTAGCTAAGCTAACGTTGAGCTTCGATTGGTTAAGATCTGTAGCTAAGCTAACGTTGAGCTTCCATTGGTTAAGATCTGTAGCTAAGCTAACGTTGAGCTTCCATTGGTTAAGATCTGTAGCTAAGCTAACGTTGAGCTTCCATTGATTAAGATCTGTAGCTAAGCTAACGTTGAGCTTCCATTGGTTAAGATCTGTAGCTAAGCTAACGCTGAGCTTCCATTGGTTAAGATCTGTAGCTAAGCTAACGCTGAGCTTCCAGTGGTTAAGATCTTTAGCTAACGCCGAGCTTCCATTGGTTAAGATCTTTAGCTAACGCTGAGCTTCCATTGGTTAAGATCTGTAGCTAAGCTAACGTTGAGCTTCCATTGGTTAAGATCTGTAGCTAAGCTAACGCTGAGCTTCCATTGGTTAAGATCTGTAGCTAAGCTAACGCTGAGCTTCCAGTGGTTAAGATCTTTAGCTAACGCCGAGCTTCCATTGGTTAAGATCTTTAGCTAACGCTGAGCTTCCATTGGTTAAGATCTGTAGCTAAGCTAACGTTGAGCTTCCATTGGTTAAGATCTGTAGCTAAGCTAACGTTGAGCTTCGATTGGTTAAGATCTGTAGCTAAGCTAACGTTGAGCTTCCATTGGTTAAGATCTGTAGCTAAGCTAACGTTGAGCTTCCATTGGTTAAGATCTGTAGCTAAGCTAACGTTGAGCTTCCATTGATTAAGATCTGTAGCTAAGCTAACGTTGAGCTTCCATTGGTTAAGATCTGTAGCTAAGCTAACGCTGAGCTTCCATTGGTTAAGATCTGTAGCTAAGCTAACGCTGAGCTTCCAGTGGTTAAGATCTTTAGCTAACGCCGAGCTTCCATTGGTTAAGATCTTTAGCTAACGCTGAGCTTCCATTGGTTAAGATCTGTAGCTAAGCTAACGTTGAGCTTCCATTGGTTAAGATCTGTAGCTAAGCTAACGTTGAGCTTCGATTGGTTAAGATCTGTAGCTAAGCTAACGTTGAGCTTCCATTGGTTAAGATCTGTAGCTAAGCTAACGTTGAGCTTCCATTGGTTAAGATCTGTAGCTAAGCTAACGTTGAGCTTCCATTGATTAAGATCTGTAGCTAAGCTAACGTTGAGCTTCCATTGGTTAAGATCTGTAGCTAAGCTAACGCTGAGCTTCCATTGGTTAAGATCTGTAGCTAAGCTAACGCTGAGCTTCCAGTGGTTAAGATCTTTAGCTAACGCCGAGCTTCCATTGGTTAAGATCTTTAGCTAACGCTGAGCTTCCATTGGTTAAGATCTGTAGCTAAGCTAACGTTGAGCTTCCATTGGTTAAGATCTGTAGCTAAGCTAACGCTGAGCTTCCATTGGTTAAGATCTTTAGCTAACGCTGAGCTTCCATTGGTTAAGATCTGTAGCTAAGCTAACATTGAGCCGCTATTGGTTAAGATCTTTAGCTAACACTGAGCTTCCATTAGTTAAGATCTTTAGCTAATGCTGCGCTTCCATTGGATAAGATCTGTATCTAAGCTAACACAGAGCTTCCATTAGATAAGATCTGTAGATAAGCTAACTTTGAGCTTCCATTGGATAAAATCTGTAGCTAAGCTAACGTTGAGCTTTCGTTAGTTAAAATCTGTAGCTAAGCTAACGCTGAGCTTCCATTGATTGAGATCTGTAGCTAAGCTAACGTTGAGCTTCCATTGCTTAAGATCTGTAGCTAAGCTAACGCTGAGCTTCCATTGGTTAAGATCTGTAGCCAAGCTAATGTTGAGCTTCCATTGGTTAAGATCTGTAGCCAAGCTAACGTTGAGCTTCCATTGGTTAAGATCTGTAGCTAAGCTAACGCTGAGCTTCCATTGGTTAAGATCTGTAGCCAAGCTAATGTTGAGCTTCCATTGGTTAAAATCTGTAGCCAAGCTAACGCTGAGCTTTCATTTATTAAAATCTGTCCAAACTAACGTTTCATTGTTTCAACCTTTCATAGGGTAAAACCCTGGCCAGGCATACAGACTCCTGTCCTCGCCAAGTATGTTCTTGAGAAGAACTCAGGAAAGCCTGGACTCGGGGAGAATGCTAGCATGCAGAATAAATCTGGGTCAATTGGAACAGAAGTGTACTGACGACATCACCACAAGCTTAGCTAATCTGGAGCTGCATTTCACCTCCTGTTATTAATTCTCTAGATAATACATTCTAACTTATTTCATTAAGTGCAGGAATAATAATGAACACAAACACAAATGAACATTTTGCCAACAAAACAAAAAAAAAAAGAAATGCTGTCAGAGCCAGCAGTACTTCACACAGGGCTACGTAGAGAGAGGACGGCTGCAGACGGAACTTTTTTGGGATTACGCACTAAATTTTTTCTCCGCCTCGAGCTTCTTTTCCGAACATACGGCTTTAAGATCAACCAGAAGCATTTCCACAAATATATCGCGATATAATATATCTGATTAAATTGTCTTTATAAGCTTTTTTTTTTTTTCTTTCTTATAAAGCATTTTAAATGCCACAATAATCAATAATTTAATTAACTTTAATGCCGATTAAGGACTTTATTTTTATTTATTTTACCTTAAATGCAAAATATTTATATTATCAATAAATCATGTACTAAATTAGTTGACAATTATTTCATTAATCAATTCTTTCAGTCACCATCAATTCTTTCTATTGACCTAATAAGACATAGACATTGTATTAAATCTAATTAAATAGAAATTTCACTTCATGCAGCCATCTTAATACATTTGAATCCCTCACACCGGTTTGGTTTTATTATTTATGCTTTTCTGTTACCCCATGAAAACACACTGGCCCCCTGATGCCTGTGTTCTAGAACCGCCCATGCCGCCCTGGTACCGGACCCTGGGAGCGCTGAGGCCGTTAAACGAGCGGGTTGCAAACCGCAGCCATCTGGGTGTTTGAGAACAGTTACAGATTTCTCTCAAGTCTGTTTATCGGCGTTTAAAATCCGCCGCCAACCAACTGTTCTGAGCAGGTTTGGCATCAGCAGCGGGGTGGGCGGGAACTGTGGGTTCATAAACTTTAAGATCAATTATTCCAGATGGATTAAAATTGAGCCGAACGGACCCGAAAAGATTAAAAACACTTTATAACACTTAGACCCGGGATCTATGCGTTGGCCGGGTCTACAGCCAGTCAAATACAATAGTCACTGTTTTTATCATGGAGTCTGGTGTGATGCGCCACTACAGCGTGCAGAATATCCAACTGTTTCAGTTTGAAGGTTACAATTAGACATGAGTCGGTCCGAGGACGAAGGTGGCGGCCTTAAATAAAACCCGACCCAGATTAACTGAACTCTTTCGCTCTTGTTTTCCCTGAAGCAGTCGTCTGTACCCCGCCTGGGAAGTCTGCATCGGGACCGGATTCTGGGTGCGTTAGCCTGTTAGCTTGTAGCTGGAAACACAGGCGGCTCACGCGAGGAGCCCCCGCAACGGCACGAGAAGTGAGCGAGAGCATCCGCACGCGGCGGAGTGAACGGAGACCGGAGCAGAACCCCGAGCCTCCCCCCGAGTTAAAGGTCCGCCACGGCGTCAGCTTTTTTAAAAAGAACTCAGAGCTAAAGGCGGAGAAACCGACGCCTGTTTCCCGCGGAACGTATTCATAATGTCCGACTACATCCTTCAGCTGTTTTTTCTTTTTTGGGAATAATTAAATTAACTTCTGTTGTTGCTACAAACCTCTGAGGGATTCCTGTTCCTCAGCTCCAGAGTCACTCTCTTTTTCATCTCCATAGTGAAGTTCTAACAAAGTGAATAAAAAGTATAACTAAGAAACGGATGAACACAGACTCAGTGAAGCTCTCCTTCTCCAGCGGCCATTAGACGACAACTAAACCTCCATGTTCGCTGCTGTGCGACCACCACGAGTAGACCACGCCCCCTTCTCTATGAATATTCATTCGCTAAAGAAGCTCGTACTCTGATTGGTTAACAGACGTTTTACTCCACAAGCCCCTCCCCTGTGGCGCACCATGTAATTATTCTGTCAGTAGCTGGTGCAAACTGTAAAGGTGGGGCTTTACTGGGGCAAATAAGAAGGCGTGAATAATGAAACATTTAAACTCTTTAGGCGCCAAGCCCGTTTTCCGATTGGCGCCATATTTACTGAAAACAACAAGCTTCCATTCATAAAAGAACCTCAACTAACACAATGACCAGGAGTTACTATGAAACCACCTAATCGTCCTTGTTTACTCTCTGCACCCTACTGAGCATTGATTCTTTATGGTGTTTACAAAATCAAAACAGATTATAAAATGTGTTTAAGGGAAACATAGAGATCCTATTTAAATCTATATAAGCGTGGCTTGAAAACTTCAGAACAAAAAAACGGATAAAAGGACAAAGTTGTTTTGGGGCAACCTGCGAGATTATTAGAAGGAAAATTAATACGATGTGTAAAACAAGTACTCAGAAAAGCTTAAAGTCGTAGGGAATTTAAATGTCAAATCATTCTGGCTTAAACATGTATATGAATGTACTCTTTATTAGACTATGTTGTCCAAAAATTTAGAAGATTTCTATTAGGGGAAAAAAAATCCTGTCTTAAAATCTGTGGGGTTTTTCAATTTTCATATGCAGGCTAATAGCAAATGATTGACCGGATTTAGGCGTTCAGGCTGACGTATATCTACGTCAGCCTGTACACCTAAATTCAGCCAATCATATATCAATGGTCATCTGTCAATCAAATGTTTTCGGTCATAACATCTTGAGTCATGTGTAGCATCATGTGTCGCATCTAATATAAGCAACGGTTGAAATCAGAATCGTTTCCTTTCCCATTGAGTTGCGTCCCAGTGTTCACGGGGATGGACGTCTGTGTCTTCGGCAGGCGTAGAGCTAACAGAACTGGCAGCGTTGCGAGGCAAGGGCGCAAACATGTACGGCTGGAAGCCTTCTACACCAAACCAAGCTTCTGCCGCCCTGGCGTCCTCTTCCACAACATCTTCGTCCCCGCTTTCCTCCTCTAAATAAAAAATGGATGACGGAGGAGAGTCATCCACGACCTCCGACACTAAACTCTCCTCCTCTTGCATGTTTCCGCTGTCCATAGCGTTCCTTGACAGCGTCGTTTCTAAGTCACCAATTTAGTGCTACTTGGTCCCAATGGAATTTCCCATTAGGAACCTGCTAGCACTAAGTTGCTAACTGGTTAGCAAGATGCTTCCGGCAAACTGGCCACAACCAAACTTGCTTCCGAACCTTCCGCCACAACAATCCCGCCCCCTTGATAAACAACCAATCACATTCACTTTATTCACTCGTATAAGTCGTGCACCACTCGGGAGAATTCGGAACTGGAACCGTTGGAACAGCCGCTTCCCTACGACTTTAAAGGAAAAGTCGGGTCATATTCAGAATTCAAACTTCTGAAAGTACTTTAAATAAGAAATTATTACATACTGTTCAATAAATGATCAGTGTTTTTAATTCAGACTAATTTTCATGTGAATGTGCTTTACTGGAGGCATCCATGTTTGTCAAAGAACACTACTGCCACCTACTGGTTAGTGACGTCACGGTGCGGTATCGGCTGTTGATCAAGTCCCAGTGCTGGGATGGCAAATCCTCCCTCTTCAAGTTGGCGATCCAACGACCAACCCGTCCGTGGAGGATCAGGAATCAGAAAGGTGGAATAACTCTTTTTTTTTTTTTCACTTTTACCCGATGTATTCCAGCATCCAGCCGCCATGCACGTGGGCATTGTCAGTTTCACTATAGCTCTGGTGAATTTCAATAGTGAAGTCCTCTGGAAATCTTCAATAATTGTTGTTGATTGCATATGTGTCTAGTACTTCCCATTGATTTAGCTTGTAAAGCGGGGAGAATGGCGCTAGGCTTACCGCGCCGTGACGTCACTGCTGGAAGATGGCAGGAGGGAGGGGTTACTATGTTTGGGCATTTAATTTTTTTTACTGATTAACACTAAATTCATTAAATCACCAAAAACATATGTGTTTTAGGTATAGATAGTGATCCATTAATTGTTCCTTGGTAACCAGACTTCATTAAAATCCAATCATCATTACTTAGTAAATACACCCATAAAACACAGCTGATGTCTCTGTGCGCGGCTGTGTCCCAATCTAGCATCACTTTTAAACAGGACACCTAATGCAGGACAAACTTGGTTTATTTTGGATTTGAAATGTTTGACATGAACAGACAGCAAATAGTACAGTGTTATAGATGCTCTATATAGAAAAAAAATGTTTAAAATGTGATAAAACACTGTCAAAAATAAAAAAGTCATATGAGTAAGATATGATGTCATCATTTCGAAATGAATCTTTGGTAGATAATCAATAAAAATAAATACAAACTCAAACCTGATGAGCATAGATTAACTTCTGTTTTTTTTGGTTTCAGCTGATATGAACTCAGCATTTAAGGAGTCAATTCACACAAAGCACTGAGCTTCTTCCTGATTTTGACTGTAAATTCCACCTGATCCCAGATTTCTGTTTGAACTGACCCATGAATGCTGTTACAATAGAAACCCTGGGGCTAGCTGAAAGACTCTCTGCGAAACAATGAGCTGCTGCGGTGCCCGCGCAGAGGGGAACGAGGCACAGCCTGGGCTAATCGTAGGATGATGGATGCTGCAGCCCGTCATCAGCAGCATCAGTAGTCTGTCAGAGAGGGAGCTCCCGTGGCGGCAGCGTGTGCAACACCTGGTCCAGCAGCTGGAGGGCCCGGTGCAGGTGGACCTCCATCCAGCAGGGGGTGTCCTTGATGCTCTGTCTGGGGTAGTCATACCCCCAACCTTTGACGAAGCTCAGTCTCACAATGCACAGCCTCCGCAAGTCATCGACGCCCGGACCTGCGGTAGAGCAAACACCTGGGGGTGAAGAATTAAAAAATATATACATATTTATTAGGGGTGGAACAGTTCACAAAATCCACCGTTCGGTTCGGTTCACGGTTTCGAGGTCACAGTTTTCGGTTTTGTATACACCGAAATCCCATAAAAATTAATGAATTGTAATTATTTTTAATGATATGCGGAAACCCTGGATCATTTAATCATCTCGCGCATGCCCTCTACGATCTCCAAGGAACTCAGAGCGGAGCGGACGGGAGCCACAGCGGAGGCTGTAGGCTTTGCTTTTCCCTTTAACGACCCCCCTTTTTAGAGACACAGACAGGTATGGGGTATTGCAGACTAACAAAGAAGCCAAAGGAGTGGACCCGTTTCAATTTGCATGCATTTAAAACAAAAAGAAAGCTTTATTGGGCTGCTGAATAAAACCTGGAACTCAATGCTATTTCTGACATTTTGAATTGAAAAAACTTCCTGGATGGGAAGCAAAACATCTTCAAACTTGGAAACAAAGTCCAGTGGATTGTTTTTTGACTTTTTTGGAATGACCAGGCCCATAATGACTGAGAATCTTCACCAGCATACCAAAAGAAGCCATTTAAAACGACATCATAATAAGGCATCCAGGTGCAGATAGGTAGTGGTTATTGACAGTAGTTATACCGGAGTTATCGATGAGGCGTTCAGGTACAGCTTCATCATATGTTTTCAGGCAGGAGATACTCACTGAGGGCAGGTGCAATCCCTCCCACACTGTTAGGACCAGGCATTGCACCGACAACTGCGGCTGCCTGAGTCTCAGCTGCTGCTTGGGCCGCGGCTGCCTGCTGCTGCATCTGTCGGTGGCACTGCCGAAGGTCAAACACCTGTAGGGAGACGGGTAAGACAGACAGGTGAGACTGAGACGAGGAAGTGTTTAATATAAAACAGGAAGTAGCGGATCAAACACCCACCTTGATGTAAGCTCCGGGGTAGATCTTATGAACACCGTCACCTGGTGTGCGGCCCGCCTCCCGGTCCAGGTAATAACTCTGAACAAATACAGAGTGGTCGCTAAGGCAACGCATCCAGACGTCCCCCTCCCCCTGACACTCGAGCTGGACCCCCCGACCAATGTGGAGTCTGTAGTACAAGAATGTGATCAGTTCCAACTCTGGCAGCGCCCCCTACTGGTATCAACTGGTTATAAAGATTTAAACTGGTCTGTACCCTCTTAACTGGACTAGATGACTGAACTGGTTTAAAATGGTGGAAATGGGTCCAAACTGCCCATCCTAAACGGACCATGATCAGTCGTCTACACTGAAATTTTAACTGGTTTTGGACCAGAACGAACCAATCTAGATTAATCTAAAAAGATGGTCTAAACGGGTCTAACCCAAACTGATTGAACTGGTTTAAATTGGTCGAAATCCATCTAAAGTGCCCACCCTAAAGAAACCATAATCAGTTCCCTACACTGATATTTGAACTGGTTTTGGACCGAAATGAACCAATCTGGATTAATCTAAAAAGATGGTCTAAACGGGTCTAACCCAAACTGACTGAACTGGTTTACATTGGTCAAAATCCATCTAAAGTGCCCACCCTAAACGAACCATGATCAGTTCTCTACACTGAAATTTGAACTGGTTTTGGATCAGAATGAACCAATCTGGATTAATCTAAAAAGATGGTCTAAACGGGTCTACCCCAAACTGATTGAACTGGTTTAAATTGGTCAAAATCCATCTAAAGTGCCCACCCTAAACGAACCATGATCAATTTTCTACACTAAAAATTTAAACTGGTTTTGGACCAGAATGAACCAATCTGGATTAATCTAAAAGGATGGTCTAAATGGGTCTACCCCAAACTGATTGAACTGGTTTAAATTGGTCCAAATCCATCTAAAGTGCCCACCCTAAACAAACCATGATCAGTTCTCTACATTGAAATTTGAACTGGTTTTGGACCAGAATGAACCAATCTGGATTCATCTAAAAAGATGGTCTAAACGGGTCTAACCCAAACTGACTGAACTGGTTTAAATTGGTCAAAATCCATCTAAAGTGCCCACCCTAAACAAACCATGATCAGTTCTCTACATTGAAATTTGAACTGGTTTTGGACCAGAATGAACCAATCTGGATTCATCTAAAAAGATGGTCTAAACGGGTCTACCCCAAACTGATTGAACTGGTTTAAATTGGTCAAAATCCATCTAAAGTGCCCACCCTAAACAAACCATGATCAGTTCTCTACACTGAAATTTGAACTGGTTTTGGACCAGAATAAACCAATCTGGATTAATCTAAAAAGATGGTCTAAACGGGTCTAACCCAAACTGATTGAACTGGTTTAAATTGGTCGAAATCCTTTTAAAGTGCCCACTCTAAATGAACCATGATCAGTTCTCTACACTGAAATTTGAACTGGTTTTGGACCAGAATAAACCAATCTGGATTAATCTAAAAAGATGGTCTAAACGGGTCTAACCCAAACTGATTGAACTGGTTTAAATTGGTCGAAATCCTTTTAAAGTGCCCACTCTAAATGAACCATGATCAGTTCTCTACACTGAAATTTGAACTGGTTTTGGACCAGAATGAACCAATCTGGATTAAACTAAAAAGATGGTCTAAATGGGTCTAACCTAAACTGACTGAACTGGTTTAAATTGGTCAAAATCCATCTAAAGTGCCCACCCTAAACGAACCATGATCAGTTCTCTACACTGAAATTTGAACTGGTTTTGGACCAGAATGAACCAATCTGGATTAATCTAAAAAGATGGTCTAAATGGGTCTACCCCAAACTGATTGAACTGGTTTAAATTGGTCAAAATCCATCTAAAGTGCCCACCCTAAACGAACCATGATCAGTTCTCTACACTGAAATTTGAACTGGTTTTGGACCAGAATGAACCAATCTGGATTAATCTAAAAAGATGGTCTAAACGGGTCTGACCCAAACTGACTGAACTGTTTTAAATTGGTCGAAATCCTTTTAAAGTGCCCACCCTAAACGAACCATGATCAGTTCTCTACACTGAAAGTTGAACTGGTTTTGGACCAGAATGAACCAATCTGGATTAATCTAAAAAGATGGTCTAAACGGGTCTAACCCAAACTGATTGAACTGGTTTAAATTGGTCGAAATCCTTTTAAAGTGCCCACCCTAAACAAATTATGATCAGTTCTCTACGCTGAAATCTGAACTGGTTTTGGAACAGAATGAACCAACCTTGGTTAATCTAAACTCAAAGGGTCTTCCCCAAACTGACTGAACTGGTTTGAACACAGTGGCTGGTTCTGGTGTGAATGGTCACCTGGCACGGTGGCTAGCTGCAGTTCGGTGGACGTTGCTCAGCTGTCCTAAACAGAATCTATCTCCTCCTGACGGATCAACGTAGCCGTCCACCGTCACCAGAGGACAGCTGGACTGGACCTTAAACATCTCACCGACCTGAACGTCCAACTCAAAGTAGGAGATGGAGCACCAGAACTCTGGACCTACAGGACGTAAATAGGAAGGACACGAAAGAGAGGAGTAAAAGGTGACAGAGGCAGAGACACCTGACTTTTGTTGTGTCTCACCTGGATGATTGGAGACGGGTTGTGGAAATGGAGGAGTACTGTGTTGCTGTGACCCTGCAGGGACAAATACTAACTCAGTATTACAGAGCTTCACTGTAAAATTCAATACCAGATGTCCTGCAGTAGTACTCCCATGGTGCCATACAGAAATGGGTGTTGGGGGTGTGGTGGTGATGTAGTGCCGGCTGCTGCGTGTGGCTCCGCCCATTGTGCTGATGTCCTGTGGGTGTATAGGGGGCGGGGCCATTACCTGCCCAGTTGGCTGCAGAGACACAACAGAATTAGAGTCAATCCCTCTAAAGCTACGTTCAGGTCACACGCAGCAGGAACAGCTGAGCAGCGAGAACACGCATGCGGCTTCATTTTTGATGCTTGTACAAGTTTAGTTCTGACGCGCGGCTGAAGCATCTCTGCTGCTCTAGCTGCGCGGTCGAAAAGTGGGTCTGATGCGCGTTGGGCGGAGCTAGCCTATCCTTTCCTTGTTTATAACAATGGCAGCTATATTTGCTGTGATCAGTGGGTAAAAACTGATTTTAATATATTTTGAAGTGAGAAAGTCCCACAGCTAGTTCCTGATTGGCCCCCTTGAGTTGGGCGGAACTACCCTATCCTTTCTTTGCATTTTAACGATGGTGGATGAAATCGAGAGTAGCTGGGCTTATTTTAAAGAATAATGCTACGTTCGGACTGCAAGAGCTGAAAGCAGCAAAAAAGCTCCTGCTGCTTAATTTTTGATGCTTGTCCACATAAAGGTGAGACGTCCAGTAAAGTCCGTCCAGATGCTTCTGCTGCTACCGTGTTCAATGGCCATGGCCGCTGCAGACGGGCTAACGTTAGCCATGGCCGCTGCAGACGGGCTAACGTTAGCTATGGCCGCTGCAGTCGAGCTAACGTTAGCCATGGCCGCTGCAGACGGGCTAACTTTAGCCATGGCCGCTGCAGACGAGCTAACGTTAGCCATGGCCGCTGCAGACGGGCTAACTTTAGCCATGGCCGCTGCAGACGAGCTAACGTTAGCCATGGCCGCTGCAGACGGGCTAACGGTAGCCATGGCCGCTGCAGACGAGCTAACGTTAGCCCTGGCCGCTGCAGACGAGCTAACGTTAGCCCTGGCTGCTGTTAGCTCTGGCCGAGGTTAGCCTCGGAGGTGCGCTGGTTGCCACGGTCCTCTCAACTTCAGAAATCTTTTTTAAAATTACGGATTAAATCGGTAAATGGGCCATATAGTGATGCTTAAAGTATAATGTTCTCGCCTCAAATGATCTTAAAACGTACTTTTATTGAACAACAGCAACAGAAAAGAAAAACTTTTAGCTTAATGCTCTGAGCTCTGTGAGCGCTAACCTAGAAGCTGCTGCTGCAGCAGTGCATGCTGGGACAACTGTCAATCTGGAGAACGGACAAGTCTGCTCTGATGCATGCTGGGTAAAGAGGGAGGAGTGAGAACAACATCCATCCGTTCTCGATCTGCTTTTCTTGTAAATTGGAACAGTACTATGGCTGAGGTTTGTGAACGTTTCACGAGTACACGAGAACGCACAAGTACGCAGATTGAGAAACGGCCATTGTTACAGTTTGTACACAGGTTAGCTTGATATTCGGACTGTTTTAGTGAATAACAGACAGATTTTATGTTGCATTCATTGGAAAAATATGACCTGGGTGGACTGGAATAATAGAAGAAATCTACATTATGGAAAAGCTGACACATCGTTTAAGACTTCAACATACAAATGGAAGAAAAGTGGAGGAAATGGACAAGATTCAAGACAAAAGACAGCGACAAAGATAAAAAAAATAGATAAACTAGACGGGACAAAGGCCAAATAGATGAATAGCTCCCAAGTGAAAGCTCTATGTTATGTTGAGTTTAATGTATAATGTTCATGTACACTGTATATGTAAAATCTCGTAACCCTGAGTGAAAGCTGCCTCAGCAGGATTTGCAAGCCTGAAGTGAAGCTAATATTCTAGCAGAATACATGTGACTGAAGCTAATCTGTCAGTTAGCTGCGCCAAATGTTGCCTCTGTAGGTGTGACATGAAGATGGAGGAGAATTTAACAGGGCTTACCAGCTACAGGGGTGCCGCTATAATCTGGGCTCTGCTGGTGCGGGGAGGTGGGCGTAGCAGGGTGAGCAGACTGTGGGGTGAGAGGTGGGGAGGTCCGACCCCCGTGGTTCTGGGGCATGGTGATCTGCAGGAGCCCAGGCTCCTCTGGAGCCGCGCCGATACCCGCAGCGCTCGGAGCTGCGCACGTCATGGAGTTCCTTCCTGCAGGAAACCAACACGCCAAAACTTTTCACATCCTGAATCACAGGTGAGGACAGACAGCAGATGCTTACCTGGAGGAGACAGGGGCATGCTGGGATACATGCTGACAGGGTGGGACTGGCCGTACAGGTCAGCATGGGGGGGCAGGTCCAGCTGCAGACAGTCCTGCATGAACTCTTCTTTAATCAGAGACTGAGGACCTGAATGAGGGGGGGGCAGAGACTTTACTCAGCAGCCGGTTATGTTTGATGTTTTCAGAAACAGCGGCCCCTGCTGGCTGGAAGTAACCTTCTATCAGATCTTTCCAGATGTTACGCTGCAAAAACCATCGAGAAATAAGGAAAAATGTCTGATACTAAGTGTGTTTTCCCTTCATTTGAGCAGGTAAATAAGATGATTTGCTGATAGAATGAGCAGTTTTTCCTCTCAAAATAAGATAATTAGATAATATGCACTTGAAATAAGACAATGCAATATTTTCTCTTATTCTTAATGCAAATTGTCTTTTTTTCCATTAGCAAAGTGTCTCACTTTCCTCCTCTTTTGTAAAAAAAAAATAGATTTGAAATGAGATATAAGATTTTCATTTAGTATTTATTGCTTTAAAATTAATTTCATTTGTTCATCATTTTTTAACTTTAGAAAATTCTATTATTGAAACTGACAATGAAGCCAGAAAATACAAAAACAGATGAGAAGTTCTCCAATGTTTATTCAGAAAATGTAATTTGTGGACGAATGAATTCATTCAAGGTGGGTGAATGAATGTGAGGGGAGGGAGGCTTTTGGGTTGGTGCATTAACTGTATCCTGTGCTGTCATTTATGTTGATTTAATAAATAAATAAATAAAAATATTACTTATTTAGATTTCTGTTTTGCAGTGAACTAAAGGCCAGAATACCCGAATCCAATTCTGTGTTCGATCCGACAGAAAATCGTGCGTTTAGTTGGTGGTGGCGTTTAGTTCTCATTGAAAGTCAGTTGGGATGATCACACCTCACACAAAGTTACACTAGAGGGCAGCGTAGCTCCGACTGAGACGGAGCCCCTGTCTATTTTAGTCGGACAACGCAGCAATTCAGCAGCAATTCCATGGGTCTGACAGGAAGAGAGACGCGGTTAAAAAGTAAAACACTTCCGCTTTGGAGGAAAATACTAAATAAAATCTGTTTATCTCACGGAGAAAGAATCACTTTTGGAGTCACTCGTTGCTTATATAGTAAACAGGACAAACTGCAGCAAAAACTATGAGTGAAACAATAACTAGAAAACTTTACACATGATAGGAGTTTAGGAGGACAGAAAAAAGTTAAACAATGAAAAAAGTAACGATCTCTCTCACCTTTTTATGAATAAAAGAAAGAAAAACTTGGATAAACCTCCCAGATCTCTCTCTGAGAATCACCTCCCTGCCTCAGTCACCATAGAAACCGTCCCATGCCGTTTATTGCTGTTTTTCTTTTCTTTCGACGTAGATCTCATTACGTTTTTGATATATGAACATTCTCTATCTGTTCTGGTTTGAGATGCTGCACTGACTCGCTTTTCTTCATAGAATGACTTTTCATAATCTGTCCAAGGCAAATGTGGGAAATTATTTTAATGCGTATATACAGTAGCACAGAGACAGAAGTGAAAACAATCTGTGCAGATCTGCTCACCCTGCCTAGTCTGAGCCTTTTGTGGGAAAAAAGCAGATTAAGCAATTGTATGCAACCGGTGTTTTTCTGCCTTAAAGTCGTAGGGAAGCGGCTGTTCCAACTGTTGCATTTCCAAATTCTCCCGAGTGGTGCCCGACTTTACACGAGTGAATAAAGTGAATGTGATTGGTCGATTATAAACAGGGCGGGATTGTTGTGGCGGAAGGTTCGCAAGCAAGTTTGGTTGCGGCCGGTGTAGGTACCAGATTGACTCGGGCTGCCAGATTGACTCGGGGGCCTGCGCCTTTTGATGACGTCACAATACATAATTGTTTTAACGTTTGCACAATTGCGCAAAACATTTTGATTGGTCTGTACAGCTTACTAAAGTAATTATAGCGGGTTGTAGGTTTTATTCGAAACCGGGATTGCGGTTTGTAAACGGACAATTTTACGAAGAAATTCTCCATGGTCCCTGCGCCTTCCGATGACGTCACCGAATTCGCCATGGGCCTTGCGCCTCCCGATGACGTCACATTATGGCAACGCCACTCAAACAAACTACATTGAGCCCGCGGTCTGCATTTGTAACGAGAATAGATAAATAGACAAATAGAGACCGCGGGCGCAATGTAGTTTGTTTGAGTGGAGTTGCCATATCGTTACGAGTGGCGTTAACATATAGTGACGGGCGGAGTTGCCATATTATGATGTCATCAAAAGGTGCAGGCCCCCGAGTCAATCTGGCAGCCCGAGTCAATCTGGTACCTACACCGGTTTGTCGGAAACATCTTGCTAACCAGTTAGCAACTTAGTGCTAGCAGGTTCCCAATGGGAAATTCCATTAGGACCAAGTAGCACTAAATTGGTGACTTAGGAGGATTTTAAATTCTATTCTGGATTTAACAGGAAGCCAATGAAGAGAAGCCAGGATAGGAGAGATGTGATCTCTCTTTTTCATTTTCATCAGAACTCTGGCTGCAGCATTTTGGATCAGCTGAAGGCTTTTAACTACAGTTTGTGGACTTCCTGATTGTAAAGAATTCCAATAGTCCAGCCTTAAAGTAACAAATGCATGGACTAGTTTCTCAGCATCACCCCTGGACAGGAGATTTCTCATTTTTGCAATATTCCTCAGATGAAAGAAGAAAATTCTAGAAACCTCTTTGATATGGGATTTTTAAAGCCTGTTTCGCAAGTAGGTTCCCAATGGAATTTCCCATTGGGAACCTACTAGCACTAAGTTGCTAACCGGTTAGCAACTTAGTGCTAGCAGGTTCCTAATGGGAAATTCCATTGGGACCAAGTAGCACTAAATTGGTGACTTAGAAACGACGCTGTCAAGGAACGCTATGGACAGAGGAAACATGCAAGAGGAGGAGAGTTTAGTGTCGGAGGTCGTGGATGAGTCTCCTCCGTCATCCATTTTTTATTTAGAGGAGGAAAGCGGGGACGAAGATGTTGTGGAAGAGGACGCCAGGGTGGCAGAAGCTTGGTTTGGTGTAGAAGGCTTCCAGCCGTACATGTTTGAGCCCTTGCCTCGCAACGCTGCCAGTTCATTTAGCTCTACGCCTGCCGAAGACACAGACGTCCATCCCCGTGAACACTGGGACGCAACTCAGTGGGAAAGGAAAGGATTCTGATTTCAACCGTTGCTTATATTAGCTGCGACATATGAATCAAGATGCTATGACCAAAAATATTTGATTGACAGATGACCGTTGATATATGATTGGCCGAATTTAGGTGTCCAGGCTGATGTAGAACTGATGTAAAACCCTACAGAATTTAAGACAGGATTTTTTAACATTTGGGACAATATGGTCTGATAAAGAGTACATTTATATACATGTTTAAGCCAGAAAGATTTGACATTTAAATATGATTTCCCCACGACTTCAACAGACCTCCTGTGATAACTTGTTGACTCAGCTCCAGGTTTCTGACTACAGACAGCAGGGGGCGCTGCTGTACTGAACATGGGAATGTGCAATTCAGCTGCACCTGTTTCCAGTTTTTTCTGAGAATAATACAGTCCATGTTTAAAATGTTGGACAGGAACATTTATTTCCTCTCCTACAATCAGCCGTTAAAATATTAACTTTGCTCACCTGTAGATGTTGGGGACGCCACCCTCTCGTAGTGATACGGGTTGACGCACACGCTGTCGTACTTCAAGTCGAAGGCGTACTGGCAGAACTTCACGTGCTTCAGCTCATTCTTGTGCAGGTCGGGCCAACGCCACAGACGGGCGTAGATCACATGAGGAAAGCCCTTCCTGCCTGCTACCTGTACAGGTGAGACAGACAGAGAGGGACAGGTGAGACAGAATCAACTCTAATGGCCAAGTTTGATGAACAACCAAGGAATCTGACCTTATTTACCATTTCTCACTTTTTAATCAACAGTTATATAGTGACAACTACAGAATGCAGGGATTAAAGCAAAGCCCCTGGTATTTCTATAGTTTCTTGTGTTCCTTTTTCCTGATGTTGCAGTCGCTTGGTATTGCTATGACAACCACAAAGGCTTTCCTCTGCTTTTTGTCCACCAACACAATGTCCCGTTGGTTTGCCATTATCATTCAGTCCGTCTGTATCTGGAAGTCCCGCAGGATCTCTAGCATCTTTGGAGGCGTATCCCACTTCGACCTTTGGGTTTCCAGCCCGTACTCTGCACAGATGTTCCTGTATAGTACTCCAGCCACTTGGTTATGGCGCACCATGTGCAGCAAATGGACTGATCCAATATATTGGACACAGAAGGGGGGGGGGCTAAGACACACTTAAAGGCATACTATGCAACATTTTTCAGTTAATTAATGTGTTCCATAACGTTTTGGAGGATTAAATGATTCATTTCAGGTCGAACAAAGGTTTTCTCGGCCGCCCTGGTGGTCTGTAGGGGAAATACCGTACTTGCAATTGCAGGAGCCCTCGGCCCGCACCCACAGGCTCAGAAGTCTCGTGCATCGCGAGAGTCGGTCTTGCTTTACGGCGAGAACTGCTACACGCCCCCAGCGAAAGGCATGCTCGTTGCTAGCGCAGTGGCGATATTTGTGCAGTTATCATGGCGGAACCAGCAAGAAAACAGCGAAATTTTCAAACTCGAAAATTGGAACAAAATAGTAGACATGGTGATTCGTTGCGTTCGCCTGTCTGCTAAGCTCAAAACAACCGCACCTGGCTTGACGGAGAAACCAGGAGAACAGCTGAGGATATTTACAACAGTGCACTTTTACTTTCGCCCTCTGGGGGGAGCCTCGCTGGAAAATCAACACCGGTTGCATAGTGTACCTTTAATATTATCAGCGTTCTGGTGGCATTTTACCGAAAGGATTTTTATCAAAAACATAATTAATGTGCAGAAATAAGGAATAGTTGTATCAACTATACAACTTAAAGGAGTTTTATGGGGCCAGGAACTTGGGGCCCTAGGCAACTGCCTAGTATTGCCTGATGGTAAACCCCCCCATCCGCAGTATCAGCAGCTAGTAAAACCCAAATATCGTGGTCCCAGAACCAGCAGCCATCAACATGTCTTTGGATTTTAACTAAAATGTTTCTGTGGAGCAAAATTTACAGAAACTTGTTTTCCTGTAAAAAGTCATTTACCTGAGTAGCTACATTCCCCCCCCCACGCTTTGACTAAAAAAGAACTGAGGTAGCACAGCTGTTATGAACCCAACCCATTTAGGTCAGAACCAGAACGGGTTCTGACTCAGACTAAGTGTCTGGTTTTCTTCGACAGTCTGGACTGATCTGAGGGCAGGATACTGGGCTGCTGCGTTTGGGTCGTCTCACGGGACCCTGAAGCCCCTCAGAGAGGATAGAGGCTGCGTCCATGTCCCACGCCACGCATGCGAGTCGGTGTGAATGCGAAGCGGGTCGGGGATGATGCAGAGCGCTGTGTGTGCACAGGTGAAGGGCAGGGAGGGAACGCAGCAGACACAACACTCCGCACGGGGGACAGGGACACAGTTAAAACCGTCCATCCGACTCGGGCTGGAATTTCCTCTGTGACCCGGCTCTGAAAGGAACCAGAACCGGTTTGCTCTGGATCAAACGGCGGCATGTGGAAACTTCAGCCTTGAACCAGGCGGAGTTTCTTACAACGTGGAAACTCTGTGGTGTGAGATCAAGGAGACGAGTCGACGATCCCCCCCCCTTCAAACACACACACCCACATAAAACACACACACTGTCTGGCTTTAGTTAACCCAGCCCCTTTCCTGTGTTTCAGACAAAACAAGCCAGCCGCCCTTCCTCCTCCTCCTCCTCCTCCTCCTCCTCCTCCTCCTCCTCCTCCTCCTCCTCCTCCTCCTCCTCCTCCTCCTCCTCCCTTCATCCAGACTGCTCTGGCTCCAAGGATCCAGTAACACCAGGACTGCAAGCAGAGTTCGACCCAGTAAAACCAGCAGCAGGGCTTCTGAATCCCAGAGGAACAAAGCCTGCTCTCCCCGCTGCAGCTCCTGTTGTCTTCTTGTGACACATTCTCCATAACATTTTCTCCTGGTTCTCCCTTAGAGGAGATCCAGTACCGGCCTCCTCCCTCAGAACCGCCTGATCTGAGCAGTTCTGGGCTCTAATAAAAGCTTTCCTTCCTTCTTGCTGGATTCTGGGTCCTCAGAGATCTGGTTACAGGCTGGAACCAAAACTAAACACCCTGCTCCTGGTTTGTAGAGTGCTTCTTGACCTCTGACCTGAAGCCTTATCTGGTCTGAGAGCGGTTCTGAAGGTTTTTGCTGTCCTGTTAGATTAGCTGTAGTGTCCTGAGGCGGGTCTTAGCTTGGAGCTAAGCTGTTCTTCAGGGCGATGAGCAGCGAGTCGGTTCTGAAGCGTCTTTGCTGTGATAATTACTGCTGCTATGAGTCACACCCCGGTGTCTGCCGCGGCTCTGCCTGATTATTATCTTCCATCTGCTGCACATGAAGCACCTGGCCCACCGGATCACCGTCAGGACATCAGAGAGAAACGTTTGGCTCGGTTTCATGGTTAAATGCTGACGACACACCGAGCCTCGGGTTAGAACCTCCATGTTTTCGGTTAAACATCGGCGCTCCTGACTGTAAACGACGGCGCCACCAGAGCCCCCTGCTGGTTGGAAAGGAAAGCAATATGAAGCACTAGAACTCCTAAGGCCGTCAATTTGACAGTTCTGATATTTTAAAGTCGTAGGGAAGTAATATTTAAATGTCAAATCATTCGGGCTTAAACATGTATATAAATGTACTCTTTATCAAACCATATTGTCCTAAAATTTAGAAAATGTATATTTAAAAAAAAAACCTGTCTTAAAATCTGTGTTTTTTTTAGTTATCTTCTGCAGGCCAGTTAGTTCTACGTCAGCCTGAACACCTAAATTCAGCCAATCATATATCAACAGTCATCTGTCATCAAATGTTTTCAGTCATATCATCTTGATTTATATGTCGCAGCTAATATATGCGACGGTTGAAATCAGAATCCTTTCCTTTCCCATTGAGTTGCGTCCCAGTGTTCACGGGGATGGACTTCTGTGTCTTCGGCAGGCGTAGAGCTAACAGAACTGGCAGCGTTGCGAGGCAAGGGCTCAAACATGTACGGCTGGAAGCCTTCTACACCAAACCAAGCTTCTGCCGCCCTGGCGTCCTCTTCCACAACATCTTCGTCCCCGCTTTCCTCCTCTAAATAAAAAATGGATGACGGAGGAGACTCATCCACGACCTCCGACACTAAACTCTCCTCCTCTTGCATGTTTCCGCTGTCCATAGCGTTCCTTGACAGCGTCATTTCTAAGTCACCAATTTAGTGCTACTTGGTCCCAATGGAATTTCCCATTGGGAACCTACTAGCACTAAGATGCTAACCGGTAGCAACTCAGTGCTAGCAGGTTCCCAATGGAAAATTCCATTGGGAACCTGCTAGCGAAACAGGCTTTAAAAATCCCATATCAAAGAGGTTTCTAGAATTTTCTTCTTTCATCTGAGGAACATTGCAAAAATGAGAAATCTCCTGTCCAGGGGTGATGCTGAGAAACTAGTCCATGCATTTGTTACTTCAAGGCTGGACTATTGTAATTCTTTACTATCAGGAAGTCCACAAACTGTAGTTAAAAGCCTTCAGCTGATCCAAAATGCTGCAGCCAGAGTTCTGATGAAAATGAAAAAGAGAGATCATATCTCTCCTATCCTGGCTTCTCTTCATTGGCTTCCTGTTAAATCCAGAATAGAATTTAAAATCCTCCTTCTCACATATAAAGCCTTAAATGGCCAAGCTCCATCTGATATCAGAGATCTGATTGTTCCTTATGTTCCTAACAGAGCACTTCACTCTCAATCTGCAGGTTTACTAGTGGTTCCTAGAATTTCTAAAAGTAGAATGGGAGGCAGATCTTTTAGTTCTCAGGCTCCTCTCCTGTGGAACCAACTACCAGTTTTAGTCCGTGAGGCAGACACCCTGTCTACTTTTAAGGCTAGACTTAAAACTTTCCTTTTTGATAAAGCTTCTAGTTAGAGTGGCTCAGGTTATCCTGAGCTATCTCTATAGTTATGCTGCTATAGCCTTAGACTGCTGGAGGACATAGGGACCCCTTTTTCATCATTCTGCTTCATTCTATCTCTATTCTCCCACTCTGCAGAATCTGTTAGTTCAATCTCTAACGTTCTGCTCTCTCTGCTTTTTCTCATAGTAGCTTCATCTGGTCTGTTCCTGTTTGGCTGTGACTCCATCCTGGAGAGAAATATCAGCTGTGCTGCTGCCATCAACACCTTTGTTTCTAGATGTTGGAGCTTGGCCTGTTTTCCAGTGTAGTCCTGTTTCTCTGACTGTGACTAACTGGATGTGCTCTCTTCATCCTCTGACATGGGAGCTGGCTCGGAGCTCGTCTGCCTGGCTGTGTGTTTCCTGGACGGGGCCGCCTATGGAGCTGGTTGACAGTTGCCTTTTGTATCTATGCTTCTTTTTCTTTGTCTGCTTCTGTCTCCTTGAACCCCAGTGGGCCTCAGCAGATGGCCGCTCACACTGAGCCTGGTTCTGCTGGAGGTTTCTTCCTGTTCAAAGGGAGTTTTTCCTCTCCACTGTCGCTACAAGCATGCTTAGTGTGAGGGATTGCTGAAGAGTCAATGAGTCGATGCAATCAGCTGGTTTTCCTTAGATAGAAAACTCTTAATCAATCTAACTGGATGATCTGGTAATAATAATAGCATAGAATACATCCTTTAAATGTTGATGACATCATCACTACTCATACGTTCCATTGGGGAAAATGTCATGCGTCAATTTGACGGCCAGTGGGAGTTATGGAACAGGCATCTGTCAGATGTTCCTCCATCGTTCCTACCTGCAGCCGTCCGTCCAGCGTCCTCTGGATGGTGACACACTTGCTCGGATGGACGCCGTTTGTGGTGACGGCGGTGATGAGCGAGTCCAGCTCGTCCTTCTTCTCCTTCAGCTTCTTCACCAGACTCTCGATGGCGCGCTTGGCGAAGCCCTCGTTCTCTCCACCCTGCCGGTGACACATCAGGCTGTGGACGATGCTGAGGCAGGCGTCGGCGCTGCTGGGGGCCGGGCCGAGAATCGACATGGTCGCCCGATCCAGGGATGGGGGGGGTTATAGGGCTGCAGCACAGCAGTAAGAGAGAAAATAAAGAAGAGATCAGATAACTAACGGAGATCTATCTGTGTGTTAACCTGACTCCGCCAGATGGATTTCTCCGCAACCTTCCATTGAAGTAATTTTGGGAAGAGGCGAAAATACTGGTTAGCTGATTGGCCTATGTTGGTGATAGACGGGCCAAATAAACCAATCAGATCAACGAAGCATATGACGTACTAACAGCCAGGCTACTCTACCGAAACCAGTCGGGAGAAGAGCAAAAACATCTTTTCCTCTGAGAAAAGCCTCCAGAGCAGTGTTTTGCTCTTCTTTCAGTGAAGAAATACTCTGTAATTCCCATAAAACTCGCTCGATAGCCACGCTAACGCTAGTTTCATCGGCTGAAGCCGCCATGTTCTTTAGACTGAACTGTCGCGCTTCTCGTTGCGTCACACCTCAACCCGCCTCAAAGCCAACGCTGATTGGACGTTCGTTTGGTGAACGGCTCCAAATTTTCTTCAACGGAGAGTCTCCAGACTGATCTGGGAGTGAAACCTTGAAAGCTCGCGAGATCGGGATGGTCTCACGAGGCTATCTGTCTGTGATCTGATCTGAACCTTTCAACAAACCGCATCCATCCTGAGAGACTTACTGGAAGTTATTACCTTACAGCTGACCGATTCCTACAGATTAACGATTCTTATTTTAAAGCCTTCTGGAAGATTAAATTAGCCAGGGCCCTTCATTGGAACCTTGTGGAACCCCAGAGTAAAGTGTTTAGAAGCCTTAATCACCCCGTCTCAGGCCTTAAGGCCTGGTTATCCTCCTGCAGCAGTGAGTCGCAGTGAGCTTATTGCAGATGTTTTTTGATTTATGCCCAATTTTTAAGCATGGTCTGCGCTATGTTATTCAACGCCACAATGCCAGAGGGCCAATCAGGAACTAGCTGTGGGTCTAGATACGGCCGAGGCGATGAGGAAGTGGAGGCAAGTTTGTGTAACAACGGAGCGACATGAGGGCCAAAAAGAGCGGGAATCCAGGTGAAAAAGGGTCCCAGCGTTCTCACGCACCTCGCTTTTCTAGCTGGTCCATCTTTACGAGTCGTTTTCCACAATAGCGGTCATACAAACAAAACAAGCCGGTAAGGAACCAAACAGGGAATACGCATAGTGTAGAGCGATGTAGATTTGACCAATCAGAGGCCTCCTGGCTGCGCTCACCTACAATTTTGGAGAAATTCAGCAGGGTGTCTGTGGAAGGGGCGGGGCATATCTGCGTTAACTGCGACACACATGCAGACGACCTGGTTTCTGAGTATAAATCAGGCCTTAGATGTTTCCTGTCTTTTCCTCAATGTTTCTTTATTACCAAATTTGCCCAGTCTGACTAGTTCTACTGCTGAGATATAATAGGGTGTGATCTAATGCTACTTTCTGACCGCGAGCAGCAGAGGCAGCAGAAGCAGCTACATAAGGCGACGGCAAAAGTAAATAACCCAGTCCTTCTTTTCACTGTAGACAAGCCATGATCTGCTTATCTGTTCTCCATTTTTCATTTGGATGAAATAATAGCTGCATGAATCATGACAGCAGACAAGATAGAGGAGAGCAGGAGGCGGGGTTACCAATCTACTCGCTCTGGAGAGCAGAGTTCGCTGCTTTTAGATGTTGTCTCCAAAGTCTCCAGTAGCAGAAAAAAGTCTCTAGATTTGGCGCTAGGAGCTTTTTAGAAATCAAAGTGCTAGAGGGGTCTGAAAAGTGGCTAAATATAGCGACTAAAGCTCTATATATGTGTTTTGATGGTAGTTTAGCAAAAAAGGATTTTTATCAAAAACATAATGTGCACAAATAAGGGATAGTTGTATTAACCATACATGTAAACAGAGTTTAATGGGGGCCCCTGGAACTCGGGGCCCTAGGCAATTGCCTAGCATTGCCTAATAGTAAATCCCCCCTGATTAGCAGCCATGTCTTGAGTTTTCTTTGTTTTTTGTTGTGGTATTAATTCAATAAAGTTTCCTTTTTTTCAAAACTGAGACTCATGTAACATTTATCATCACTGTGTCGTCATTACCATGTCAATAAATGAGGAAGAAAAATCTTTATCGGGTTCAAAAAATGTGCATAAAAAAATAATGGGCAGCTCATATCTGGGATTGATTAGACTGATGGGAAAATAAGAACGCTCCAATCCGATCCTTGTGATGGCCTGGAGAACGGTTGGAAATGACAAGATGGCCGTGGAGCCGGTGTTCTGTCAGATCAGCATACCTATGGTTGATATGCATGGGCAAGACATCAGATTTGCCTTTATTCCTTTGTTTTTGTACGAAATATAGACTTTAAAATACGGCGATGGGCGTGTATCCCTTTATTCATGTCCAAAAAAAAAAAAAAAAAAAATACAAATTAAGGTCATATTGCCAGGACTCCAGTCTGTGTGCTTGCCTTTTTGTGTTGTTCTCCCTTCCACCAGCAGGAGGCGCCTGGTTCTGGTCCGCTTCTTCACACACCTGATGATCGTTGCCTCGTTAATGGAGTGCTCTTAAGCTGTTGACTGCCACTACCTCGACGCCAAAGTATTTGCCAGTTTTTGGTAATATGGCCAAGCTGAGTTTTCTCTGAGTAAGACTGAGCTCTTGTCTCCCTGAGTTTTAACTTCTTTTTTGTCTTTGCCTCTCGGCAGGAAGTCTTCCTGCAAACTGGATCTTTTCGGACCTTCTCTCCCTGAAGGAATCAACTGAGCCTCAAACCGAGCTGGGGATTCAAACAGGAGGTTTGGATCCTTCTTCCTTGAAGAGGACGTTGAGTTAACTCTCTGAGCAAGGGAATCATCTCCATTACGACCCGTTCAAGTACCGCAGGAAATCTAAGTGGCAGTCAGTTTCTCTGATCACCAACAACCATCCGAGTTCTGGGTAAACCCTGTTCCGCCCTCCACCGAATCAGAATAACACTTGAAAACAGCACACAGGTTGGAGTCAAAGATCCTACAACTTCTCTGGAAACGTGAGTCAACCACCATATCCACAAATGAAATTTCCCACTGAGCCTGAACTAATCGTTTTGTCTTCCCTTCACCTTCCAGTTCCGGTCGAGCTGAGGTCTGAGCAACGCCGCACCGAGCCTTACTCTTCAATAAACCTCTTAAACTTTTCATCTGTGTCTCTGTGGATTGGTTTCACTGCATGTGGGTAAAATCATGACACATATGGCCATACGCTTCAAAAAACACCAAAAACTAGGTAATTTGTTTTTTTGTACACGACTAAAGGGATGCACGCCTGTCGGGGTAGTTTAAAGTGTATTTTTCCGAACAAAACTTAAGGGATAAACTAAAGGGATAAATAGGTATTGACTATGGGTATGCTGGTCTGACGGGGTATGCTGGTCTGATAGAACACCGGCCCCCCCGCAGACCTGGAGGGGAGGTTTGTCAAACACTTCCTGATCGATATTTAGTCGAACATTTTTCATCAATAATTGGTCAGAAGGTTGATCCGACCTCCAGATAACAAAGGTTCTGCCTTCAGTTGAGACACTGACCAGATCAGAACAGACAGGCTGGGGACACAGGGAGACAACCCGGGGCCACAGGGGCCCCATGGGAGGAGGAGGGGGTGTTAGGAGGCTACGAACAGGAAGCTAAAATGTATTGATCTCTGTTAATCAGAAACAGATGAGCTTCAACAGCGTCCAGCAGCGTCCTCACCCCTGAGAGACAAGGGGACAAACTAAGAGACTGAACAGGCAGGAAGACATTTGGACAAGGAGAGGCAGGGGAGCAAAGAGAGACTGGGACACAGTAAATGAGGACAGACAGGAGGACAAAAGCAACACATTTTCCAATATCTGATGTCCTGATATAGAAGATCCAACACAGTGACCTCATCAGGTAAACTGATGGACAGGAGGACAGGGACAGACAGACAGCTGGGCAGAAGGAAAGCCAAGCAGATGGAGAGGACAGACCCAGACAGTCTGGACAGAGAGACAGGACAGACAAAGACATCCATGACAGTCTGTCCCCGCTGCATCAACAGTTGCTCCCCTGCAGCCCTCTGCGGACTCAGTCAGTGAAACTCACCGGGTCTGAGCGCTGCTCCTCCGGGCTGAGCTGCGTGTGTCTGCGGTGCTGAGCTGCGTGTCTCCGTGTGATGCTGCAGACTGTCTGTCTGAGGAGGGGGGGTGGAGGGCTGTGTCACGCTCCTCCGACAGCCAGACATAACAGGAAGTCTGCTGACCTCCGCGTTTTAGGAAAATAAGAGTCCAGCAGACGTTCCCATCGGCGGGAAGATGCCAGAAAAGAGTCTGACAGAACACCGCCCCAAGTGACTGATTGACAACATACTTTATTTAGCTTGTGACGTCAGTCCGGGACAAAATACGATGACTGATGATCCAACAGTTCCTCCTTTAAAAAATAAAATCCCGCTCTGTAATAGGGGCTCTTATTTTGAAAAGCATGAATAGCTAAAGTTTGGTTAGAGGGACTGGTGTGTGTGTGTGTGTGTGTGTGTGTGTGTGTGCGCGTGTGTGTCAGGTTGCCCATGGTAACGTGGTGTCAGCAGGCCACCAGTCAGAAACAGCTCCATCTAGTGGCAGCGAAAGAAACAACAGCTGTTATCTCTGTCAGGAAGTAGGAGGAGATCTAAACAAGTTTGTGGAGTGAAAAGTTTAAAAATTAGCTCCAAGGTTTTATAATGTGGTTAGAAGGTCTGTATTTTCTTTAGTAGGAAAAAGTGTTTTTTCAAATGCATACAATAAATGTTCTTATTGAGAAAGAATGTTTTAAATAAAAACAATAGAAAAGCACACAGAGCAGCACATTTCCCCCCCCCCCCATACTGTGACTTCAACCTATAGCTAAAACTCCCACAGTATCTGGAACATTGTAAAGAAATAACGTCAAGCCCAAAACACAGACAAACACACTGAATATCCTAAAAACAATAATCTGCTGGGCAAATGTAAAAATATAATAAAAAAAATATGTTTATTAAATGCTTTCCTATTGATGAGAATGCAAGACAATTAAAATACACTGATTTTTATATTTATAGATAGTTTGAAAGATACGCTTTAGTGTATTATTTATAGTAAAGTTTTCATAAATGTTATTATATGAAAAAATGACTAATAACAGTCGATACCGATGCTGACAGCGATATATCATGCATGGTATGGTATAGAGTTTCAGTTTTATCCATCTGGAAAAATATGAAAAGCGGAAAAGTACAAATACTAAAATAATGTTATTCCCCGAAATCTAAACTGTTAAGCTGACATGATGGATGGATGAACGGATGGATGAACGGATGGATGAACGGATGGATGGATGGATGGATGGATGGATGGATGGATGGATGGAGCATATTGACAGATATTTTTTTATTATTATCTTAAATGCAGAATGTAGATATATTTTTTATAATCCTGGTATAATTACTGCTCTATGCAATATATTTCAGCACATGAATGCAACAAACACTACAATGATGACTGCATCATCCATCTAATAAAGAATTACTACACCGACATTTCAGTGAATTACTTTCTATTTGCTCCAATTTGGGAATGGCTAACTCAGTCAATGTCTTCCACTTTGTCTGAGATAGCCAGACTAATGTTACGCTACATACTATGCTGTAGGATCCATCAGTGTATATATGGATTTTCTTGGTTAGTTCATCCACTGACTGGGAAATTACCAGTGAAACCTCATTCCACCAACTGCTTGTTTTTGCAGCCAAATGCTACACAGATAGGCACAATAATCTGTTTCTCTATATCTGTCACCCAGTGCAATAACTACAATATATATAAATATCCATCTATATAAATACCCATGTTAACCCAGTATAATGATCTACTATAGAAATACAAAAAAACAGCAGTCATATGAGGACGTACTTTATATACTGTATATATCCTGTGCACCTTTTACTTCCTTTGGCACATTCTTCTTCTTTGACTATTTTAGCTGAACAAGTAAATATCTCCACTTTGAGATCAATAAAGTAAATCAATCAATCAATCAATAAATAAATCAATAAATCAATCAATAAAATCAATCAATCAATAAAGTAAATCACTAAAGTTGATCAATGTATAAAGTCATTCAATCAATCCGGTAAAATCAATCAATCAATAAATAAATAAAGTCAATCAATCAATCAATAAAGTTAATTATTCGATAAAGTCATTCAATCAATAAAGTCATTCCATAAATCAATTAAAATCAATCAAATCAATAAAGTAAAACAATCAATCAATCAATAAATCATCAATAAAATCAATCAAGTCAGTCAATCAATCAATAAAGTAAATCAATAAAGTTAATCAATGGATAAAGTCATTCAATCAATCAAGTAAAATCAATAAAATCAATCAATAAATAATCAATCAATCAACAAAGTTAATCAATCGATAAAGTGATTCAATCAATAAAGTCATTCCATCAATCAAGTAAAATCAATAAAAATCGATCAATCAATAAATAAATCAAGAAAGTCAATCAAGTCAATCAATACAGTTAATCAATCGATAAATAAAGTAAAATAAATAAAATCAATCAATCGATAAAGTAAAATACATAAAGTCAATTAATAAATCGATCAATAATCAATTAATCAAGTCAATTAATCAATTAATTTTTATGGCTGCTGTCTGAGTGACAGCTGTCTGTGTGAGTGGGGAGTACCAATATGGCGGCAGGTGAGTTCCCTTTTTTCGTGCAATCAGCAGTGCAGTGAATTAATAAAGATCAGTGGTTCCGACCTTTGGGAAACCCTTTTATCTTTTCCGACCGGCACCGAACAGAACTTTCCGGAAACGAACATGGAGTGGAGCCATGACGTCAGAGGTGAAGGTCAGCAGCGCCACGAGCACCACCGGATCAGACCCGCCACCGCCACCGGCTCCTAGCAACAACCAGAACCAGAACCAGAGAGACCAGCCACCGGACCGAGCCGGAAGCAACAGGTGGGTCGGTTCAGGCATTTTACCTGCGCGGTCAGTTAGCAAAGTTAAACTACCGGTTTAATCTGAAAAGTTCGTTAGCATTAAACTGCTAGCTTGTTAGCATCGGAGCTAACAGCTAATTTCCCGTGAACCCTAGTTCAGCCGCTGCTTTTCAACTTTATTTTCCTTCTAATTATACAAATAAGAACCGAACGGACAGAACCAGAGTTAAATTTTTCACCGAGTCTCCAGGAACTCGGAGCTGGATGACTCACCTGTCCAGAGGCGGTCTCAGTCCTCCGGCTGTAGCGGCACCATGTGGTCCACATTAGGAGTCCGCTGAGCCTGAAACCCGCTGGTTCGGTTCTTTAACCACATGTTTCTGATTTTAACAAACCAAGTCAGTTAAACTAGTGATTATCGCAGCTAGTTGGCAGATTAAGGTTGGTTCTGAGCTGACAGTGAAGCCTCCAAATGGAAACACCTGGATCCATATTTCCATCTTGTCTTCTCTGGATGGAAATAAATCCACAAAATCTGTTAAAAATAAATTTGGAGTTTTGTCAGGATTAGCCAGTGATGGATGCCATCATGAAGCCAAAATATTGATACTGTCTCACAGAATACTGACACCTGCTGGACATTTAAAGACACTACAGGCAGCTTATTGGACAGACTAAACTAAACTAAACTGATTTGATGACCTAGTTGTACAATTATTTAAGTTAAGTTATTGTAAGTTAAATTGTATTATTTTATATATAAGTTTAAATTGTTAATATCTTTGATATTTTTAGATGCAGCCAATAAATAATTCAAACGTATTGTGAACATAACGTGAAAATTTAGGGAACGTGTGAAAGAGGATGCTTGTGGACTAGGATTTTAAATCCTATAAGTACAGTAAATAAAGACTCAATTTGATATGAACTTTAATTCAGATAAGTTGAGTGATAACTGAGAGGAGAAGGATGACACAATGAGAAAATAAAAATAAAAACGCAACGGCTGAAATTTCTATTCCTTTTAGGCTGCTTCAAAATTCTTGATAATTTTAATGATAAAATGCAAAAGATGAGGCTTTTTATTTTTTTAAATCAGATTCATTGTGTTGACAAATAAGTTTTTAAACAGTTTAGTGAGTCAGTCAGTTAGAAACAAGTTTTATAAACTTCTAATATATATATATATATATATATATATAAATAATAATAAAACTAAACAACTCCTGTATCGGGCACATGACTTTCTTAAAACCACACGCGCACCGATAGTGTTGTGCTCTATAGGTTCACGGATGCACCGACGCATCCGTGTTACTGGATCCGTCACTAGTAGCTCAATATTTGAACTTGACAAATTTTAATCAGGTTTCTAAAAAGGGAGTCAATTTACAAAATGGTTTCAAAAGTGGAAATGAATAAACTAAAGAAAAAAGTTTGAAAATCTTTCTTATTTTTTAACAAAACAAGTTCCTGGTTCTTTCATGCAGAACCAGATGAGAAAAGATCCTGATCTAAACACTTAAGGTGAGATAGTAAAAAAAAAAGGTTGCCTGAAGCTTTGAATTGTGAAAACAACAAGAAAAGGGACAAGAAGAGAGAAACAAAACCTAGAAAAATAATGGATGTCTGATCTATTAACATTTCTCTATGCGTTGTCCTCTCAAGTCAGAGGGCCCCCTGCCTGTCTTTGCCTAGGGCCCCAAATTTCAAAAATCTGCCCCTGATCGTAATTAAACTCCTTGCCTAAGGCTGCCACACTGCAGACAAATGCAACTAGTGAGATCTCAGCCAGTTCGATATCAGATAAAAAAACTGTTTTAATATATGAGCTAGTAATGCTGAGATGAAGCTTCACAAGGCTTTAAACCATTTAGGAAAATCTATTCAATGGTCCCCACAGTTCAGAAAGCTTCATGTGAACATATCACCACCTACTGGTGGAGTGCATAACTACAGGTAGTAATATAATCTGTGATTTTTTTTTTCTCTTATTTTTTTCCCATTAAAGTCGTACGTAAATAATATTTAAATTTCAAATCATTCTGGCTTAAACATGTATATAAATGTACTTTTTATCAGAAAAAAAAATCCTGACTTAAAACCTGTGTTTTTTTCATTATCTTCTGCAGGCCAGTTAGTTCTACGCCAGCCTAAACACCTAAATTCAGCTAATCATATATCAACGGTCATCTCTCAATCAAATGTTTTCGGTCATAGCATCTTGATTCATATGTTGCAGCTAATATACGCAACGGTTGTAATCAGAATCATTTCCTTTCCCATTGAGTTGCGTCCCAGTGTTCACGGGGATGGACGTCTGTGTCTTCAGCAGGCGTAGAGCTAACAGAACTGGCAGCGTTGCGAGGCAAGGGCTCAAACATGTACGGCTGGAAGCCTTCTACACCAAACCAAGCTTCTGCCGCCCTGGCGTCCTCTTCCACAACATCTTCGTCCCCGCTTTCCTCCTCTAAATAAAAAATGGATGACGGAGGAGACTCATCCACGACCTCCGACACTAAACTCTCCTCCTCTTGCATGTTTCCGCTGTCCATAGCGTTCCTTGACAGCGTCGTTTCTAAGTCACCAATTTAGTGCTACTTGGTCCCAATGGAATTTCCCATTGGGAACCTGCTAGTGCTAAGATGCTAACTGGTTAGCAAGATGCTTCTGGCCACAATCAAACATGCTTGCGAACCTTCCACCACAACAATACCGCCCCCTTGATAAACGACCAATCACATTCATTTTATTCACTCGTGTAAAGTCGTGCACCACTCGGGAGAATTCGGAAATAAAACGGTTGGAACAGCCGCTTCCCTACGACTTTAAAAACCTCTCCAAACCCACCGGATCACCGGCGACCCGTTTTTAAAGCTTGTACCACTAATAACTCAGTATGCATGGAAATTACAACTGTAAAAATTTTTCCACTATAGACATGTTAGACGTCGTTGGAAAGCGTAGATTCTCCCCAATTCAACCACCCAGTTCATTTTATGGACACAGCGAGCCCTAAAACACAATTAACACAGATATAGCAGCATGTCAAAATATAAACATGACAACGCAGCCACAGTTACATACCTTTGAAGGCGTCCAGAAGCCGTTTTTTAAATCAAATCTTCAATTGTTTATACTCCATTCGTCCATAAGGGTCCACAGATTAAAAGTAATTCAAAATATTCATAATAAATATATTCAATAATGAGTGAATCGCCACATTACGTCAGACAGCGGAAAAGTTAGCTGATCATAGCTAATGCTTAGCATTTTGCTAATATTTACCTCCTAATACTTATTTTCTCAGTTGTTTGCCCTCAATGTTTGGTATTTTTCTTTACGTCGTCTTTTTACCTACAAGACAAAAGTGTTTGCATCTTTTTATGACTCGATTTGAGTCAGGGACAGTCGCTTAATGCCCTTCAGATCTTCAGAAGCTCATGAGGCGCTGCTCTAGACGCGCTGCAGGACCTTTTGTTGCACCTCGATGCTCGTCAACCATTGACTTTGCATGTAAACTAGCTGAAACGCAGCAGAAGCAGTCTGAACGTAACAAGAGATCAGCTGCAGAGAGAACCACCTTATCTCCCTGGTTGCAGGACTTTACCGTAAACCTTTGCGTGGAAAAGTTATTTCTGCCATCATGCATTGATCTGCTGCCGGATGCGTCTGTCTGTGCAGCAGTAAACCCACCTGAAGCATAGTAGCACCACCCTCATGGGCCGGATGGAGAAATTAGGGGTCACACTCTTGTTAAATCAGGGTTTCCGCCGGTCATAAAAAAGTCATTAAATTATAACTTTTTTTAAATTAAGGCCTTAATTGGCATTCAAATCCATTAAATGTGATTATTGGCATTTAAAATGCTTTTTTTTTGGTCAGTTATATCAGATATAAATGGTTCAGCGTGTTTACGTGGAGCCGTTTATATCTGATATAACTGCCTGCTTGCTGAGGTTCTGCTGATTGTTCTGCAGGAGAACACGGTTCCTCTGAGCAGCAGGATAACGACCCGATGGAGCCGTCTCCGCCCGGCTCGCTGTACGTCAGGAGCACGAGCATGGTTTCCCTGAACGAGCGGTGAGACCGGGAACCCAAAGCGGGTCTAACGGTTCCTGCTGCTTCCTCTGAAGCTTCTCTCCATGTCTCTCAGCTTCACTGAGGTGTTGAAGAGCCAGCTGATCAGGGTGACCTCTGAGCCCAGAAGGCGTCCGCAGAGGGTGGTGCTGCCGCCCAAGGTGACCTGCAGCTCCACTGACAGACACCTGTCATAATCGCCTTTAAAGAGCTGAGCTCTGATTGGTCCAAATCACTGCTGTGTTTCAGGCCCAGAGAATGAAACGGCGCCTGAGGACGAAGAAGGGGCGGCGGCGAGGGAGCGTCTGGACCCGACTTGGAGGTCTACAGCTGTCCTACTGGAGACTGCCTGGATTCTGGAGCTTCAGGAAAAAGTACACCTGGAGAGCCAGGAGCAGCGCCCCCTACAGGAGTGAGTGGCACAGATCCTCTATAGCCGACTGCTAGTGGGCATTTACTCAGGGTTCCTATTGGTCCTTGAACTCCTTGAAAGTTTTGGAAAGAAAAAATAAAAACTCAAGGTTTGCTGATCAGGCAAACATTAAACACCTTGGGTATCGTTGTGCTCACTTCAAAAAAGTCACGTTATCCAGCCTTTAGCCGCGTTATCCAGCCTTTAGCCACTTTATCCAGCCTTTAGCCACGTTATCCAGCCTTTAGCCACTTTATCCAGCCTTTAGCCACTTTATCCAGCCTTTAGCCACGTTATCCAGCCTTTAGCCACTTTATCCAGCCTTTAGCCACGTTATCCAGCCTTTAGCCACGTTATCCAGCCTTTAACCACGTTATCCAGCCTTTAGCCGCGTTATCCAGCCTTTAGCCGCGTTATCCAGCCTTTAGCCACTTTATCCAGCCTTTAGCCGCGTTATCCAGCCTTTAGTCGCGTTATCCAGCCTTTAGCCGCGTTATCCAGCCTTTAGCCACTTTATCCAGCCTTTAGCCACGTTATCCAGCCTTTAGCCACTTTATCCAGCCTTTAGCCACGTTATCCAGCCTTTAGCCACGTTATCCAGCCTTTAGCCACGTTATCCAGCCTTTAGCCACGTTATCCAGCCTTTAGCCACTTTATCCAGCCTTTAGCCACGTTATCCAGCCTTTAGCCGCGTTATCCAGCCTTTAGCCACTTTATCCAGCCTTTAGCCACGTTATCCAGCCTTTAGCCACTTTATCCAGCCTTTAGCCACGTTATCCAGCCTTTAGCCACTTTATCCAGCCTTTAGCCACGTTATCCAGCCTTTAGCCACGTTATCCAGCCTTTAGCCACGTTATCCAGCCTTTAGCCACTTTATCCAGCCTTTAGCCACGTTATCCAGCCTTTAGCCACTTTATCCAGCCTTTAGCCACGTTATCCAGCCTTTAGCCACTTTATCCAGCCTTTAGCCACTTTATCCAGCCTTTAGCCACGTTATCCAGCCTTTAGCCACGTTATCCAGCCTTTAGCCACGTTATCCAGCCTTTAGCCACGTTATCCAGCCTTTAGCCACGTTATCCAGCCTTTAGCCACTTTATCCAGCCTTTAGCCACGTTATCCAGCCTTTAGCCACGTTATCCAGCCTTTAGCCACGTTATCCAGCCTTTAGCCGCGTCATCCAGCCTTTAGCCGCGTCATCCAGCCTTTAGCCGCGTCATCCAGCCTTTAAGCCGCGCCATCCAGCCTTTAAGCCGCGCCATTCAGCCTTTAAGCCGCGCCATCCAGCCTTTAAGCCGCGCCATCCAGCCTTTAAGCCGCGTCATCCAGCCTTTAAGCCGCGTCATCCAGCCTTTAAGCCGCGTCATCCAGCCTTTAAGCCGCGTCATCCAGCCTTTAAGCCGCGTCATCCAGCCTTTAAGCCGCGTCATCCAGCCTTTAGCCGCGTCATCCAGCCTTTTAGCCGCGTCATCCAGCCTTGAAGCCACGATATCAAGCCTTTTAGCCACGATATCAAGCCTTTTAGCCACGTTATCCAGCCTTTAGCCACTTTATCCAGCCTTTAGCCACGTTATCCAGCCTTTAGCCACGTTATCCAGCCTTTAGCCACGTTATCCAGCCTTTAGCCACGTTATCCAGCCTTTAGCCACGTTATCCAGCCTTTAGCCACTTTATCCAGCCTTTAGCCACGTTATCCAGCCTTTAGCCACTTTATCCAGCCTTTAGCCACTTTATCCAGCCTTTAGCCACGTTATCCAGCCTTTAGCCACGTTATCCAGCTATCCAGCCTTTAGCCACATTATCCAGCCTTTAGCCACGTTATCCAGCCTTTAGCCACGTTATCCAGCCTTTAGCCACGTTATCCAGCCTTTAGCCACGTTATCCAGCCTTTAGCCACGTTATCCAGCCTTTAGCCACGTTATCCAGCCTTTAGCCAGTATTGTGGCAAATATCCTGTAATCAATGTTTAAAACTGATATTGGTCTTTGTTAACCACACTGTTTTATATTTATGCTTTGAAAGGAGAGATCTCGCAGAGCATCATGGGACATATCTCCTCGTCTAGTGACCGTGGATGATTGCTACTTTTCAGGGTGCATTGGGGGAAATTTTGAGTCCACTACTTTTACATCCATTAGATGCTCCAGGTGTCAGAAATGTTCTGTTCGCTCACCTTAACTCTGTTGTCTGGCAGGCAGACAAAGACTGAAGGGCACTCTGCAGAGGGGTGGAGCCATGGCGGAAAAGGGGTGGAGCTACCCCAGAAAATATGTTCCAACCAAGAAGCAGCTGGATGCACAGCTGGATGAGTACATGTCTCTGTCCAAGAGAAGGCTGGACCAGCAGCTGGAGGACTACATGTCCATGTCCCGCAGATGCCTGGACGAGCAGCTGGACGAGTACATGCTGATGGCGGGGCAGTTGCTGCAAGACTGAGGGGGGCGGAGTCTGGATGAGGTTTGGTTTTTAAAGAGGACTAAAGGCAGCAGGGTTCTGGCTGCTGATCGGTACCCGGACTCCATTTTTCTCCGTTGGTTTTAGTTTCTGCAGCTCTTCTTCTCAGTTTCATTGTTTGCTGTGTTTTGGTCTACTTCACTGACCTCACTCTGCGTTGGAGATCAGAGTTCCTGTAGCTGCTCTTTTGTTCTCATCGTCTGACTGGAAGTGTCAATAAAGTGAGATGATGCCCATCGTTCTTCAGAGCAGCGTCCATCTTTGAGCTGGGGGGGCTGGATGGGACCCGTTTCCCGCCATTTATCGGTTTACTACAGTCTGTTGGATTCATGTTAACGTTTATTTAAAGACATTTCAATTAGTGGAAAAAATTGCAGGGGGAATATATAAAAAAAAAAAAAGTCTAATCAACCAAAACTTTCGCGACCCCCATGCAGTACCTCCATGGACCCTCTAGGGTTCGTGGACCCCCTGTTGAAGACCTCCAATTTATAGCCTTGTGTAAAGTTTAGACACTAGAGATGCTAGACCTTTAACCTCCAGGTTTAGCGCCCCCCGCAGTCCACTGCCAGCACTGCATTTTAGCTAACTGATCCAGTCTCCTCGTGTGTTCTGGTATCAGGTCTACAAGTTCCTGGTTGAGTCGAGGAAACGATCTCCCTGTAGATCAGGGGTCGACAACGCGCCGTTCCACGTGCAGCTCTTTAGCGCCACCTTGCGGCTCACTTGCAAACAAAATGGTTAAATTCTATTTTTTGTTTGTCTTTCTTTTTAGATAGTGTGTAGTAACCTTAAAAAATCTTAAAAGGCATTGAATTCTTCAAAATAAAACTAAGGCCTTAATTGGTATTAAAATGTCTTAAATCAGTCTTACGTAGGTCTTAATTTTTAAAACATCACAAATAGGATTTATTTTTATTATGATTTATTTTTGTAATCTAAATAAAACATTAAAATTGACTTTTTTTTTTATTTAGAAAAAATAACGGCTCGCCATTATTGGTTCCGTCCCGATAGCGGAACCAATAAAGCGTTGTTGCGGCCGGGACATTTGGGAGATGCACCATTAACTTTTTGTCTGGAAAATATGAGCAAGTGTAAATGTAACCAAAATTGTCTCCAGCCAAGAGTTTTCTCCATGGCTAAAACCAGGGAACATACATGAGGCTCAGTGGATTTAGTGCAAGAAGTCATTCAAGCTCAGAACGATGGGAATTAAGGCAGTGGAGTCGCACATGCGAAGCACGAAACACAAAGCGTCAAAATGGAGTTACAGAGAAACAGGCGGTATTTCTCAGTTTAGTTCCACCCTTGTCTCTGCAACGCCTCCACTTATCACCAAATCAAACATACTAAGAAAACGAAACAAAGAAAAATAGCTGCAAAAAGACTTAGCGCTGGTTATGTTGGGGCTTTAAAACTGATTTGTTTTGTTCCCTGCTGAAACAAAGTTTGTGAATTCAGTTAAATAATTGTTAAAATATTTCTGTCATTTGTGTGTTTTTAGCTTTCTTCCTGTATGGGAAGCTTTTCAATATTTGAAACATTAGTGCAGTGGTTTATGTTAAAATAAACCTTTGGGTTAAGTTGTCACAAGCAGGTTTTTCTTGTGTTTCTTGTGAATTTGGTCTTAAATTTTTATTTCAAGTGGCATTAAAAAGTCTTAAACAGTCTTGAATTTAACTCGCCGTATGCTGTAGGAACCCTGAGGAGAACAAACAAACGTTCTTTATGTTTTCTATTGTTATAAAAATGTGTATAATAAATACATTTAAACAATAAACGTAAACATTTCCGTCAAGGAAGATTTGCATCATAGCCTGCGACACGTTTCAGCGCGATGTGGTGCCAGGCAGGTGGCTGTTAAACAAACGAGGGTAAAGTGTAATTAATTTATTTCGGCTTATTTTTGTTTATATAGCTGCTATACAGCTGCTATCCTTATCTAAAGGCTGCTGTTGCAGGCTGTGTTTTATTACACTGTTGACCCGATGGGGCGCTTTAAGTTTAACTGGAAGTTAAACTTAAAGCGCCAAATATCGTTCAGCAGATCAGTCACATGATGTCATTTTCTGCAGGATGAGCTACAGGAAAATAAACATTAATTCAAGAATTATTATGATTTAAGCCTATTTAGTCATTTTGATAGTTAGCTAATATACACCTAGAGCCCTTAGGAGTAGGGATGCACGATATTGGGATTTTGGCCGATATCCGATATGCCGATATTTTAAAACTCATGTAGCCGATAACCGATATCGATACCGATGTTAAAGCTGGACAAAAATAAGTAGTCATTGAAAATAGCAGTTTTGTTATCCATTTCTGACACTTTGAAAAATAATATACTCAAATATATTTTCATATGCTGATATCAAATTGATTTTTAAAAACGCGGTATCGATCTATTTTACTTTCAAAATCTGGTGAAATTTCATCGTTCTGTTACAAACTCTCGTGATATTTTGCAAATTCTTGTGAGATTTCGTTAGTAAAATAGATCGATACCGCGTCAATATATCAACATATAAAAATATGGCAACATTTGGTGAATTTTCGGGGGATTTCGTAGCATAACGATGACATATAGCAATATTTCATTAGTAAAAGAGATTGATATGGTGTTTTTAAATGGCAATATATCAGCATATGAAGATATTGGGATATTTTAATGGATCAATATTTTTTCCCTCATCTTTAGAAGTTTTTAAGTCTGTAAAAAAGAAGTTTTTCAGGAAGAAGAAGAAGTAGTATTTTATTTATTTATTTTTTTTTAGACTTTAGAAACTCAGAAGCTGATCAAATATCGGGTTAAATATCGGTGGGGTGGCCGATGTCCGATATTCAGTTTAAGGCCGATGCCGATAGGGGGCCGATTATATCGTGCATCCCTACTTAGGAGGCTTATATAAGACTTTTACATTTTTGTGGCTCCAGACAGATGAGTTGTTTGTTTTTTTTTTGGTCCAGTATATCTTTTTAAAGTTTTGGTTTTCTGACCCCTGCTTTGGATGAAATCCTCCATCAGAGAACCAGAAATATGTCTGATCAGCCGAGGCTCAGAGCGACAGCAGCTGTTAGATTTCTAAAATCCAAGCTGGGGACATTTTCAGCGCGTAGAGAAATAGAAACACATCTCATCAAGGTAAAATTAGGAAACTGGGACAGAAAAGGTTTCATTTATTTTTATATATGTGTTGATTTTTGTTTTTTAAATATTACAAGTAAAGGCCAGGACTTCTCCACTGTTAGTATTTGCTAAGATTAATAATAATAATAAATCAATAGGGTTATTAAAAGAAAACTAGAACTGTGTCTCTATGGAGGAAAGGAGTTCACCAGGTGTGGATTTGGGAAATTTGGGGCCCTAGGCACAGACAGGCAGGGGGCCCTCTGAACTGAGAAGACGACACATAAAACAGAGCCATACTCAGGCAGGTCTGGGTCTGTTTTGGACCTGCGGTGAAAAGTTTGTTTATCTTATATCTTTATTCAAATGTGAATAAGAACAAATAAAAACCCATTTAAGATTAAATTTCTTTTTTGTCTTTTTTTTTTTTTTTTAGAGATTCCAGCTCATTTCCTGTCAGAAACCAAATGAAATCAATTTATAACGTGGAGCCGTCGGGTATGAACACTTTTAGGTTCATGCAAACCGCTGCAGGTCAGCGGCTCGATGCAATTTAAAATATTTCTCCTAAACTCTCAGGGTGATCTGAGCGGACTGACTGAGGAGGTGACAAAAGAAAATGGAGTCGAGGAAACCTGAACTTTCAGGCAGGGGTGGATTCAGAAAATGTGGGGCCCTAGGCAAAGACAGGCAGGGGCCCCTCTGAACTGAGAAGACAACACATAAAACAGCCCCATTCTCCAGATAGAGAAATGTTAATAGAATAGACATCCATTATCTGTTCTAGGTTGTGTCCCTCTCTTCTTGTCCCTTTTCTTCTTGTTTTCCTCTCTATGTTTTGTACTCAGCTGACTTTTCATGCTGTCTCTAAAGGAATGAAAGATTTTTTCCAAGCACTAAGCTCACTTAGCTGATTGCTCCTTTTTTTTTATTTACTGGCATTAATAGCAGACATGGTCCTCCCCCCTCCCCTATAGTATAGTCTGTAGCGTAACTGGAAGACATTGACTGAGTTAGCCATCGACATCTTGTCTAACCTTAGAAAATAAAATAAGAGTAAACAGAAAGTAATTCACTTTGAAATGTCAAAGTAGTAATTCTTTATTAAATGGATACTGTCGGTTTTGTAGTGTTTACTGTATTTCTTATTTGAAAAAGTCATGCGCTGAAATATATTGCATGTTATATTGATAGAAAAAAAACATTTTTAAAGGCTAATGCAGAGACACAGCAGAAATATGGCATCATGCATGCACAATCTGCAAATATGAAACAGGCATGTACTTGTAATTGAGTATTTATGTAAAATCTTGAAATTAGATGTAATATGTAATTACCTTAATGTAATAAATACATGTATGTTACATAACCATCGTCCATTTAGGACTTTTGGCACATCTGTATTACTTTGCTCCATTACATTTGATTGTAATGGATTTGTTTAATATGCTTTATTACATGATTTATAGACTTCATTGACTTCATAATCACTTCTTTTAAATTATAAGTTAAAGTAATCTACTGATGCTATGCAGAGATGGCAAAAGTACTCACTTTCCGTAACTTGAGTAAAAGTACAGATACTTGTGTTAAAAAATACTCTGTTACTTTTACTTGAGTAAAGAAGTTTAATCAGTACTTCCACTTTTACCAAAGTACTGGCTTGTAAATTTACTTAAAGTATAAAAGTAAAAGTGGAAACCACTTTTTTCATGCCGTTGCCTACATTTTAAATGGATGTCTGCCAATAGGACTAGATCTCCTTTGTGTTCATTTTCAATCATCTCGTCGTCCATGCTACTATGCTAACGCCACCGCCACCAAGCTGCAATGATTTGCCGCCAATGAATACCGCCGAATCTGTCGATTCATCTTGTAGTGGTGCGTCAAATGCAACGTAGATTCCCATCCAATTAGATTGAATTTGGTATTGATGACGGGAAAAATAATAACGGTAACTCCATTGAAATGATTCAAAACTAAAGTAACGAGCCAATTTTTTAAAATGTAAGGAGTAGAAAGTACAGATATTTGTGTAAAAATGTAAGGAGTAGAAGTAAAAAGTCGCCATAAAAATAAGTAGTAAAGTAAAAATATCAGAAAAATCTACTTGAGTACAGTAACGAAGTATTTGTACTTCATTACTTCCCATCTCTGATGCTATGAACCAGTGTCAAAGTGATGAATTTATCTTTATAAATTACATTGTGATCGCTCTAACTAGGGAGTACCAATATGGCGACTGGTCCTACCAACTGCAGCAATCCAGTGGATAAATTGAGATCAGTGGCCGGGAGCCTGAAGGAGATGTTAGGAAAAGTAACTATCCTCAAGTGAGCCCCGTTCATTGCTTATGTCATATTTTTATCTCCGTTTTATGAACCCGGATTAAACTTAGTTTAGTTTGTAACAAACTTCGCTTTATGAATAAAGTGTGATTGATCCAAACAGGGATCATGACATCAGTGGTTGGGCTCCAGCCCCTCCCCCAGCCGGTTCTCTAGGTTTCAACACTTTCCCAACTGTTTCAGGGATTGAGTGACATTCCTCCCTGGGGGGGGGCGGGGGCAGCCCTTGAATGAGGAAACAAACTCTGTGAACTCAGCTGTTGATCCCGGCTTCATAAACTGAAACAGGAGGTGATTTATTTATTAACTTAACTTAGATCATCCATGTTCTATAGAAAAAGGAAAGGATTCACCGAGCAGGACAGGAGGAAGCTGTAGAGTCCAGTTCAGGTTCGCTCAGAGCTAAAGCACCTGTTTTTAACCCTTTAAAGGGCACTCAGTGAAATCCCTTGAAAATCCAACTTTCCAGCCAATAGTGTTACTGGAATCCAGGACCAGACCTTATTTCCTTTGTAACTTGACTCCATTTGTAAGGAGAATGCAAGTAAAAAAAACGGTAACTTGCTCTATAAAGGGTTAAATCAGGTCCGGTTGATTTTAAGCTCAACAGATTAAACTGAATCCGGTCGGATCAAACGCAGCGAGTCTCGGTCCACCTGATGCTGACTGTCACAGTCTGAGGATTAGAAACCAGCGGATGGACCATGCAGGCAGAACTGGTGGAACATTTCAGCCGCTCACATCTAAACTGGTCCACCTATTAGCATTGTGAGGGTGAGGCTTGTTAAAGGAAAAGTTATATTCAGAATTCAAAGTACTTTAAATCTGAAATGATTCCATCCTGTTCAATAAATGATCAGTGTTTTTAATTCAGAGTAATTTTCATGTGAATGTGCTTTACTGGAGGCATCCATGTTTGTCAAAGAACACTACTGCCACCTACTGGTTAGTGACGTCACGGTGCGGTATCGGCTGTTGATCAAGTCCCAGTGCTGTATCTGGTGTTTGTCACAACGCGCTATTATCCAAGACATCTTGAAAACATTCTTCTTCCAAATGTTGGCTACATATTACGGGTTTTTTCTCTGGCCAGAAGTTCGATGGCAAATCCTCCCTCTTCACACTTGAAAAACAATCTAGAAATAAGTAAAGAAATTCTTAAATCATGTGTATTTACCCTTAATTTGAGTCGGTAAGTGAGATAGTTTGCAAATGGAAAGAGTATTTTTACTCTTAAAATAAGATAATTAGATAAAATGCACTTAAAATAAGACAATGCAATTGTGTTTTATCTTAAATGTAAATTGTCTTGTTCCATTGGCAAAAGGTATTTTTTACCTCCTCAATCTAAGAAGAAATGCACTTATTTTGAAAAAAATGACTTATCTAGACTCCAACGACCAACCCGTCCGTGGAGGATCAGGAATCAGAAAGGTGGAATAACTCTTTTTTTTCTCTTTTACCCGATGTATTCCAGCATCCAGCTGCCATGCACGTGGGCATTGTCAGTTTCACTATAGCTCTGGTGAATTTCAATGGTGAAGTCCTCTGGAAATCTTCAATAATTGTTGTTGATTGCAGATGTGTCTAGTAGTTCCCATTGATTTAGCTTGGAAAGCGGGGAGAATGGCGCTAGGCTTACCGCACCGTGACATCACTGCTGGAAGATGGCAGGAGGGAGGGGCTACTATATTTGGGCAAAAATGGCTGCTCCCAGACTCAGTGATCGTGACGAAAAATATTGTTTTTGTTATTTTTTCACTGGTTAATGCTAAATTCATTAAATCACCGCAAACGTATTAGTTTGATCATTCCTTGCTGACCGGACTACTCCTTAAAATTTATTGATCAAGTAAATATTTTTATAGGTTCTACTGGACCTGTGCTCTGCAGAACAGATCCAAAAATGACCAGAATCACATTTTGCAAATGTTTAGTGTCTCATGAAAACCAGAACTCAACAGAACCTGAAGTCTCTTTAAAAAAAGTCAAAACTCTACATTTGTTTCCTCATGCAATAATCCACCGGGTCCAATAGAACCAGTTCTAATATATATATATCAGTTCTATCTTCTGCTTCTGTCTCCTTGAACCCCAGTTGGCCTCAGCAGATGACCGCTCACACTGAGCCTGGTTCTGCTGGAGTTTTCTTCCTGTTAAAGGGAGTTTTTCCTCTCCACTGTCGCTACAAGCATGCTTAGTGTGAGAGATTGCTGAAGAGTCAATGAGTCGATGCAATCAGCTGGTTTTCCTTTGATGGAAAACTTGGTGAATTGTAAAGTGACCTGAGATGACTTATGTTGTGAATTGGTGCTATAGAAATAAACTGATTTGAAATTATGTGAGATGCAGTGGCGGCCGGCCCATAGGGGGCGCTGGGGCACCGCCCTCCCTGATAAGAAGAGAGAAACGTAAAATATATTTTTAGAAATTAACTCATAAATGTCAGTTTTACTCTCTAGACTGTGTACCTATAAGCAAAACAAATTATATAAACTACATTTCCCTATCTACTGTCATTAATTTGTGGATTTCCACAGACAGACTCCTACCGTCTCTGTTCTGGGGGCGCTGATCAGACTGACCCACATTTGCAGAGAATCTGTCAATCATGTACTATTGCTAGGTGAATTTAATGGCCAATCAGCGTCTCGGAACTTTATGGTATTGGGGCGCTGAAAATACTGCGCTTTAACAGGCTTCTGAACCCAAGCGCAGGTGCAGACAATTAGAGGGAAGATGGCGAATGTAACGAGCGAGATGCAGCTTCCACCAAATTCGGTGAGATCCTTATTTATCTACCCGTTTGCCAGAAGAACATCCCTGTTGTATGATATGAACATTTCATGTCATGGTTATTGTGACTGTGACGAATCCACCTCGTCGCTTAAAACAACCTCTCTAACTTTGCGCGCCACACACACATTCCTGTTATACTGTGTTTGTGAGGACCAATACACTCGCGCTGAGACCAGTAGCTCCATGAACTTAAAACACACAAGCTGTTCCTGGTTACCTGCTGGCATATTGAGGGTGCACACTTAATATTTCAGTGGGGTTAGCCGTGTGTGTGTGTGGGGGGGGGTGTACGTGTTTATGCTACGGGGACTTGTCATCTTCAGTCTGGCTGCGTCTTTGCTGGGTTCAAACCCACTTTGGTGTAATTGAATAAGTCAATGAATCTGTGTAAAAGAATTAAGTTGTAAAAATGATTTGTTTTTGTACATCAATTGTTTGTGGAGGTAATATATGGACAAAACTGATTAATGAGAAGAAATCAGAAATAAGAGAGCCTGATGTGAGGGGCTTAAACTATTTAATGAGGGCTGTGGGAAGAAAAGCGGCAATTTTTGTTTTCTGTTTCTTTGTTACATTGCTGGTAACTGGAGGGAGGCTGAGGCCCAGAGTATCTTGTATATGTTTAGTTTCTTTTGCACCCTGTTTTGAGTTTTTGAGCTCAATAAATCACCAACACCGGTAACCCGACTGAGACTGGATTCTTGGAGGCCAAAGAACCCCGTCACAGTGACCCAAATCATCACTGTTACTGTTATTATATAGTAAATTAAATCATTACTGTTAAATTGTATGTATTGTCCAATTGTTTATTTGAATTCTTATTCCGGATTAGTTGGAGACATACACTAGGCTATATCAGCCCCACCAAAAATATTTTTCACCAGCCGCCACTGGTGAGATGAAGTCTGATGATGATGGTGAAAACTATGGAGGTGGAAAACCAGTTCAGTCCTGGTTCTGGTGTTTCAGGAAGGGGACATGCCAGTTTATTTCACTTTGCTGCTACGGGAATCCACTAACACACGCTGAGAGGAAAACAAGAGTGGAGGCTTCTGATTGGCTGCGGGAGACCCACATGGTGCCGATAGTAGCTCCTTATATGGTGAGGAGGGCTGAGGGATCAACGGGTTCAGCCAGACAGGCTGGTTCTGAGAAACCCTGAACAACATGTTCTCACACACACACACACAGGCTCCACACGTCCACCCGGCCTGAAGAGACCCGGTACAGAACCTGGTTCTGGACCCAAACCATCAGACCAAGTGTGCTGCTGGCAGAACCTCTTTGATCTCCTTTAATAAAAGCTGTTTGATCCTAAAGTTAAAAAAAGCTCATGAATTTGGGTCAGAACCGATGAAGGGATTCAAGGGTTTGGGTCAGACTGGTTCTGATGGTTCATGTTTAAATGTTCTGATGAGGTTCGGTTGTTTTAGATGATTCTAGCAGCAGCAGACTGCAGTTATGTAATGTTGGTTTAGATGGACCGAACCATCTGAGGTTGAGCAGAGGGGTGAAGGCCCGGTTCTGCGTGGGGGTTCGGTTCTGGTGGATTAATGTAGATGAAGCGTAGACCGCGCTCCGGACCACACACCCCCTCCAGAAAAAGCCCACCGCTGAGCCTACAGCGCCTTGCAGGGTTCCCCTCCCCCCCCCTGCAGTAGATGGTACGGTCCGGACGCGTCATCCATTGTTTACAAATCAAACGGCTTGTTTGTGTGCGGTGAGCGGAGCAGAGCTGCCCGGTTCCGTCCGGTTCGACTCGAGCCAAAGAGAGATGCCGTGTTTGAAGGAGAACTACCTCGTGCTGCAGCAGTCCGTGACCGTGGACCCCGCGGAGGTGGACGCGCTGGTCACGAAGATCGGAGAGACGCTCCAGCTCCACGGAGCGCCGGGGGGCCACCAGAGGAGCGGCCCCGGGCCCTGCGGGGCGCCGGTGGTCCCGTACCTGAAGCAGAATCCCCAGAGCTGCTGCCTAAAGATCCGGACCCAGCGGGGGAACCACCGGACTCGCAGCCCCTACCAGCTACCGAGCCACGCGGGGCAGAACTGGGATCAGATCGGTCCGTGGAACAGGAAACGGATCCCGGTTCGGGTCCAGGAGGAAGACCCGCACCGGCTGCTCCAGGAACTCATTCTGTCCGGAAATCTGATCAAGGAAGCGGTTCGGAGGCTGCAGTTCTCCCCGGACTGCAGAGACCTGCCGCGGGTTCCGGACAGCCTGCCCTGCGCCTGACGGACCGAACCGAACCCTGACAATCAGACCGGACCTACTGGGACCTTCGGTTCTGTTTGGATCATTGAACACGTGCCTGTGCTGATGATGGAGGGTACGTGCTGGACGGGGGGAACATGGGTGGGGGCGGGGGGGGTCACTGTGCACGCGCAGCAGACACGTGCACGGAGAAGACTTGAACAATCACATCCGGTTATTTACTGAGGGCGGGGTTTGTGATTCCCCACCCGGACCTGGTGATGACGTCACTGGTAGTATACAAATCTGCCGACGTCAGAGACTATTTTTTGGGACTTCCTGTTTGTGTGTGCAGAAGAATCACGTGACTGCTCCGTAGCGGAGCGCCTTCAGATTCCTGACTCATCAGGACTTTTATTGTCTTAATAATAAACTTTTCCTGTTTTCCAAGCTGAAGTCCAGCTTCCTTTGTTTTCACCTTAGTTTGAGTTTATTCCCATTCATTTTAAACACTGTTTAACTTTTTTTATTTTATTTATTTTCACAAATCAAAGTAGAAACTCAGAATAAATCAATAAAATAAGAAGTGTGATGGAGTGTGACAGAAACCATGGGGCTTCACTCCAGAGAGAAAACAAAGTACCATAAGATTATTTTTACATTTTAGCTTTTAGATTTAAAGGAATCAATATTTTTACAATCCTACATCACTGTTTTTGGACTTTCTACCATTTATCTCTGAGGATTCCAAATATTTTCTATATTCATTCCATAGTTTTGCACCACGATGCCAAAAAGAAAATTTGTATTTGAGTTTTAATGTTTAATGGGAAATAAAAAGACAAGCTTGTCTAATATTATAAGAATGGACTCAGCAGTTCCTAAAATAATTCTTGAAGCTATCAGGAGACTGACCTTCTTTTATCACAGAAACAAAGATGTAATCTGGAGAAAAGGGGAGCAGCAGCTGAATCAACTTTAGAAAATGTTGCTAAGCAAAACAAAAGTTTTTTTTTTTTTTTTTTTTTAAGATAACTAAGAAATGTACGTGTCCAAACAATATTGCAGTATGACCGGTATGGATAGATTCATGAATAATAACTTCCAACATCCACCCCCACCTAACCACTGCTGTCAGGGTTTACTGAATTAAAAGTACAAATACCTGCGTCTGAAACAAGTACCAACATGTACTCCTTTACTCAAGGGTAGAGAATAGGTTTCTACATTGTGCTTCAATTTTGTCCTTAAATGATTTTAAGGACAAACTATTGCAATAGTTTTCACTTTTACCGTAACTTCTCACAGACTATATTAGAATGACGGCATTTGATCATATTAAAGTCACCTCTGCCTCCTACACACCTGTACTTTGGCAAAATTTAGAAGTTGGTTCCAAAGCCAATAATGTCTGATTTCCAATTCTGTCTATTTAACAAATAAACGTTAATTATTTTAAATTGGGCCAACCTATCAGACACTTTTTCAAATTATTTTCTTATATATATAACCAAATCGTGTGTTTCAAAACTAATTATATTGCATTATAATTACATACCATCATATAAATGGAGCATAAAGTGATTTAGTTATCTAAGAATATTATGGGGATAAACCTGAGAAAAGATTAAAAAATGTAGATCTGGAGACTAGAACTGTTGGTGGTGAATTAAACAATATACCAGAAACAGATTTATAAGTCTGTTTTCTTTCATTATCTTATGGCGAAGTACAAGAAAGGGAGGATAAAGGATATCCTGTAAGTTTGGTAAACCTCTAAAGACCAGTTTGGTGTTAAATAACTAAAGATATTAGGAAAGGATTCTATACTGGGTTTCATATATTTGTCCTAAAAAAAAACACCTGAGTAATGAGATCAGACACAAAGAACAGAAAATTAATAATAAATTGCGCAGAAGTGTCCCCGTTTCATTTTCTATTCAGTTTATTTCTATAGTGACTATCCATAACACGTCATCTTAAGGATCCTTCAGGAGAAAATAGAGTCGGATCATCCAGTCAGTCTGGTTCAGGGTTTCTATGAAGGAAACCGGCTGATTGCATCGACTCTGGTTGCAGGAAGCGCTCCTCCTGGTTGAGCTTAAGGGAAACTGTTTGCGTGCATTTTGTCATCCACTCTTCAGCAATCCCTCATACCAAGCATGGATGCAGTGACAGTGGAGAGGAAAACTCTCTTTTAACAGGAAAAACCTCCAGCAGAACCAGGCTCAGTGTGAGGTGTTTGTTCCAACAAAAACCAACAAAAAAAAACTCTAGAGAACTCTAGTTCCAACATTTTCTTTTTTAAGCGGTCAATTATTTCATGGTTTAGGCTTTACAGGGTTAAAGAACATAAATGCAACCTTTAAAATCCTCAGCCATTTTAACTCGAACCCACCAAAATAAAAGTCCCTTAGAGCTGCAAATCACACAATAAATGACTCAAAAGTGGAAACATGGATTTCTTCTATGGGGTATTTTATGTCAAAAGTAATTACATAGTAATTAAGCATATTACAGTAAGAATAGAACAAAACATTTATTGTTCTGTAACTATATGCTGGTGTAAAAATTCAATTCCAACGTTTAAAAAAAAAAGCTGCTACAGGTTCTAAGAATGGAAACTTTTAATGTAATATATTAATTAACCTCTTTTTATCCACCATTAAGAGTCTTTTTAAGGGGCCCTGAGAGCCGCAGGTTAAAGACCCCTGATCTAACGGGGGCAACAGTGATGCAACCTAGCAACTCTTCCCGCTCAGCTTTGCTAATTTAGCTAACTTCACTAATGTTACAAATGTGTCTAATATTGCTAATGTTTTTGGTACTAACCGATCCTGCAACAGTGGCCCGGAGTGGTAAAATAACACAGAAGACTGAATCTGGTATGAATTTTACTTTATTTGAATGTCACAAACAAAACTTTAACAAAACAAAATTAAAAAAAAAAATGTTGTCTTACAAAATTAGAGACTTTTTCTCAAACGTTTTCTCCACCGACATCTCAAAACCTCTTGAAAAGGCTGTTTCTGTTAAAAAAATACTATATATATATATATATATATATATATATATATATATATATATATATATATATATATATATATATATATATATAATATCTGTGTATACCTGGATAGATGTTTTAGGGTATTTGTAAAATTGTAATAATTTAGTAATAATAAAACATAAAAAATTATGAGTGGCTGTGCTTTCCAACATGCATCCATCATATCAGAATACTTTATTACTCTTAACCCCACTAAGAATATTTAAATGCACTGAAACATTTGTTTGTTTTCAGCAAAAGAAAAGACAAAACCTTGAAAGTGAGTTCAAAATTTAGCGAGTAAAAGTTGATTAAAATCGAGTCTGTGCCTGTGGACTGAGCGGAGCTGTCGACCGCCCCAAGATGGCGCCACTAAATCACGTCAGCGCCCATAGATATTGTTCTAAAACACAGTTAGTAGGGCTGTGTGTCATAAACAGTATATAACAGCTGAAATAAAAATAAAAGACAATTTTCAGAGTAATAAAAAATACGTATCAGTAAAATTAATTATAAAGTTAGAGTAGATAAATGTTGTAAACATTTTGATGCTGATTTACCCTTTAATACAGAAATACAGATTATATAATTTTTTAAGTCAATTTTAAAAACACTGAAAAGAGGTTTGTTCTTCATAAATTTTGACTTATGGTTGAAGAATTTACCAAGTAAAATACATAGATTGAATATATATTGTATAGAAGGGTTTGAGTCAGAAAAATAAAAGAAAATGTGAAAACTGGATAAAGTATGTTTGAGCCAAAGTCATAGATATCCATAATAAAGGCTAGATGTCTCGTCCGCGCTGCTGGCCAATGGGGGTCGACGTCCGCACGTGGCGGCCATCTTGCTACAGGCAGCTCGCTCATTCGTAACATTGTGTTTTAAAGGCGCATGTTCTTAAATAACCATAACTTCCTGAATTGTCTAATTGTTTGGTTTGTTAAACAAAAGTCAGAAATGTAGTTATGATACTGCACACTTATGAATAATTATAACCATGGTATTTCATATGAAAAGAACATTGAATAGAACATACAGGTGCAATAAATATACACATGCACAAGGTATTTATGTTAAATCAATATATGCTAATAAAACTCCGTGTACTGAATGGCAACATAATATATAGATATATCTATAGATATATAGATATCTATATAGATATAGATACCTATATATATATATAAATATATATATATATATATATATATATATATATATATATATATATATATATATATATATACATATATATAAATAAATATGTATATATATATAAATATGTATATATACATATTTATATATATATATATATTTTAATATGTGTATATATATATATATATATATAAAAATATGTATGTATATATAAATATATATATATATAAATAAACACTTTTATTTGGGGTGATTAATTATTTCACAGTCCTAATTTATTTATATTTACATACATACTTTTATAATATGAATATTATTGTTATAATAAAATATGGAATACTGACAGAAAAGATTTATTGTGTGGCAACCTCTTGGTGTAGCAGCATAATCCAGGTTTCAAATTAAAGGTAACACTTTGAGGTTTCATGTAGACTATTCGGATTATATATCAGGGGTAATTACACAAAAGTTCGTATTTTTAAACCATTATAAAAGTGACATTTATTTGCTATTAAAATTGGTACAATAGTCCCCTTCACAAGTATATATAGATGTAGCATGTTGAAATCCCCAACTACACTACTGTGATGGTATACACATGGAAGACAGAGATTTAAAAAATGACCCAAAAAACATAGCTTGGCTAATGCCCTTTGAAAAGGAAGGTTTTATTGAGCTTCTGTATAATGTACAAGAGAGCGTTGTCCACAAGGCCATCAAAGCGGACAGGAAGGTAGCTGTGGTCATTTACTAGCGCAGGAATGTCAGCAAACTGGGATGGAAGATCTTCTCCTCCTGCTTACACATTATATAACCTGCAGAAACAAAAACAAAAGTGACCAACAACAATTCACAGTGTATAAGATTGGTATATCAATATGTGATTAAATTTCAATGATACACATGCCCTTTGAAGATGAGCTGGAAAGTTGAAAATGTTTGGCACAACACCATCGTTAAGTTGTCCAAATGAAACTAATACAAACTTATAAAAGCTTTGAGTCAACAACAGTCTTGTAATACTATTATGTCATAGCAAAAGTCTGGCATCTTCCTTTTAATAAACCCAGCAAATTCCTGTAACATAATGTAAGATGTGTTGACAGACCAAATCGATTGGAAATCATGTTCAATTCTGCCTCTTCCACTGATGTAAAGTTGCTGGTTAACGTTAGCAGCTAGCTAAACTGTAACATTAGCTGCTAACTTACTAACGTTAGGTCTCACTTTGCAGCTTCTTGTTATTAGCCAGCTAACGTTAGGCTAATAATGAAAATACAACAACACTCATATTATTGTTATTAGCCAACTAATAACTACAACCACATCCACAAAGATTGTAATTTACACCAAAGATTAATTGTCAGACAATCATTATTGATGTCAGTAAAACCTATATAATTGACTAATAGTCTCAGCCTTGATAACTTGCGCAAGTAGCCGTGATGCACAACTATGCTGCGCGATTAAGTCATTTTTCGACAAGAAAATCTGCAATTTCGACATGTTCAAGCATCTAGAATTATAGCCACGTTCACAATGTTTGTAAGAAACCAAACTGTTTGTAAATCCGTCAAGAATTCAGTGAGATAAGAGTATTTGTGTTCGTGCTGATCACTCACCTTACATTAGGTACCACAGAGCGCAACAGAAAGCCTGCCTGAGGTAAGATGGCCGCCGGTGATGACGTTTGAGACTCCCCCGTAAGACATCTAGCCTTTATTATGGATATCTATGGCCAAAGTGACCATTGTCGATGGTTTCTCCATTATAAATGAGTGTGTGGAGTTTTTTGCTCGCTTCTTCTCCAGTTGGTTAAAGCATTACTGCCCCCTTGCGGTAGAAGTAAAACCTTCCTCTTTTATTTACTCCAGCTGTTTTATTCTCAGCTTGTTTTCATTAGAAACAACCTGGGGAAGAAACTTTATGTGTTTTATGTGTTTAAGGGAACTTTCTGCACTGAGCTCTAAGGTTTACACCACCTTCATCTCTCCGGTTCTCAGACCCCCCGGTGCCTCATGGGAAATGTAGTTCTCCCGCTTTGAACCCTCCTTCATGGTCCGATCTGGATCTGACGATGGTCACGTGGTACCCCTTAAAGCGCCCCTCTGAGAACAACCGGTCCCGGTTCATTCAGGAGCTCGTGCTCTACTATTGGAGCTCAGTGAATTACGGTAGCAGGTTCGGAGGATTCAACAGAACCTTTGGGTCAGTGACTCATTTCTCCTGGCAGATGGAGGACCGAACCGGACCCGAACTGGTTTTGGTCTTCAGCGGGAAACGGAAGTCCGGGAAAGATTACATAACGGATCTGATCCAGGATCGGTAAGGTTCGGTCCCGTTAAGACCACGTGATAGCGATGTTTACTTTGCCCGGGTCACGTGATTTGCACTTTCTCATATACAAATCTTTTAGCACTAGAGATCCTGAATCAGTCCGACCCAGAAGGAGTCAAAGTGAAGCTGGTTCCGAATCAGTTCGGTTCTAGACTGATCCGGTCAGCTTATATAAAAGATAAAGTTTTGTTCTGCGTCTCCGGGTCAGATCATCTACTTAGAACCTCAGATCAAATGGATCCAACCAGAATAAGAAACTTCAGACTCCTGGACTGGTTCTGATTACAGTTCTGTCAGCATCCCTTCCGCAGTTACCATGGCAACGGCTATAACTATTAAACTAATGTATGCTAGTAAAGATGTCAGCTTTATTTTGAAAGCCCAGGTTTGATGCCGGAGTTCTGAGGGATTGAGGGGAACCGAGCACAGTTACCTGAAGGGCCTCATAATACTGTATGGTTTATACAACTATTCCTTATTTGTGCACATTAATTATGTTTTTCATAAAATCCTTTTACTAAAATGCCATCAGAACGCTGATAATATTAAGTGTGTCTCAGCCCCCCCCTTCAGTGTCCACCATATTGGATCAGTCCATTTGCTGCACATGTTCAGAAAGGTCCAAACAGACAGCAGCAAACCATTTGAAAACAAACCATGCAAAGAGCAGTGTTGCCAACTTAGCGCTTTAGTCGCTATATTTAGCCACTTTTCAGACCCCTCTAGCACTTTGATTTCTAAAAAGCTCCTAGCGCCAAATCTAGAGACTTTTTTCTGCTACCGGAGACTTTGGAGACAACATCTAAAAGCAGCGAACTCTGCTCTCCAGAGCGAGTAGATTGGTAACCCCGCCTCCTGCTCTCCTCTATCTTGTCTGCTGTCATGATTCATGCAGCTATTATTTCATCCAAATGAAAAATGGAGAACAGATAAGCAGATCATGGCTTGTCTACAGTGAAAAGAAGGACTGGGTTATTTACTTTGGCCTTTTTGGAAACACAGGAAGGAGCAATCAGCTAAGTGAGCTTAGTGCTTGGAAAAAATCTTTCATTCCTTTAGAGACAGCATGAAAAGTCAGCTGAGTACAAAACATAGAGAGGAAAACAAGAAGAAAAGGGACAAGAAGAGAGGGACACAACCTAGAACAGATAATGGATGTCTATTCTATTAACGTTTCTCTATCTAGAGAATGGGGCTGTTTTATGTGTTGTCTCCTTAATTCAGAGGCCCCCCTGCTTGTCTTTGCCTAGGGCCCCACATTTCCTAAATCTGCCCCTGCTCAGACTCTCACATCAGCCTCAACCCAGAGGCTCTGGGTCCAGCGGTACAAACACTATCTGCTCAAACTTCACACTGAGGCCGGTTCTGGTTCTGCTAAAAGTAGTTGTTCCTCTTCACTGTCGCCTTATGCTTGCAGAGAATGCTGGATGACTGGAAGCAACCAGCTTAGTTTTCTCAGATGATTAACATTTTTTGGTTGTTTCATCTCCTCCTGCAGCCTGGGCCCGGAGATCTGCTGCATCCTGCGTCTGTCCGGACCTCTCAAGCAGCAGTTCGCTCAGGTGAGATCACACCTGCTCAACCGGCACGTCGTCATGGTAACACACTGAGCTCTGCTGCTGCTGCTGCAGGAACACAATCTGGACCTGGACCAGCTGCTGGGTCCCGGTCCGTACAAGGAGCTGTACCGAGCCAACATGATCCGCTGGGGAGAGGACCGCCGGAACCAGGACCCCGGCTTCTTCTGTCGCCTGGCAACCGGTGGAGCCCGACAGCCTGTGTGGGTGAGCTGCTGTGATTGGTTCAGGTCTCCTTAGCGCCGTTCTGTGATCAGTAAGGTGACGGCGGCTCTGCTTTCTGATTGGCCAGGTGGTGAGTGACGCACGGCGGCTCTCGGACCTGCAGTGGTTCCGCTCAGAGTTTCCCCGTCAGACCCGCAGCGTCAGAGTCCAGTGCTCAGACGAAACCAGGGTGCAAAGGGGGTGGAGCTTCACAGCAGGTAATAGTGACCCGTCCTACTCAGGTGCAGCGGTGTCAAAAGTACACATCAAGTAGAAGTATAGATACTGCAGTATAAAAACACTCTGAATACTTGACATCTTTACTCAAGTAAAAGTGAAAAAGTATGTGCTCCAAAAAACTACTTAAAGTATAAAAGTATAAAGTAACCTTTAAAAAAAACAGCCAGATGCCACTATATGATTTAAAGCTAAATTTTTGGACTATTTCTAAATATTCTCTGAGATAGGACCAAGGATGAGGGAGGTCTTGTTGGTCTCCGTCTCCCGATACGCTCTCGCCTGTGTCCGACCTTTCAGACATTTCAACATCTTTTTCTGAATCCCACATTGTAGCATGGCATAGACAATTCACGTTAGCAGTTTGAAGAACACCTGCTTGCTTCTGGTGATTTCCTTTAGCTAACCAATGAGTGTTTGCGTTCTATGACTCATCCGATCACTAGTTTTCACTAGATGTGGGTGGAGCCAATGATCTGCATTGGATGGAGCACATGGCGGGAAATAAATATTTAACATTAAACCGAAGCCAAGAGTAACGAGTAACCTTTTCTTTTAAAAATGTAAGGAATAAAAAGTCAGAAGTAGGAGGAAAAATAAGTAATGGAGTAACGTATAGATACCTAAAAAGTGTATTTAAGTACAGTAACAAAGTATTTGTACTTGGTTACTTGACACCTCTGCTCAGGTGTTCGTCTGTGTTTCAGGTGTGGACGACGCAGAGTCAGAGTGCGGGCTGGACGGCGGCGTAGAGTTTGATTGGATCATCACTAACGAGGCCGGAGCCCCCCCTCTGGACCAACAGCTGCAGCCGATCCTGAAGGCGGCGCAGGAAGCGGCTTCCTCAACCCGAACTGATCAATAAAGTTATCCTCTGCATGAGTGGGAGGAGCGGCTTCGTCTAGGGAATCATTTTCTCCTCCCAAAGCGGCAGTTCTTTGTGCTTGTGGGATTTTTTTTTTTTCAGCGGTTGATCAACTCGTGCCAAAGTATTTGCAAGTATTTCTATTTCGCTCTTGGAGGTATTGACATAAATCTGATGATGACATCACTGGAGCGGGAGTGAATGTGCAGAATGATTGATCCTTCTACTTCCTGCTGGTGATGTCAGACAGGTGTCACCCTCTGCATGATGACACAGATCAAATGAAGCATCTGATTGGCTATCACTGCAAAACCGATATTGAGCCTTAATTTAAGCAGGAAAATAAGATGATCTACCAATGGAATTAGTATTTTTTATTCTTAAAAGAAGATGGTGATGTTGGAAAATCAAAATATTTCTCCTCTTATATATTTAGTTACATTTATCCAGGGAAACATGTTTTTACTGAGTTTGTTTCACCTGCAAGGCTGAGAAAATGTCTGAGTGAGGGATGGTTTTAGGTAAAACAAACTTATTCCTACAACAAGCCAAGTTGATTCTCATCGTTTCTGTAATTAGTTTTTTCATCAACATAAGTTGAACTGAATTACTCTGAATTACTGTGCCGTAAACTGTTCCCTTAACTAGGGTGACTAGTTGAATACTTTTTTCCCCCATACATTAGGTAATGTGCACTTGAAATAAGGCAATACTATTTTTTTTCTTATTTTAAATGTAAATTGTGTTGTTCCATTGGCAAAGTGTCTCACTTACCTCCTAAGTTCAAGAAAAAATGCATTTATTTTAAGAAAAAAAAGCAAAAAAAATTTGATTTCAACTTTTCCAAACCAACTTATGATTCTAACGACAAATCTAGGATTTAAACTGGAAAGAAAAATGGTTTCCTTTTTTTTTTTTAAACCTCGGCTTCAGTATGGAGATGTCTTCAGTCACTAAAACGCCGTCCATCGCAGGATCCAAACGGACGTCAAATCAGGATCTTATAATCAACGCTAATGTTTATATTTTCAATGCCTTAAATGCGTTTCTTGAAAACAAAGTCTTGACCTTAGTGAGGTTTTTATCTGATGAAATAAAGAAAAAATTTAAAATAAATCTTGGTATTTTTTTTTTCTCTACCACAGCAGCTTTTTATTGGAGCCACTAGAGGGCGCTCTTCCACATCGCAGATCTCAAGCCAATAGGTGCTTCCCTCACCTATAGTCATCCGTTTCCATGGTTACTGTTGGTAATACACTTATGGGCTGGATATTCTCCTGCAGCAGCGTGTCACTGATGGTGTTAAACCAATGAAACGCATTGTAGGTTTCCATGGTAACAGGAAATTAGGTTTACAGCCCAGGTAGTTTGGAATGTAACTTAGATCCTACATGGAAGTTCTGATGATATGACCCTTTCCCCCCCCACCCATGACCCACGTCCACCAGAAGCAGCCAGAGTCTCTGTTCAGGTTTACATGCGGAGCTTTTATTTTATAAAATCTTTTCACTCTGGGTCATTACAATGAGCTGTGACATCATGGCTGTGATGACATCACTAGGTAAAAATACTATTACATTAAAACGGGGGGAGGTCTGACCACTGATTGGCCCCTGGGTTGCCGTATTTGGCAGTGGAATGTCCTTCATGATTGGCTGATCACACACTTAAACCCCACGTCTCAAAAAACAACAAATATTGGCAGAAATAATATTTGGCCCTAATCAACGAATCGATTACCAAAAGTGATTAAACACTGAATTAGTCTAAACGAGGGAAGCTGTTAGTAACTGGGATTAAAATAAACAATTCAATGTGACAGAAGGAATGTGTGACATGGGAATCATCCAGAAAGGAGGCAGGAGGCCACGCCCTCATCACACCTCCACCTGGAGGAGGAGGAGCTTCAGCAGGCTGCGCCGCAGAGCTTCCTGGTAGGCAACGCGGTGGGAGGAGCTTCAGCAGGAGTTAAGCTCGTCCATGGTCTGATTCAGGGTGGCCTGAAGCTCCATGTTGGCGTTTCTAGCTGCAGTCAGAGCGTCTGCAGGCGAAGGAAAGAGCCTCGGCTTAATTACAGATAAACTACAAACTAAGCAAATAATAAATACAGTTAATAGGTAATTATAGTCAGACGCCTTAAAAGTGCTAAACATAAATCACAAAAAAATACAGCAGAAAATATAAAATAACCGATAAAAGGAATTTGTTTAAGATAAATAAACAATGTCACAACAACTAAAGCCGGGCTTAAGGCTGATTTATACTTCGTAGGTGTCGCAGTGAACGCAGAGACTCGTGCCAGAATTTTCAGATCAGCCTGACTTTCTGCCTGATCGTGTGTCGTAGCCTAGAATCTCTAAAAAACTGTTTATCTGCATGGATCCAGGACCAGCCTGGTGTTCCTCACTGACTGAACCTCGTTATCGTCTTAGATTAGCGACCGTTAGCATCAATTATTCATTAATTCAGTCTCACCTTCCAGTTCATCAACAGTTTTCTCCAGTTTCCGTTAGCATCAATTATTCATTAATTCAGTCTCACCTTCCAGTTCATCAACAGTTTTCTCCAGTTTGGCCACTGAACGTTCTGCAGACTCAGCTCTGGTCTCCGCCTGGAGCACAGGAAGCAACACAAGGTTGTCAGGAAGTGAACGGGAAATAGTCAGGAAGTGTCAGAGGGTAAGAAGTTAAAGCAAACAGGAAATGAACATAATGCTATTAAGAAGTGACAGGAGGTAAACAGGAAGTGGTCAGTGGGTTTAACAGGAAGTGAGCGTGGAGTAAACAGGAAGTGGCCGGTATGTTTAACGGGAAGTGAGCGTGGAGTAAACAGGAAGTGTTTAGAAGGTCTAACAGGAAGTTAGCATGGAGTAAACAGGAAGTGGTCAGTGGGTTTAACAGGAAGTGAGCGTGAATTAAACAGGAAGTGGTCGGTATGTTTAGCAGGAACTGAGCGTGGAGTAAACAGGAAGTGGTCGGTATGTTTAACAGGAAGTGAGCGTGGAGTAAACAGGAAGTGTTTAGAAGGTCTAACAGAAAGTTAGCATGGAGTAAACAGGAAGTGTTCAGTAGGTTTAACGGGAAGTGAGCGTGGATTAAACAGGAAGTGGTCAGTAAGTTTAACAGGAAGTGAGGGTGGAGTGAACAGAAAGTGGTGAGTAGGTCTAACGGGAAGTGAGCGTGGAGTGAACAGGAAGTGGTGAGTAGGTCTAACTGGAAGTGAGCGTGGAGTGAACAGGAAGTGGTGAGTAGGTTTAACGGGAAGTGAGCGTGGATTAAACAGGAAGTGGTCAGTAGGTTCAAAAGGAAGGAAACGTTGAGTGAACAGGAAATGGTCAGCAGGTTTAACAGGAAGTGAGCGTGGAGTAAACAGGAAATTGTCAGAAGGTCAACAGGAAGTGAGCGTAGAGTCAACAGGAAGTGAGCATGGAGTAAACAGGAAGTGAGCGTGGGGTAAACAGGAAGTGAGCGTGGAGTAAACAGGAAATTGTCAGAAGGTCAACAGGAAGTGAGCATAAGGTACACAGTGTCAACAGGAAGTGTGAGATGTGGCTCACCTCCTTAAGTTTGTTGCTCAGGTTCTTGATCTCCTCCTCGTAGCGATCTTCCTTCTGAGAGTACTGCGAGACACAGACGGCATCCAATCAGAGGCTAGCTTTAATAACGGTTGTAAAGCTCACCTGTACAGGTGTCAGAACTCAGGTGAGCGAGTCACTGGATCACCCCGGTTACCTTTAGATAGCAGATCAATCGCTGCTTGGTCAACAGACATGTCTGTGTAATTTTATTTAGATGGAGGCTGATGGCTGTGATTTTCTATCTGCCAGTGAACGCACCATCAGCCGCTACAGTTATTGATCAGAATCAATCTTCCTGGGTCAGAGGATGTACGGATTCCCACTCCCCTCCGCCTCCTACCTTCTCACTCTGCGCCTCCAGAGACTTGGCGCTGGTGAACACGGTTTTCAGCTCCTCCTCCACCAGCCGACACTTACTGCAGAGAACACATGCTGTCAGATAGGTGTGGGCGTGGCCTGGTGTCAGGTGTGTGTGTGTGTTAGGGCGTGCAGCGGGTGGAGGAGAGGCTGAAGCAGCAGGTAAAGGTCAGAGGTCGTGGAGGCAGCAGGAGGTGAGGAGGAGGAGCTTCACCGCTCTGACCGACAGGTGGGAGGTCATGTGACCTGCAGTACCTTGTCTTCAGATGCCTGCAGGCTCTTCAGTGATTGGTCGAAACCCCTCAGCTGCTCCTCCAGCCTCCGAACTTTACTGTTAGATAGGTGAAAAAAAGATAAGTAAAGAGAGGCGGACAGACGAGGACGAACGGGGGGACATGGAGAGCAAAGACAGAAAAGTCTGTTCATTTGGAGATTAGGATGAACTTTGTTTTACTTTGTTACAATAAAGTTGCTTTTTGTCTTTGTATCATTAGGCATGTGACCTTTGGCTGAGCAACATGTCTGTCCTACCAGGATCCTGCTAGTGCTGAGTCTGCAGCTGTGTGGGAGCAGAGGAGCGGTCCATCTCAGCAGGTAGCTAAATGAAAGGATGTTCCCTCCATCGTCCGTTTAAATATTCATAACATAAAATAACTGCAGAGGAGAAGCCTGAGAACTCTGATCTAACCGACTGAGTCATAACAGTCCAAGTTCATCCACAACAGCTGTGGACAAACAAGACAGAAACGGGTGGAGACAGAGAGAGAGGCGGGTCAGAACCAAAGTCTGGAGAAAAAGGGGTGGAGACAAATAAGGAAGTGATGGAGAGCAGAGAGCCCAACCAGCAAACAGGTGGTGATGTAGCAGAACATGTAGTGGTTTCCATGGAAACAAACAGGTAAAAATACATGGATGCTTTTATTCAATCTGAGTGAAAAGATGCTGATGTATCACAGGGTTTATACATGAATGAGTAGCTGTTATTTAATGCTTTTTAATGCTCTTAGAAATAACCTTAATGTCATCAACAAATACCTATGATTTTATATATATATATATATATATATATATATATATATATATATATATATATATATATATATATATATATATATATATATATATATATATATATATATATATATATATATATATATATATATATAAGTGCTGTCAAAATTATCGCGTTATTATCGCGTTAACGCGAGGCCATTTTAACGGCGATAATTTTTTTAACGTGAGATTAACGCTATGTGGTTTTATGGTAAAATTTTCCAAGTACATCCCGCTGCATCCTACGAGAAGGCGGGGCTATTTTCCCCCAGTCTATGCATTTTCCATAGGCTTCGAGAGCGGAGCTCCTCAAGGGAAAAGACGCTCATACACTGGGTGACGCTAGTGCCTTTTCTTTAAGCCCCACCACCAACAAACAAGTTGAGTGTCTGGTAACTAGTAGCAACCTGAAATACGCTGAGAAAACAGATTACTGAGGTGAAATGGAATCTGCTACGGCACTCTTGCTGTCTGTGTACGCCACAGGTCGGTATCGTGTGTGTGTGTGTCTGTGTGTGGGTGGGTGGGTGTGTGTGTGTGTGTCTGTGTGTGTGTGTGTGTGTGGGTGTGTGTGTGTGTGTTCTCATTTTTGTTAAGAGGCTGAAAAGTAACTTTCTAGAGCATAGACTACCTCCATCTAGTGATGTCGGTCTATTGATTTTGATGTATTGATTGAAAATTGTTCATTATTATCTTGGTTAATTAACATCTAATGTTAACTGTACTACATTTTATAGCAGTAGGGTAAAATGCTTGTCTTTGTTCAAAAGACTGTATTAACTGTAAAGACTGTCTTTTACATCAGCCCGTTTTCAGGGCCTTTTTTTTGGCTACATATTTCTTATTTTTCGCTACATGCTTCCTGTCTTCTTGCCATATGTTTCTATGGCATAAATCAGTGTCTGTGACCTGTTCTCATTTAAAAAAAGAACATTGGCACAAACCTAGCCTGTATGTATTTTTTGTATGTCATCGAGAGTATTTAAATGATTTTCAATCAGAAAAAAAATTTGCGATTAAAATGCGATTAATCGCGAGTTAACTCAGGCATTAATGCGATTAATCGCAATTAAAAAAAATGTAATCGATTGACAGCACTAATATATATATATATATATATATATATCCGTCTTCACCATGGACAGGCTGCAATCCTCGTTTTCCCGCCACTTTGGTTCAAATTTGCATTTTCCCCATTTTCTAGCCTTTTCTCCGCCTCAAGCTTATTTTCCAAAGCTTTTAATGCCAAAATTATCAAATTTTATGAATTTTAATGCCATCTAAGGCCTTAATTTTAACAATAATAATTTAATGACTTTTAATGACCTGCATAAACCCTGCATCAGATTCATAACAGGTGAACATTTGTGAGCAGAACCAGGCTGAGCTTCCTGCTGGAGTCTGCAGACCCTGAGGAACCGAACCCGGTGGGACTGACAATGACTAACAGTAGAGACTCGCCCTGATTGGCTGCTTAGAGCGCTCTTCTCTATATAACGGATGCATGGGTATCTGTTGCAGAGCACTGAGGTCAAAGTTAAACACTCCTCCCTCCCTTTGTTCTGGTTCTCCATCAGGTGTTTGGACTCTCAGGTATTATAAATCTGTACTCAGTGTTTTGGTTGTGAGTGAACTACTGTGTCTGAGCGGCGCACCTGTCCGCCTGTTCGGCCCGGTCCTCGGCCCGTTCCAGCTCTCCTTCCACCATCACCAGCTTACGGGCCACCTGATAAACAAAGACACGACTCAGGCTAAACTGATGGACCTGTCACTTATTTGCAAAAATATAGATGATCAAGTAAATGAAGAAAACATGTTTTAGGTGTGGTAGGTGTGAGGATTTAAACAAATAACTAATTATTGATTTATGGTTTATTAGATTAAATTAGTTCCATCCGATTAACTGATAAAGGAATTTATCAGGGTTTTAATGTTTCTACTGTCCACCAGAGGGCGCAGTAGTTCACTCTAAAAAGGAACCTAGCTGCTGTTTGCAGGAGAATTAACCCTTTATAGGACAAGTCCCTCAGTGAGATCTAGAAGCACTAGATCTATATCAGCCGTTCAGCAAATATCCTGCTACATGGCTGTGTATCTTATTTTGGCATTTGACCAATTAGATGAGCCCTTTAATGATATATTACCTACTGGAAATTAAGTTGAAAAACAAGTTAAAATAAAAGGTAAAAAGTAAAGTTAAAAAGTTAATAAGCCTAGTTAACAATTATATTTAGGTTTATAGACTAAATAGTGTAAGTGTCAGTATCAGCATTAATGCCTCTAAGGTTAAAGGAATAGTACACCCAAAACATGATTAGCCTTCATTTTCTACTCACCCCCATGCTGAACAACACTCTGGAGTACTTTTTTGATATCTCAAATGCATCTGGAGATCTGGGAGGCTTCTTGCTGTCTGCTGACATTCAAATAATGGAGGTCTATGGCGCCCGAGGCAGAAAGGTCCATAAAAGTCCACAAAAAACGTGTCAATATTCCTCCATACTGCTCGTCCAATGTATTCCAAGTGTCCTGAGTGGGTAGCGTCCATAATTTACTCGAAACGAAGTCATTTAGAATGTTTTTAGAGCATAAACAGTAGTGTATAGGATTTCCTGAAAGCGCGTTCACGAGTCTACGGAAACCGCGGCAGACCAAACCAGATGAAAGTGCGCATTCAGCTCGGCAAAGAACTCATGCTCTTCCTCAACACTGAAGTCCTCAGACATTTTTCTTTCGTTGTTTCTTTCTTTGCACAGGTAAACAGCACATTTCTTCTTCTACGCTTGCATTATTGGCAGAGCAGACGCTGAATGCGCACTTTCATCTGGTTTTTCCGTAGCGTCCTGAACGCGCTTTAAGGAAATCCTATACACTACTGTTTATGCTCTAAAAACATTCTAAATGACTTCGTTTCGAGTAAATTCTGGATGCTACCCACTCAGGACACTTGGAATACATTGGACGAGCAGTATGGAGGAATATTGACACATTTTTTGTGGACTTTTATGGACCTTTCTGCCTCGGGCGCCATAGACCTCCATTATTTGAATGTCAGCAGACAGCAAGAAGCCTCCCAGATCTCCAGATGCATTTGAGATATCAAAAAAGTACTCCAGAGTGTTGTTCAGCATGGGGGTGAGTAGAAAATGAAGGCTAATCATGTTTTGGGTGTACTATTCCTTTAAGTTGTACCAAAAAAAAAAACAAATGTTTCTTTTACTCAAAAGTGCTTCTATAAGAAATTCATGGGGAAAAAAAAACTCTTATTTTTCTTAATATATTCGGGCAACTTGGCTTTTCCTGTTATTACATTGACATCCATTTTTACCATCAAAATATCCATATTTTTTTAAATATTACGAATGTAATAAGGTCTTGTCCTGGATTCCAATGACACTTCTGGCTGGAAATGTTGATTTTTAAATTTTTACAGAGAGCCATATAAAGGGTTAAAGAGCTGGTTATCCTCCGCAGCAGTGTGTCGCAGATATTTATGATTTATTTCCAATATTGAAGCGTGGTCTGCGCTGTTATTCCACGCCACAACGCAAGAGAGACAATCAGGAACTCGCTGTGGGTCTAGATACGGCCGAGGCGGTGAGGAAGTGGGGGCAAGTTTGTGCGACCAAAATGGCGGTCATACAAACAAAACAAACCGGTAAGGAACCAAACAGGAAATACGCATACAGTAGAAAGGATGTAGATTCGAACAATCACAGGCCCCCTGTCTGCAGCACTGTCTGCGCTCACCTACAATTTTGGAGAGCTGCAGCAGAGTGTCTGCGGAAGTGGCGGAGCTTATCTGCATTTATTGCGACACATGCAGACGACCTGGTTTCTGAGTATAAATCAGCCTTAATGCCAAAGGGGACGGATTCTAGAGCAGAACCCAGAATGGATCCAAGTCTGGTCCAGAAATCTTTACAGTTTAATGGAGAAAAAGATGCAGATTGGTTCCATCAGTGAACATAAACTCCTTCATTCCCTCCGAAATTTAGCTGAGCTGCATGGAGAAGCAGCAGAACTGCTCTGCTGTTTTTTGGAGGCGATGATAGAAAAGTTGAGAGCGTTACGCAAAATATCTGCGAGTTATTATTCCACTGAAAGCAATCAGAACCAGAACCACCCGTTTAAAAGCGCTAGTAGCAGGAAAAAAAAAGCTTTAACATCTCTGATTGTTGAATTAAACTAAAACAGAAAGCTATAATCACAGCGTCGACTTTATAAAAACATAGAGACAAACAGTCGGACTATTTTTAGAGCGACTAAGTGTTTCACTTTTTGGTTTATCTTTTTATTCAATAACTTCCCGTTTCTTTATCTTATAAATAAGTTTATTAAGATGCTAGAAGATGTTTTTATTTGATTATTCTGTAGTTATTTGATACAACTGGAACGGCTTTAAAAAGATTATCATAAGAATTATAAAAAACTGTAAATTTTGGTTTTGGTGGATCATAGAATCAATCAGCAACAATTTTTTTTTATTTCTGAAGTTAAATTAAACCTCATCTTGTATGTATATACTGTAAAAATGGTGGCGCCCTGCCCCTGCAGCAGGTTAATCTAGTGATGTCACTGTGTGGCGGCGTGGCTATCAGTCTGGTACCTCCTCATATTTGCGGTCGGCCTCCTCGGCAATCATTTTGGCCTCCCTCAGCTGAACCTCCAGCTGCTCCATCTTCTCCTCGTCTTTTAGAGCTCGGTTCTCGATCACCTTCATACCTCTGTGGTGGGGGGGGGGGGGGGGGGATTAAAGGAAGGGGTCAGAGACTCATTAAAGAGTTAGCGTTAGCCTAAGCAAAGTCACTGATGTCATCGCCTTACGGCAGGGGTCTGCAACCTTTCATATCCAAAGAGAAAATCAACAATTAATGTATTTTTAGCTTTTAAAATAATATTAAAACACATCATTTCTAAGATAAGTAGAAGAAAAATGGCTCTTAAGACATATTTCTGGTTGTTTTAATTTCTTGTTTTTCCATCTTGTAGAAAACACCTAAGCTTTTAATTTAATTTTGGTGCATTATTTAGTTCTTTATAGACATTTAGCCATTATGCTGGATGGGGTTCAACGAGCAGCAGGTTGCAGACACCCGTCTTCAGGTAAAACTGAAAGCGCCTGAGATGCAGATCATGAGGTTCTGATGTTCGTCAGTGAGGAACGCTGACCTCTCGCTCTCATCAGCAACCTTCTCCACCTCATCTAGTTTACGCAGGGCGGTGGCCAGTCTCTCCTGAACCCGGTCCAGGTTCTCCTCGCTGAGCTGCAGCCGCCGGCTCAGAGACGTCACCTCTCCCTCCGCCTGGAAGACAGAAAAACCAGAACCTGGTTTTAGTAAGCGAAGGACAAGCTGTTAGCTAGCAATGCTTACAGGCTTACATGGTACGCCCTGTTTTTGGGGATGTACGGCTTTGGTACGCTCCAATTTCCCCCCCGGAAACTTTGCTCAAATGTTCAACATTTCCCAAGCAGCAGAAGCTGGAGTTTGAAAAATTTTTACTTTAGCTGCTGGAGGCGCCTCATCAACCAATCAGAGGAGCTGATCTGGGAGGTGGCAGGGAGTCGGACACAGCACTGCTGATGCAGAGCGCTATGATCACTCCTCTGAAACAGTTTATTAACGCCTAAATTAACTTAAATCTAGAAACCTGACGGGAAAATATCTACGATTTTATTATCCTAGATCCTTCAGTTTGTATCACATATCTGAAAAACGCTTCCAGCCGCCACCAACGGAAGAAAACCCCCCCCAAGAGGCGAGCGGGCCTGAGGCAGCTGCTGCTGGGGAATCCCAGTGACAGCGCCCCGCCAGTATGTGGGGGTCTGAGCGGCTCCCATAGAGGTTAGCCTCCACTCTGGGTATCTGAGCATGACCTTTAACCCCACGCTGCTCCCTGGGTGCCACAAAATGGCAGCCCACTGCTCCCCAACAGGAGGGGTTAAATGCAGAGATAAATTAATCCAATCAATAAATAAAGTTCAATTATTAGGCCCGAGCAGCAAAGCGCTGCGAAGGCCTATTGTAATTCGAATGTTTATTATTATTATTTTTCTCCGAAAAGAACTGCTTATTTGAGGACTTTATCATATTCAAAAACTCACCAAACTTGGCGGTTGCGTAAGGCCTAGCGAAAATTTACGTATTTTAAGGGGCCCCCAAAAGTCGCTACACGAATGCCTCAATGGCGCCCCCTTGAAATTTTCAAAAGACCCTCACCATTGACCTTTTTTTGTCATAGAAACATGAAAATTGGTACACTTGTAGAGCATCCTGCAGCGTTTGCTGCTAAAAGCGCCTTTGGTTTGAACGTAGCATTAGACTTCCTGATTGTTGGAATTAAACTATGAAACATCATATTGTACCTAGGGTTGTCACGATACTAAACTTTTCAACTCGATACCGATACTAAGGAAAATATTCGATACTTGATACCATTTTCAATACCGCAAGGATAAAAACAAAGACTCCAAAATTCTACAGAAATATTTTCATTAATAAATAAAATACAATAAATAAATACAATAAAGTTTGTATGTTGTGGACAATATTAAGCAAGCTTGATAAAAAAACATATAAAATTAAAATTAAGTGTTCCTTTCTTGGCTATGCTTTGCACACATAACAATGACATTAGCCAAACCGGTTAAGAAACAAAAATTATTCTCAGCAGCTGCACCTCTTACAAAAAATGTCTGAAACTGAAAGTGCGTAGAATTATTCAATCACAGTGTTCAGAAAGTGCATTTTCCTCTATTCTGCACTTTAGATGAATCACTGTTTAGGTGCCACTGGTGGTAGCGCTGTATCGATACTTTTAAAAACAAGTATTGTATCCGGATACAACGTTTCAGTATTGATACTTTTTTCAGTTTCGATACTTTTGACAACCCTAATTGTGCCTAAAAATGATCTCATGTCTTCCTAACGAAGTATTCAAGAGCAACAAAGACAAAAAATAAGTGTTTCAGAGTCAAAATTTCTAATTTTCTGGGGGAGGATAACCCCGGACCCCACTACGCCACGTAAATCCTAAAGACGTAACACACAGTAAGAAATACTCCTAGCTAAAACCCGGGCTAATGAGCAGAAAGAAAACCTTCATTAGTTGCCACAGTAAACTTTGCTGGATCGGCCTGAATGTTTGCTAGAAATGAGAGAATTTGATAAAGAGTGAGAAGATGAACATTCTTCAGAGACAGAAACACTTCAGTCTAGTCAAGACCCAGTTTAGCTTTGGCTCCGCAGCGCGCGCACACACACACACACTTTGTGTCACAATATCCTTGTGGGGACCTTCCATTGACTTCCATTCATTTCCCACTAATTTATATGGCCTAACCGTGACCCTTGCCCTAACCATTACTGACACATACCTATCCCTAAACCTAACCTAAACTCAATTCACACCTTAGTCCTAAACCTAACCCCCACCCCGAGAAGAGAAACATCCCTTATGGGGACCAGTTGTTGGTCCTAGGCTTGTCCCGATCTGATCCACGTATCGGATCGGGATGCCGATATTGGCAAAAAAATGCGTATCAGCAAAGCATGTAAAATGCCGATCCAGACTGCTGATCCATTTTTTTTTTAAAAATCCGGTCCGTATTTTCCAGTTTCGCCGATTGAAACGATCCATTCCACTATTTTGCGCCAGTGTTTCCCTGTTTTGCATTTTTATTAAAACTTACAGTAATACTTGCACCTTTAACTGTTTACGGTTTTACTGTTCACTGTGCAATTTCAGATTGCTATTCATAATTTTGTCCAGTTTGTGTTTATCTCTTAATAAACAGGTAAGTTTGTTGTTACCAAGCATTGTGTTTTATTCAATCTCACCTAATTCAGCTGGCTAGATGTTATCAAGAGTACTAAAACCCTTTTCAAAATGAGTCTTACAACTAAGGCTAAATACGTTAACTTAAACTTAAATACATGCTCGGATAGGCTGGTATCGGCCAGTATCGGTATCGGATCGGAAGTGCAAAAACCTGGATCGGGACATCTCTAGTTGGTCCCCACAAGTACCTATGAGTCCCCAAAATGTAGCATATTCCTAGGAAATTGTCCCCACCAGGTATTAAAGACAAGGCCACACACACGCAAACACACACACAGTCATCTTCCTATATATAGTGAGGACCGTGCGTCGACTCCCACGTTCATATTCAACCCTTCCTCTGCCCTAATTCGGACTTCATCCCAATCTAAACCACCAGCAGTGCGTCTCTAACCGTAATCCTAATCTAAACTCAACTCCCACCATTAGACTCTCGGAATAATAACGAGGAGAACGCCTTGGTGTGAATCCCGCTGTGGCTCAGTAGGAGCAGTAAATCTACTAGAACAGGAACCAATAGTTGGATAATTCTGCAGGGAGCAGCTAAACCCAAACCAGCTGCTGCTCTAACAGCCGGTTATGATCAGCAGCAGCAGGTGTGGAAATTCTATATCATAGCTCTATGATAGGGTGGAAACAAATAATCAAGTTATGATTGTTTTTTTTATGATACATTTTATTCTAAACTGAGAACTTCAGCAATAATAATTCAGCTTTATTGATCTCAAAATGGAGAAACTTATCTCTGCATTTAACCCCCCCCCCCCCCCCCCCCCCCCCCCTGTAGGAGCAGTGGGCCGCCACCGTGCGGCGCCCGGGAAGCAGTGTGGAGTTAAGGGTCTTGCTCAGGGACCCAGAGTGCAGGCTGGGATTGAACCGGGTACGTCCAACCTGCTCTGACCACCTGACCAACATTCCTTATATCAACAAAAAACACTAAACTAATTCATTTTTCTTCATTAAATGAAAATATAAGGATTTGAAAATTTGTATTTTACTAATAGAGTTTATGAAGGCGGCCAAAAAAATTTGAATTCCTGACAATTTTTTTTTTATTAAAGTTTTTCTTTTTTAAAGCGAGCAATGCTAAGGGTTAGCTACTGAAACTTGGTATTAAAACCGTCTCTACCCCCGGGGGACATAAATGGCCCGTCCTCGTCCACCAACAAGCCTCAGCCTGATTGGTCCTCTCAACGGTATCACTAAAGGTCGCACCGTATCCATAAGAAGGACCCCTGCTTAGGGGCCTGTAGGGAGGCGCCATACTTAAACGCAGCTTTTAGCATCTCTTCTCTCTCAGGGTTCCTACAGCATAAGGCAAGTTAAATTCAAGACTTTTTAACGTCACTTGAAATAAATATTTAAGACCAAATTCACAAGAAACACAAGAAAAACCTGCTTGCGACAACTTAACCCCAAGGTTTATTTTAACATAAACCACTGCACTAATGTTTCACATTTTGAAAAGCTTCCCATACAGGAAGAAAGCTAAAAACACACAAATGACAGATATATTTTAACAATTATTTAACTGAATTCACAAACTTTGTTTTAGCAGGGAACAAAACAAATCAGTTTTAAAGCCCCAACATAACCAGTGCTAAGTCCTTTTTGCAGCTATTTTTCTTTGTATGGTTTTCTTAGTATGTTTGATTTGGTGATAAGTGGAGGCGTTGCAGAGACAAGGGTGGAACTAAACTGAGAAATACCGCCTGTTTCTCTGTAACTCCATTTTGACGCTTTGTGTTTCGTGCTTCGCATGTGCGACTCCACTGCCTTAATTCCCATCGTTCTGAGCTTGAATGACTTCTTGCACTAAATCCACTGAGCCTCATGTATGTTCCCTGGTTTTAGCCATGGAGGAAACTCTTGGCTGGAGACAATTTTGGTTACATTTACACTTGCTCATATTTTCCAGACAAAAAGTTAATGGCGCATCTCCCAAATGTCCCGACAGCAACAACGCTTTTATTGATTCCGCTAGGGCTGGGCGATAATTCAATAACGATATATATCGATTGATAGACGTGTGGCGCAATAGAAAAAAAGAGGGTCGATAAAAGTTCGATAAAAAAGAAACGCAGTTTTCCTTCCTTCTCATTGTAGCCTATCATGTAGGTTTATGCTAGTCACTGCTTCCTCCCAACCAATCACAATCGCGGACCCAGGCACGCCGCCACCAAGCGCCGCCCTCTCAAACCACAACACAGAGCACATGAAGATGCAGCAAGGAGAGACGGAGGAAATAGTTTCAAAGAAGGGTTTTTGTAGTTCGGCAGTCTGGCAGTATTTCAGTCATGGCAAGTCGGACAAAAAACAAACCACAGTCATCTGGAAAATGTGTCGGGAACCAGTGAAAATGAAGTCTGATAACACAACCAACTTTTTTTTTTTTTTTTATCATCTTAGCCGCTCACAGCCGCAGGAGTACGAGCTGTGTAGGCCCCGACGCGGCTCTCCTCCGAGGAATCTTCGGAAAATATTTATATATTTTCAGTTCTGGGCAGTTTCCCACGTAGTTCTAACAATTGAGATAAAAATGCTGAGGGGCCAGAAACTTCAAAGTAATAACTCAGGTTAAAGCAGAAAACGGGGGCGGCGGCGGTGGGGGGGCATTTATTTATTTGTTATATTTATTTTGGTCACTTTAGTTTATTCTTTGTCAGTATTTAATAACATTTAAAACAATTTAAAACAATTCTGTTATGGTTAAAAAAGTTGGTTAAATAAAGATTTAATTCGAAGTCTGTGTTTGTGTTTTTTATTAAAATTAAATCATTTAGCAATATTATAAAATGTCCAGGCAGAGCTGCACATAAAATATGGTTTCAAATCTTTTCAATAATTATCGATATCGATCAATATGCATTTTTTTTTTATCGATAAGCTTTTTTTCTATATCGCCCAGCCCTAGGTTCCGCTATCGGGACGGAACCAATAATGGAGAGCCGTTATTTTTTTTATAAAAAGAAAAAAAAATTGTCAATTTTAACGTTTTATTTAGATTACAAAAATAACAAAAATAATCCTATTTATGTTTTAAAAATTAAGACCTACGAAAGACTGATTTAAGACATTTTAATACCAAATAAGGCCTTAGTTTTATTTTGAAGAATTCAATGCCTTTTAAGACTTTTTAAGGACCCGCTGGAACCCTGTCTCTGTTGTCGAGGCTGGCGATGACTAAAAGCACCGAGCGCTGCGAGTTCACCGTCTTCAGCCAGAAGCGAGGGCTGCCGTGGACCCCTCCCACTGTGGGAGCGGCGCTGACAGGAACCTCTGCCTCCGTCTGTTTGTCCATTGAAAATGAGTCACGCTGCTTAGAGCAAAGCTTCCATTGATTCTGGACGGATTCCCTGGACTAAAAAGCAGGATGCAAATAGAATGTAAACTGAATCTTTAATGTAATGTTTGTTCTCTGAAGCCGTTGCTTTTAAATAGATCCTTCCCTGTAGCTGATTCACACACGGCCTCCCATCTCAGCTACTGGGAGTTTCTCTGCTGTCTTTCGGCTAAATTTGATGATGCAGCAAAAATATAAAAAAAATACAGCATAAACGCAGATCAAGTTTGCTTTTTTTAAAAAGCAAAGAGATTGTGCAAACAGGGCTTTTGTCAAACCCAAATTGTGTTAAAACAGGAAGCTTTCATATGGAGTCTATTTTTTCCATGTTCAGTTAAAGAGCAAGTTTCATAAATAGAAATTTTAAACGAAAAATTGTATTTAAAGAAAATAAAAAAAGTTATTTAATAAATATTAATATGATAAATGACCCTGTAGTGGACAAAGCGGCGCCAACGGTGAGTGTTTGCATTGAGGTTAAAGTGACGAAAATGTGATCTTTACATCGCGATGCGAAAAGAAGGCAATTCATAAAACTCGATCTGAAATTTGATAAATGTGAAAAAAAGAAAACTTTAAAAAAATTCTTCTCTTCTAAAAACCTTAAATAAGATGAAAAAGTAAAGTTTTATCTCTGGAGTGCATTTTATTTTTTATTTCCATATGGCAAACCTGCTCTTTGCTTGCAGCAATAATGGAACAAAATTCACTCCATACGCTTCTAAGCGTTATGCTAACTTGTTCCGTTGTTTTGGAGCGACGCCTGGGAAGCTCCGACCTCCTGAGGTTCAGTCATCCTTCTGACGACCCGTCAGGCTGCAGCAGGTCAGGAGGTACGGAGAAGCAAACCCCTGCTAACATCTTTAGACACGTTGTGGAGATCAAACCAGCAACCAGAACCCTCTGCCTACCTTGGTACAGGGTCAGGTCTGATAAAACGACCCACAGAACCGGACCAGAACCTGTTCATACCTCCTCCCTGGTCTTCTTCTCCTTCTCCACCTCCCTCTGCAGCCGCTCGGCTCGCTCTTCGGCCTCCTCCGCCTGCTCCTGCAACACCTTGATCTTCTTCTTCACTGCATCGATGCTGTTCATCCCTCCGCTCATCTTCCTCTCCTGCAGGAAAACAGAAGCCGATGGGTTCAACAATGGTGAGTTTAACTGGTCAAACTGGTGGTAAACCAGTTGGATTATCACAACCAATCCTGTTAGACTAAAACACAGCTGTTCTGATATTTCAGGTTCTGTCTCAGGATGGGACCTGCGACCCGATCCTGGCCTCCAGAGTCCATTAAATCAATTTCTAACTCAATATATTAACTTATTAGCAGCTTTTGATTTTCCGCAGCTATTTTCAGACCAAAAACAGAGAAACAGTGAAAAGATCCGAGAGTCTCCAGGAAAACAGGAAGTGAAAAAAAAAAAACAGCTATCTGACTGAACGCTAGTGGATGTTTCACAGATCTTCTATAAAACATCCACTAAGCTTCACTCCTAGCAGACATTTTCTCTTCAGCGGCTGAAAGAAGCTCTGCAGCTGTAGCCGTGGAACCTTTAAATAACTTTAATATTCATATAAAGATATAGGATGTAGAAACAGATTAAACAAATAACTTTAAATATAATATTTAGATAGAAATGGAACCTTTATTTTTCGTTTTGCCACTAAATGGGACAGAAAAAACGTCTAAATTAGGAAAAAAAAATCTGTCAAAAAGTCAAATTTTTTTGCACATTTTTATATTCATTAAACTAATTTGCGTTTCCTTTGAAAATTTGTCCAGATGCAACATAACGAGCAGCAATTAATGATCTGGGGCTGCAGAAGCATTCATCGTATTACAGAGACTGTAAAACTTTATCTGACAGAACGGCTCAATTAGAGCAGTAATTTAATATAGAAACTTTATGACATCCAATTCCTTAACAGACTAACTGATTAATCGCTTTGCTAAATAATCGTTAGTTGCAGCCCTAATACGGATATAACACTAATTTGGCATGATATCAATACCAAATACAAATATTGTTTGCATATTTCTGCTGCAAAATTATTTTATATTTAGGTTATTTATTTTGCATTTATTTGCACTTTTATTTAACTATTAGAATCAGTGATTCTGTTGAGAAAACATGTTCAATGTTGAGATTTAAAGAGGTGACAGTTTTCACTGTAAAGTTATTCTTTATGCGTAAATATACGATTATAAAATATTTTCCTGGGTATCCATATTGTGTTTAGAACTTTAATACATCACAACAACCTATATTTCATTCTTTACATCTAACACTGACATAAAAACGCTCTTTTTAGCGTCTGCTGAAAATCTACCGTATTAAAGACGTAAACTTTTAATAAGAGATATCCCCTTAGAAGAGACGAGGCATCTAATCGTGCTCCAGTTTCTCCCTTTCAGAGTAAATTTTGTTTTTCTCCAACAGGTTCTTCCAGAAACGAACGCCCCGTTTCTGACACCTGTTTGCAGATCTCAGCTAGCGAGTTGGAAAATCTCCGGTTTATTCCAAACACGGCAGACATGTTTCCTGCTCAGGGCAGACAGACATGTTTACTCAGGATAACAGCTTTCTGAAACATAAAGCCAGGCTACACAGGAAAGGAATTTACCCCAGAACTTACTCTGGAGTAGGGCGGGGTATTTTCGCCAAAGTCCTGAATCGATTCGATTTTGATTCATACTAGGGATGCACGATATTGGGATTTTGGCCGATATCCGATATGCCGATATTTTAAAACTCAGGTAGCCGATAACCGAAATCAATACCGATGTTAAAGCTGGACAAAAATAAGTAGTCATTGAAAATAGCAGTTTTGTTATCCATTTCTGACACTCTGAAAAATAATATACTCAAATATATTTTCATATGCTGATATCAAATTGATTTTTAAAAACGCGGTATCGATCTATTTTACTTTCAAAATCTCGTGAAATTTCATCGTTCTGTTACAAACTCTTGTGATATTTTGCAAATTCTTGTGAGATTTTGTTAGTAAAATAGATCGATACCGCGTCAATATATCAACATATAAAAATATGGCAACATTTGGTGAATTTTCGGGGGATTTCGTAGCATAACGATGACATATAGCAATATTTCATTAGTAAAAGAGATTGATATGGTGTTTTTAAATGGCAATATATCAGCATATGAAGATATTGGGATATTTTAATGTATCAATATTTTTTCCCTCGTCTTTAGAAGTTTTTAAGTCTGTAAAAAAGAAGTTTTTGAGGAAGAAGAAGTAGTATTTTTTTTTTTTTTTTTTTTAGACTTTAGAAACTCAGAAGCTGATCAAATATCGGGTTAAATATCGGTGGGGTGGCCGATGTCCGATATTCAGTTTTAAGGCCGATACCGATAGGGGGCCGATTATATCGTGCATCCCTAATTAATACATTCCTAAATCGATTAATTTTGATTCGATCTATTTTTGCAATAATGAAAGTGCTTCAACTGTGTTTCAAAATGCTTGTGTATTTTATTTTTTTCCTGTCATATTAAACACAAAGTGGAAACTTGTAAATCAGCTAGTTTAAACTTGAGATGTGAAAAAAACTGTCTCATAAGTGCAAATTTGTTTGTGAAAAGTGAAAAAGTGAAGCCTCACTCACTCAGACATGCATGAGCTGCATATATTGCTCAGCCCCCGTTTGTTAATGTCTTCAGTCAACCTATTGGGTATATTTGCAGCTGTCTGACTTGAGGTAATCTTGAGTGCATCTTTCCTGCTCATTTGAATGTGAACATCATGTACTAATCAATCTCATTCCCTAGAAATCGAATTTGCAAAAATGTAAAGGAAATGATTCAAAATCGATTAAATCAACCTTTTTACCCAGCATTACTCTGGATCACCGCTAACTCTGTTCATGTCAACCAGGACTCTGGTCGACGACGGGACTAAAACTGTTCAGGTCTTTTATGTTTAACACTCTGCAGTTAAACATGACAGATTACTACCAACGCCATGAGAAACACTTCACTGCCCAGGAGTCACGATGTATAAAAATGAGCGTTGCACATCTGACTCGTCTCAGAACTAAAGAAAAACGTTTTATTTCCAGGAGGTTTGAGTCATCTTGACTTCAGAAGCTGGTGCTTGGCTGGAAAAGCCCCTCGTGGCGAGGAGGCAGCATATCACCGTTGCCATGGTTATTTCGAAACCTCTCACTCTGCATATTTCTTCACAGACGGGAACTGCTGGTCCAGGTGGAAGCTGCAGTTTTGACAAATTCATTGCAAATGGAAAGGCGAGCTGCAGCTCACCTACGCAGGTTTTATTCATTGAACTTTCTATGCACCACAATTTTAAAAATGTCTTCCTACTGTCACCTTTATCTCTAAAAGCTGCTCAGTCTTTTGGGCCCTGATCTTTGCAGAAGTTCTATTCTGCTCTACTGGACCTGTGGAGCTTAAAGTTTTCTCTATGAGCAATTTGAACACCCAAGTGGCTCTATTATGTTCATGTTCTGTTCTGCAGTAACTCTGCTTCTCGTAAAGTCGTCAACTCTGTCGGAGGTCGTGGATGAGTCTCCTCCGTCATCCGTTTTTTATTTAGAGGAGGAAAGCGGGGACGAAGATGTAGTGGAAGAGGACGCCAGGGCGGCAGAAGCTTGGTTTGGTGTAGAAGGCTTCCAGCCGTACATGTTTGAGCCCTTGCCTCGCAACGCTGCCAGTTCTGTTAGCTCTACGCCTGCCGAAGACACAGACGTCCATCCCCGTGAACACTGGGACGCAACTCAATGGGAAAGGAAAGGATTCTGATTTCAACCGTTGCGTATATTAGCTGCGACATATGAATCAAGATGCTATGACTGAAAACATTTGATTGACAGATGAGCGTTGATATATGATTGGCCGAATTTAGGTGTTCAGGCTGACGTAGAACTAACTGGCCTGCAGAAGATAACGAAAAAAAACGACTTTTTAAGACAGGATTTTTCTTTTAAATAGAAACTTTATACATTTTGGGACAATATCATCTGATAAAGAGTACATTTATATACAAGTTTAAGTCAGGATTATTTGACATTTAAATAGGACTTCCCTACAACTTTAACATTTTAACAGTGATGTTTAGTTAATATAAATCAGAGCTGAAGTAATTAAACTGGTTTTTCACTTGTTTGCTGACCCAATCAGACTCCTCTTCAAAGCAACTCAACCGTTTCATCCTGACCTTTACATTTTAATTAACACACGTGCTGCCTTTTATCACCATGGAAACGGCTCTAAGGAACCGGACCCAGCCTGGTTTAGCGGAGCAGCAGGCTGGGTCACCGCGGGCCGTTAAAAGGCTGGATGGGCAGCAGCTCGCAGGGAAACATCCTCTCAGAAGAACCGGAACCAGCGGGTTTGAGCTGCCTCGTCACGCTTCTGTCTGCCTGCCCGAATATTTCGGCTAGTTTCGGCTCAAACTTTTGAATTAAAGTTGAAAATGTGTCAGATTTCATGTTTTCACCTGGAATCATTTTCTGGTCAGGTTGCATTCAGAGTTGTTTGGACGCTTCTATGAGCAAAACTTTACAAACTTTGATATAGAAGCAGCATGGGACGACGTCATTTCCGTCCCGTCTGATCCGGCTCGGTCGGTTCTGGGCTCCCCTGTTGGCTTTTAGTATTCAGCTTCTGGCCAAGAAGTTCTGAAATGTACCTGCAACCCGCTCCCCTCTGCGGACTTACCGGACGGTTAGCAGCTAGCGGCTAACAGGGCTGTCAAACTGTGGCTCCGCGGACTGATAAGATGTCTGCGGTCTCGGCTGGTCGGTGTCCCGGTCCAAACTCTGGCTCTAACTACGAGTCCAGATATCTAGAGCTCAGATTCGGGTTTGGTTCTGGTTCCTCACCTACCTCAGCCAACACCCTTTTCCGGGTTAACTTCCCTCCACTGGAAATGACGTCACCTGCTCTTCCTTGCTCAATAGAATCGAGAGTGGAGCTACAGCGCTGCCCCCTGCTGGTCACACGCGGAACTGTCTTCCTCAACATGTTCTGATGAAGGACGGAAGCCGGGAGGGATTTTAATAAATAGAGCCAGAAGGTTGCGTTACAAGTGAAATATCCGTTTTTCTTCAACAGCAGGCATATACTTGACTGGATGTTTAACTGGTTTTCTATGGAAGAAAAACAGTCTCATTGTAATCTCCCTTTTTCATTTTTTTAACATTGTATTTTAAACACAGAATTTTCTTACACATTGAATTCCTTACACTTAATTTACATCTGGTAAAAATTTGCCTACAAAAAAATTCAGCTACAAAAAAAATGTGCCTGCAAAAAAGTCAGCTGCAATGAAAACATGTAAAAAAAAAATAAAAAAAAATCAGTGTTTAAGATACGGTGCTACAAAAAAAAAGGCAGATTACAATAAGACTGTTTTACTTCCATAGTTTTCAGATTATAGATTTATTTGACAGGGGCAGTGTACATTAATAAGCATTCCTGCAAATGCACCAGAATTTGCCAAAAGGCTATTTTTTAATCTGTTGTCCCTGAACAGACCTCAAAAACTAGAAACACAACAGTAAGAATTTTACAGTGAAAAAAACAAATATAAAGACATAAAATGCTAGTAAAGATTCTCAGTCATCCAGGTCATAGTCACAATGGTGATGTTTTGCATCATCATTGTGATTGCTTTTGTCTGGGATTTAAAAGTTAGCTTTTCATCATTCTGCTTCATTCTATCTCTATTCTCCCACTCTGCAGAATCTGTTAGTTCAATCTCTAACGTTCTGCTCTCTCTGCTTTTTCTCATAGTAGCTTCATCTGGTCGGTTCCTGTTTGGCTGTGACTCCATCCTGGAGAGAAATATCAGCTGTGCTGCTGCCATCAACACCTTTGTTTCTAGATGTTGGAGCTTGGCCTGTTTTCCAGTGTAGTCCTGTTTCTCTTACTGTGACTAACTGGATGTGCTCTCTTCATCCTCTGACATGGGAGCTGGCTCGGAGCTCGTCTGCCTGGCTGTGTGTTTCCTGGACGGGGCCGCCTGTGGAGCTGGTTGACAGTTGCCTTTTGTATCTATGCTTCTTTTTCTATGTCTGCTTCTGTCTCCTTGAACCCCAGTGGGCCTCAGCAGATGGCCGCTCACACTGAGCCTGGTTCTGCTGGAGGTTTCTTCCTGTTCAAAGGGAGTTTTTCCTCTCCACTGTCGCTACAAGCATGCTTAGTGTGAGTGATTGCATGCTTATTGTTATCCCTAATGTTCTTCTTTCTATAAATAATTCTTCTTTTTGAAGTCATCTCCAGAGATTCAAGACTTTCTAGAACAGAGCCGGGTTTTCATTATCTGCTCGTTGGCTACCCTACCCCACCCAATGATGGCAGAGTAGATCCAAGTCTCCACAACAGAAAACCAGCTTGATGTTGTTGCTATGGTTATGCCTCTCAACAAATATAAAAATAATAAAGATACTGGCAAAAATCTTGATTCACAAACCAAGAAACTTAAAAAAATAATATAAGAATCAAGCTAGCAGAGCAACAGCTACCTTAGCAGCACAATTCCAGAACATCTATCCAATAAAAACGCAGAATAAACAGCAGCTGATGATCTTTATATATATATTCAGCAGTAATCAATGAGACAGATCAGCAATCAGTTAATGAAATGTTACAGCACAGATTCAGCCTTTGAAACATCTGGAGCTTACAGGGAGGAACACCCGGGTGTTTCTGTAAATGCTCCGAAACGGTTGGACCCTGAAAAATAAAAAGGTCAAACTTTCTCTTTTAACGACGTTGATCCTGATCTTCAGCTGAAGCAGCTGGAGTCATTTTCTGTCCATCAGCAGGTTCATAGTGTTCATTATGGGCTGTTTATATCGCTGCAGGTCTCAGCACCTTGGCTGCAGCAGATGCTCAAGTTTCTGCGAGTTATGTCAATAAGCTTAAACTTTTTTTTTTTTGTCACATGGGGGAAAAAAACCCAGCGTGTTCGACACGCATCATCATTATCTTCAATATTTTTGACACAAGTTGATGAATTAAAGGTATAGTGGAGGATGTTCTTTTTCCAGGTGGATTTTTAAATAATTGGTCCCCCTTAAATGTCAATCATTCTGGTGATATGTTTACGTAACGCCAAACTAGGAGCTGGTCAACATTTTCACTTACAGTGATGAGTCTTACAAGGTGTAAAAAAATTGCAAATCTTTTGGAAAGTACCGTATTTTCACGACTATAAGGCGCACATAAACGTCTTTTTTTTCCCTCAAAATGTGCGGTGCGCCCTATGTGTGTTGCAACTGCGACTTTTGAGACCACCTCATTGAGGAGATGATGAAAGAGTGGCTGAATGTAAGGAGACCAGGTGTTTTTTTTTCCACTCATCACCATCGCTGTTAATATGCAACTCCATGCGTGCCCATCTCACAGCTGATGTGAAAAACATGGGGAAACAAATTAATGCTGTGCTCGCTGTTAAACCGCTCGACATCGGTGTGAACCGGACCCAGCAGGTGCAGCAGAAGCAGCGAGTTTACATGCAAAGTCAACGGTTGACGCGCGTATAGGCGCAGCAAAAGGTCCCGCAGCGCGTTTTGAGCAGCAGGCGCAGCGACTCGGGAGCGTTTAAGCATCTACCAACGCGCTGCTGCTGCTCAGATGGAAAAATTGAAGTTTTGCTGCTGGAAGCGCCGCATCAACCAATCAGAGAAGCTGATCTGGGAGCTGACAGCGAGACAGACACAGCGCTCTGATGACATATGATTTTAAAGCAAATGAAAGGGCTGGATGAATGAGGAGATGATGAAAGCGTGGCTGAGGGAGGTGTATGTGAGGAGACCAGGTGTTTTTTTTTCCACGCATCACCATCGCTTTTAATATGTGACTCCATGCGTGCCCATCTCACAGCTGATGTGAAAAACACGGTGAAAAAAAATAAACGCTGTGCTCGCCGTTATCTCGGGGGTCTGACAAAGGAACTTCCACCGCTCGACATCGGTGTGAAGCGGCCGTTCAAAGTAAGGCTGCGAGCGGCGTGGGAGCGATGGGTGACAGACGGAGACCACAGTTTCACGATAAGTGGAATGCAGCGCCGGGCAAGTTACGCCACCGTTTGCGGATGGATTGTTGATGCTTGGACTAACGTGTCTGCTGGCTCTGTTGTTCAAGCTTTCGCAAAAGCCGGCATTATTTCTGAGGAGCCGTGCTGCACGGAAAGTGACTCTGACAGCGAAGAAGGGGAAATTGGCATGTCTGATTTAGCGCAGCTGTTTAATTCAGAAACAGTGGATGAGGACTTTGATGGGTTTGATTAATACTTTGTAATAAATACATGAATAAAGCACAAACATACTCAGTTTTGCTCCCGCTCTATTTTTCTATCTGAAAACTTAATTCAACAGCAGCCTCTGGGCGGGTCTCCTCCTCTTCACCGCTGCGGCTGGCAGGTGTTTTTTCATCTAAATAATCTAAATCTTGCAGCTATATTTGATGTGATCAGTGGGAATAAAGTAGTTTTAATATGTTTTTAATTGAGAAAGTCCACCTGAAAACTTAATAATTGCAGTCAGTTCATCCAGATTATCTATTTCTGTCGGAGGCGCTCAGACCCCCACATACCAGCGGTGCACCAACAGTAGAAATCCCTTCAACAGCAGCCTCTAGGCTGGGCAGCCTCCGGGTTCATGCAGCGGCTGGCAGGTGTTTTTCATCTAAATAATTTAAACTGCAGGCACCAGGATACCGGTAATAAAAGCGAACATATTCCGTCGGCAGGTTTCAGGATTTTAAGTTAATTTAGGAGTGATCACAGCGCTGTGTCATCAGCGATGTGTCTTTCTCACGGCCAGCTCCAAGGTTTGATTAATATTTTGTAATAAATACATGAATAAAGCACAGTCATACTCAGTTTTGCCCCCGCTGTATTTTTAAATACGCAGTAGAGGTATTTAAAGGTAGTAGAGGACATGTACCTGTATATAAAAAACGCGCCCAATAGTCCGGTGCGCCTTATGTGTGTGTTAAATACAGAAATGGCACACATAACTGAGAGTGCGCCTTTTAGTACGGTGCGCCTTATGGTCGTGAAAATACGATAAGCCTCTATGAGTGATGCAAACAGCAACTTTTAGCGCGCTCTCGCACGCGTTAATAGGCGTTCCCTCTCTGGAGCGGGCACAGGGTTGTGCATGTGCATTTTTTCTATTTTTTAATCGCAAAAATCCTCCACTTTACCTTTAACTTTCATAAAAAAAGATACAGCCATGCTAACATGCGTTTGTGCTAATGTACAGCAGCTGTGATGTCATGCAGTCCTCCCAACAGGTCCCCAGAACCCCCCCAATTCTCCCAGTCCCCGACTCTAACTGCTTCTTCCCTTTCTGCTGCTCATTTAAGGTTAATACAAACTTTTTGGCTTCCTTTGTAACTCTAAGAGATTCTGAAGCTAATTATTCAGACAGTAACAAACAGAATCAAATGTCTCTAAAACTACACTTCTGTTTAAATAAAGTTCACAAAGACAATCAGACTGACGCTCAAAAGGCCTTCTGGGTATTGTAGTGTGGTGACCGTTTATGTGTCTCATGTTTGGCGCTGAGTGAGAAAGAAAAACATTCCTGCTTCAAGCAAAGGTCCTGCAGGAGGTCTATTGCTGAAGACTGCTAAAACCTTTACTCCAGGATTCTGGAAGATGCGGGAACCTCCCGGTTCCTCTGCAAACCACCCAAAAGTTTTCGGAAAACATTAAGGAACTTCAAACAGATCGATTGTGGTGTTCCTCAAGGATGCCTCCAGAGATTAATAGGAATTATCCCAGTGGTTCCCAGGAATCTCCCCAGAGATCCCTGGGTACCTTCAAAAAGATTCCTATCAATCTTCCAAGAATTTTCAAGGAATCCTCCAAGTGATTCCCAGGATTCATCCCAGATATCCCAAAGGTACCCTACTAGACATTGTCAGGAATCTCACCAGGAATTCCTCTCAGGGATTCCATTGAATCTTACCAGAGATTCCAGGGAATCCTCCTACTGATTTCCCTAAATTCTTTCAGAGAGTCTCAAGGTACCTTACTAGTAATTCCCAGGATTTCTCTTAGGGATTCCATGAAGTCTTAACAAGGCTTCCTGGGAATTACTAGGAAGGTTCCCAGGAATCCTCAAGAGATTAAAAGGAATCATCCCATCAGTTCCCAGGATTCATCCCAGAGATCCCAAAGGTACCTTCATAAAGGCTCCTATCAATCTTGAATGAATTTTCTAGGAATCATCCCAGTAATTCCCAGGATTCATCCCAGATATCCCAAAGGTACCCTAATACACATTGTCAGGAATCTCACCAGTGATTCCTCTCAGGGATTCAATTTAATCTTACCAGAGATTCCAGGGAATCCTCCTACTGAGTCCCAAAAATTCTTTCAGAGAGTCCCAAGGTACCTTTCCAGTAATTCCCAGGATTCCTCTTAGGGATTCCATGAAGTCTTAACAGGGCTTCCTGGGAATTACTAGGAAGGTTCCCAGGAATCCTCAAGAGATTAAAAGGAATCATCCCATCAGTTCCCAGGATTCATCCCAGAGATCCCAAAGGTACCTTCATAAAGGCTCCTATCAATCTTGAATGAATTTTCTAGGAATCCTCCCAGTAATTCCAAGGATTCATCCCAGATATCCCAAAGGTACCCAACTAGACATTGTCAGAAATCTCACCAGGAATTCCTCTCAGGGAATTCCTGGTGAGAATTACCTTTCCAGTAATTCCCAGGATTCCTCTCAGTTATTTTTATGAAGTCTTAACAGGACTTCCTGGGAATTACTAGGAAGGTTCCCAGGAATCCTTCAGAGATCAACAGGAATCATCCCAGCGGTTCCCAGGAGTCCTCTCAGAATCCTCCCAGCAGATTTCAGCAGACATCAGCAGGACTAATGTCCTGAAGTGATTTTCTGAAGCAGACTCTAGACTTTGGACTGAAACACACAAACTCCGCCCACCTGCCCTGAAACCAGGCCTCCAATCAGAAATAACCTCAGCCTTTTAAAGCCCCTCCCTCTCTATCGCCCCCCGCCCTCCCCTCCCTTCCAGCAGACATGATGTCGTAAACAGGTCTCATGGTTATACTTCCTGTATCCAACAGAAAATTAAAAAACAAAGTTCAAGGAAAAAAGTCAGACAGTCAGCGGATCTCTGGCAGCAACGGCGACATCATCGACCACGTCACGCGGGCCAGGTCCACGGCGGAGCCGGGAGGTTAGCTCTCAATCTCCTCCGGGATGTCCTGCAGGTCTGAGGGTGACATCGTGTGGTTACCATGGTGACTGGTAAGGCAGCAGCGATCGGTAACTTAAGGGTCGGTTGTTGGTACGAACCTCTGGGGCTGTCGGAGCGTGGAGAGATCTTCATCACTTCCTCTTCCTCCTCCTCATTTCCCTCCTCCAGGCCGTCCAACTGGTCGACAGGATCCTCGATGGCCAATGGGGCGAAAGGTTGTGGCTCCGGCTCCTCTGCCTTTTTGTTGACCTGCAGGGAGACACGGTTGACATCAACGCCGTTTTGCTCGTCACCATCATCGCCTTTGTTCACCTGGCCCTTCGGGACGCACCTGTTGGTCCTTGTTGGCGTCACCTTTTCCTTTGTTCTTCTTCTTCTTCTTGCCTGAACCCCCCCCTTTCTTGTTGCACTCCTCTGCCTTTACTCGCAGCCGTGACAGCTCCTCCTGAAGGAGCTCTACTTGCCGCCGCAGAAGCACCGCCTCCCCACTGGCGTCTAGTGCTGCATCCCTGGACATTGACCGAACCAGGCGGGGGCCAGGGGCGGAGCCTGGGGCGGCGGGAGGCGTCGGACCCCCATTGCCCGTCAGTTCTAGGATCGAATCCTGGCGGATCACTGCAGCCTGGGGGTGGAGTCAAACAGACAGGTCAGTGACATCACTTCCTGCAACAAAGAGAGGAGATGATATGAATACACTGGTGCTGAATAATAGATAAACCTGATCAGACCTGCAGGGCATGAAGCTGCGTGCTCAGAGTGACCAGCCGCTGCCGCACTTCCTGTAGAGCAAACACAACCTGGTTATTGCTGCATCTTCACAGGTCTAGATTGGAGGGCGGGGTCTAATGCTACGTTCAGACCGCAAGCAGCAGAAGCAGCAAAAACACACGTTTCAATTTTGATGCCTGTCCAGGTTTAGTTCTGACGCGTAGCTGAAGCATCTTTACTGCTCTACCTGCTCGGTCGAGAAGTGGGTCTGATGCGCGTTGGGCGGAGCTACTCTATCCTTTCTTTGCCTGGAACAAAGGCAGCTATATTTGCTGTGATCAGTGGGTAGAAAGTCCACCTGAAAACATTGTCTGTGCAGTCAGTTCATCCAGATTACCATCCTGCCTTTCTCATACAGCGGTGCGCCGTCACTGGGAATCCCCAGCAGCAGCTGCTTCAGACCCGCTCGCCTTTTGGGGCTTTTCCCCTACTTTTGGTGGCGGCAAGACGTAGATGTTTGCGTTTTTTTTGAAAGGTATGTAGTACAAACTGCAGGCACCAGAATAATAAAATCGAACATATTTTGCCGGCAGGTTTTGATATTTTAAGTTAATTTAGGCGTTAATAAACTGTTTCAGAGGAGTGATCATAGCGCTCTGCATCAGCAGTGCTGCGTCTGACTCCCTGCCAGCTCCCAGATCAGCTTCTCTGATTGGTTGATGTGGCGCCTCGTCCAGCAGCTAAAGGTCAATGTTTCCAAATCCAGCAGCTGCTGCTTCTGAAGCGTGTTACGCACATCAGATGCTCAGAAGCTCTTGGCGCGCTGCTTCAGCTGCTCAAAACACGCTGCAGGACCTTTAGCTCCGCCCATCTGACTTTGCATGCAAACTAGCTGCTTCTGCTGCTTGTGGTGTGAACATAGCATAAGTTTGATGAATTCAATTCTTTTCCGATCCCGTTTTACAGATTTTAACTCCTATCCTCCAGCTTTGAACAGCATTTCTACTGGTCTGTGCGTGGAGCCAATAGAAATGAGTCTGCTCTGTGGGGCCTTAGCAACAGCATTTCTATTGGTCAGACCACCCAGACGTGTAGAGGCAGAAATCTGGATTTCAAAATGTGAATAAAAACTTTTAAATAATATTTGAAAAATAAAAAATGAACCCAAATAAATCTCATAACAATTTGAGTTTGAAAAAATTAATCTGAAATAAAAAGCAAATTATGAAATATAGGTTAAACTATTCCACACATATTATAAATTTCTTTCAAAATTGTTCAATTAAGAAGTTTTTACATTTTTTATTGTAGTTCTTCATATTTCCTTTTTTAAAAACATGCTCTTTTAATGATATTAGTTCATCAGAGAAGTTTATGCAGTTCTTGTTCTTCATCATAATCTAAAATTGCGCCAAACTCTGGATCGCCTCTCATTTCAGGCTATAAATGAAGCCGTTTGGAAGAAGAAGAAGTAGAAACAGGAAGCGGCGGTTACCTCGTTTAGGCTCCGCTCCAGCAGCTGGTTCCCGTTTCTGTCCTGAAACACAGAACACTGATCATCACCAACACGCTCTGATGAGCCCGACGGGTCGAACCAGGGACGCCGTATGGGGAGGGAAAGGTAGGAATATTCTAAAGGCCCTGGACTGAGGAAGGCCCCAATAGAAGAAGAAATTATATGTTCCACTATATATTTTAATTCAGTGTATTTCTATAGCACCAATTCACATCATGTCATCTCAGGTCACTTTCCAGTTCACCAGATCATCCAGTCAGATTGATTAAAAGTTTTCTATCTAAGAGAAACCAGCTGATTGCATCGACTCATTGACTCTTCAGCAATACCTCACACTAAACATGCATGTAGCGACAGTGGAGAGGAAAAACTCCCTTTGAACAGGAAGAAAACTCCAGCAGAACCAGGCTCAGTGTGAGCGGCCATCTGCTGAGGCCGAGTGGGGTTCAAGGAGACAGAAGCAGACATAGAAAAAGAAGCATAGATACAAAAAGCAGCCGCGTCCAGGAAACACAGCCAGGGAGATCATTTCAAATATAAAAAGAAACTCCAGCAGTTAAGAAAATGATCTTTGGGTTCTTCCTGTTTTTATTAGCAGTAAACAGTGAAACAAAGATTAAATATAACGTACAAACCGCTCTTCAAGTATACATAGATACAGCTACGTTTTATTTTTTGTTTTTTTTAAATACGCCGTTATTATTGTGAGAGGATAATTTTTAATCTAAAGTTAAAAGTTAATGTATATTTAAGTTAAACTGAAACTGTAAATTATACCTTTGTGCATCTTTTTAAAAGCTTGCATACTATTTTTATTGTTAGATTTTTTTAAGGGGGGAGGGGGCAGCGGGTTGCAATATCTATGTTTTTCATGGGCCCCCAAATTCTTGGCGGCACCCCTGAGTCTAACTGTCCCACTTTGGTTTTCTACAGGTCAGTTCTATGGATGAATGAGTGAAAATGTTGGCAGAAGACCGTGTTAAACCAGTCGACCCATTCCATGAACAAACAGAACCAGAACCATCAACAGCCGGCAGCTCTGCTCTTATCAGCTGCTCCCTGATGTCACACTGAAAATCAACAGAACCTTCTCGGATCATCGACCAGCCGAGTCAAAAGCAGACCCGCCCAGTACTCCAGACTGATAACTCAGCCCTGCAGCTGCTCCTGTTGCCTTGGTGACAGCAGAAACACCAACAAGCAATGATAAACAGGAAGCAGAATAATGCAGCAGGAACTAGAAGTTCCAGGGAACTTTCTACAGCCTAGAGCTTCAGGAGGACAGACAGAGAGTTGATGAGAACCAAGCTGGTTCTGCTGAGGAGGATCTTTACCTTTGAAGAGCTGCTGTTCAGTTTAAACGAACCGTTGATGGAACCAGAGTCGCCGTCTACGGGAGAGAAAGAGGTTCAGGTGAGAGGAGGATCGCACCTCGGCAGATATACGGAGCTGGAAGGGGCGGGACTCACTGCGGATGTCCTGGTTGCCGTTGGTTACGGAGGATTTCTGCGTGCTGGAATCGGTGAGCAGCGCCGCCAGTTTGTCGACTGAAACAGAAAAGGAGGTGAACCCCCGTGAAACGCTCCCTCCAAGAGGTCCGACCCGAGGTCCCGCTTACCTTCCCCGATGGCGGCAAGCAGAAGCGGCTCGGCTTTGGGAGCGTGAGGAGTGTCGGCTCTGAACAGGTTCCTGTTGGAGGAAGGGGGCTTCACCTCCACGCTTTTCTCTTCCCCAGCCTCTCCTCGTGCTGTCGCCTGCACCAGGTCAGAGAACAAGGTGGCGCGCTCCTGCAGGAGCTCCAGAACCTCCTTGTCCTTCTGCTGAATGTCGGCTGTGGAAAGGAGGAGGAGGATATTAGGATTTTAATGTCAAGGGTTTGCAGAAGCTGTTAAACCAATTTAAACCTTTGATCCATCAGACTCCTCCAGCTCAGTGCATGCATCTGTAGCCCCACCCCCACCCGTTGCTAAAGAACACTGTTTTAGCTAGCTGTTCATCCTCAGCAACTGAGCAGCTCCATCACCAGAGGGCTGCAGCCTTCAAAACCCAAACTCAAATCTACGATAGTTTACTGATATTTTTGGAAAATCTATATAAAGTTTAAAAAAAAAACACAATACATTTTCACATAAAAAAGAAAAAATATATACTTCTGTTATAACTAGTGGATGTTTTTTTGTAAATGCACTCAGTGGAGAAAATTCTAAAACATGCATTTGATAGAATTTAATTGTTAAAAAATTAACAAAATAATTTTTAGCCCAAGTGATGAAGCGCCTTTGCAGAGCGCGTAGAGAGCCACAGGTTGCAGACACCTGCTCTACATCTTTCTGCAGCAGGCGGACATAATTTAAACTCCTGTGTTGTTTTCGTCCACAATGACGGTGAAGAATTCATTTCATTGATGTTCCTTCCTTTCGTGACGATAACAAAAACTGACGAGCTAAACATGGATCTCTGAGGACTAAAACATGACCAGTCATAGGTTTGAGTTTTAGTCAAGGAGATGTGACTAGACTAAATAAAAATTAGCAGGTGGTCTGTCAGGTGTTTAAAGGTACATTATGCAACCGGTGTTGATTTTCCAGCGAGGCTCCCCCCAGAGGGCGAAAGTAAAATTGCACTGTCGTAAATATGCTCAGCTGTTCTCCTGGTTTCTCCGTCAAGCCAGGCGCGGTTGTTTTGAGCTTAGCAGACAGGCGAACGCAACAAATCATCCATGTCTACTGCGGTAAGTCACTATTTTGTTCCAGTTTTCGAGTTTGAAAATTTAGCATGTTTCCGACATGGGCTTTCGCTGTTTTCTCGCTGGTTCCCTCCATGATAACTGCACAAATATCGCCACTGCGCTAGCAATAAGCATGCCTTTCACTGGGAGCGTGTAGCAGTTCTCGCCGTAAAGCAAGACCGACTCTCGCGATGCACGAGACTTCTGAGCCTGTGGGTGCGGGCCGAGGGCTCCTGCAATTGCAAGTACGGTATTTCCCCTACAGACCACCAGGGCGGCCGAGAAAACCTTTGTTCGACCTGAAATGACTCATTTAATCATCCAAAACGTTATGGAACACATTAATTAACTGAAAAATGTTGCATAGTATGCCTTTAAATGCATCATTGTGCTGTAATCAGCGAAGCAATATCAGCCGTATTTGATCCTGGTGCCCACCTGCCGTGTAACGTTGCAGGAGCACAGATGATCATGGCGGCAGCGTCTGAGAAAATAACCCAGAATGTTCTGGTACTGAGCGTCCAACGCTGACAAATTCTGCTCTGATCTTCCATCTGTGCTTCTGCAGAAATGTCTTCGCCCGTGGAGCTGCTAGTCTGCACATCTTGCTCCACTCTAATGGTTCACTCTCAGCCGTATGGCTCTTCCATTGCTACTTAATAAACTATGTGGCTGATCTATGGAAGCAAATCGTTATATTAATATTAAATTAAATAGTAGAAATAGAAGTTTTCTCCCCAACAGAAATGGTGAACTGCACGGCAGCATTCTATACCCAGCTACTGTAGCATCTAGGCTAGAGCTGTCAGTCTGGGAAAGACTCTGGTTGTTATTTGAAATTGTAAAGTTTCACTTTTTTTTTTGCAAAGTAAAACTTTGAACAGAACCGGCTGCTGCGGTTCTTTGCTCTAAGATGTTTAGGAACCTGAGATCCTGCAACATGAACAGCGGCTCCATGACGGAGCAGAGGGAGGAGCGGCTGCAGTACCTCTCAGTCTGCGGAGTAAAGCTTTGTCCTCCGTCTCGATGAGAGGAAACTCTTCTCTTGATGGACAGCTGCAAATACAATATAAAGTATTAATCAGAGTACTAAGGAATAGTACTGAAAGATACTGCAAACTATGCTGGTGAAGATTCTCAGTCATCCAGGTCATAGTCATTCCAAAAAAGTTAAAAAACAATCCACTGGATTTCGTTTCCAAGTTTGAAGACGTTTCGCTTCCCATCCAGGAAATAGCGTTGAGTTCCAGGTTTTATCCAGCAGCCCAACAAAGCCTTGTTTTTGTTTAAAAAACATACAAATAGAAACGGACGAACGGGTCCATCCCTTTGGAATGAGGGTCATTTAGCTTCTTTGTTAGCCTGCAATACCTGTCTATGTCTCTGAAGACCTCACCTGTTCAGCCAGGCCAACAATTCCCTTTATCGACCCCCCCTTTCAGAGACATAGACAGGTATGGGGCATTGCCTTGAACTCAACGCTATTTCTATTTTATTTTGATTAAAAAAAGCTTCCTGGAGGGTTAATATCAAAACTATACATTTGTATTAATAACCCAGACAACCATTCTACTACCTAGATTAAAAATAAGTTGGAAAATGAAGGTAGTTTTACTTTAACTGAAGATGAATGGGAAAGTGTAAGTTTATCTCAATGGAAGACAACAAAATCACATATCTGGAAAGAATTTAGCTGGAAAACTATCGCACGTTTCTTTATAACACCATGTCAAAGCGCTCATTATTCACAAGGGAACACCGGATGCTGGAGAGGATGTAGGTGCCTAAAGGCGCATCATTATCTTTTGTTTTGGGAATGCCCATTTATCCAGAAATATTGGAAAGAGATGAACAATGTAATGCAAACTGTTTATAACGTCACCATCCCTTTCAACTTCATGACCATGTACCTTGGACTGAAAACACCGGCAATGGACACAGTAAACAAATACCTTTGGAATATAATGCTTGCTGCTGGAAAAAAAGCCATAACTAAGAAATGGATGACGCAGTCAGCCCCCAACGATTTAAAAACTGGATTGAAATCATGACTGAAATAAGAAACATAGAACAAATTACTTTTAAAATTCACTTGAAACTTGACATTTTTCACAAGCTTTGGTCAAAATGGGACTCCTACAGGTTAAAATGTGCCGTGCTTCAAAATGGTCCATGATCCATCGCTACTTTCAACAAGCTGCATTTTTGCCAACTGCTCTCTATGTCGAACTGTTCTGTGTTATTAATGTTGTACTGATGTTTTGCCTTTAAACTTCATGTCCAGTTGCCTAAACTGAACTTTTCAAGACTTAAGACAACATTCAATTTCCCCTTTGGGATCTAAAAAGTATTTTTGAGTTTAGCGGTAATTGAATGGATGATCAGCACATCATCATCAAGCTCATATTAATCTAAAGCCTCAAACTCAACTTTATTTCAGACATTTTGAATTAAAAAAGCTTCCTGGATGGGAAGCGAAACGTCTTCAAACTTGGAAACAAAGTCCAGTGGATTGTTTTTTTTTTTACTTTTTTGGAAAACTGCAAACTATTTCATAGTAAAGTAGCCTGCATTACAGCATAGAACATTCTAGTATAGTAAACTGAAGATCAGGGTGGTCTAGTACAGCTTAATACTGTGTTGTACATTGTAGTACCATATAATATATTATAGTACAGGGTAGTACTACCTCTGAGCAGCCTTCTGGATGCAGCTCATCCAGGTCTTCCTGTCGTCTTTCGATGAAGCGTACACCTCGTACATCTCTGGAGGGGTGGAGTCACTGATCAGGTACATCCCTTTCTCCTGATTGGCTACTTCTCTGACGATCAGTTTGGTGAGGGAGACCACAGGAGACTTTTCCTGAGACAGAGGGGGGTGAACAGATGGGTGAGAAGACACCAGAGCAGAATCTCAGGTGTGGGAAGATCCAGCTATAAATCCAGGCCATAGATCTAGATCCTCTCCTCTTTAGCAGAGCAGAAAACTGTGAGGGATATTCTGAGAGAAAGTTCTGAGGAGACGAAGCTGTTTAGATCGGGGCTGACCGAGTCAGAACACTGCTCTAACTGTAGAGCACGGCTGTGGCAGCATTGTGCTGTGGGCCTGTTTCACATTTAGTGATAATGTATTATTGTACTAAGTGAACAAATTGACATTAAAGGTCAAATTCAAGATCTAAACAGTTGGTGGATTAAGGCCACGCTGTGTAACTTTCAGCCACTAGGGGTGCTAGACCTGTAATGTTGAATAAACACAGAGAAGCCAGGCATGCAGAGGGAGAACATCTATGCTCCTGGTTTCAGCTCCTCCTGGTTCCTCTCAGATGTTGGAGTCTAATCTGCTCCTCCTTCTCCGTCTTCCTCCTGTGTCTCGGTGCCAGTTTGGCCTTTTCTCTCTCCTCCATTTCTGTATTAAAGTTCATGGTTCCTGCTGCTCAGCTCCTCCCTACAGCAGGATCTGATTCTGCTGAGTTTGCTTCTCTTGATCAGAGATCGACCATTAAAGGATTTTTTTAAGGCCAAAACTGATATTGATTATTTTGACGTCAGTCTAACCGATCCGCGATCTGTTCCGCCGATTCTTTAGGGCCGATATTGTTTCCTCTTCCTCAGTTTACATGATAATAATGAAAAAATGATAATCAATGTTGTCTTAATTTAAACATAAACCTTTAATAATAAATCAAACATAACAAAATAAAAATTAACGATGCATAGCAGATGGAGGGAGCAGCAATGTATGCGCATCGTGTGGTCTTAAGGCATAAGGAGGATAAATTAGAAAAAAATGCAATTTAATAATGAAACTTTAAAAAAAGTTTTAATAGAAAAAAAATTTGAGAGTAACTTTATTGTTTTCACAGTTTTTCTTTCATTTTTCTTTTATTTTTTTTTTCCCAGCTTTTATGCTTTCTATTTATTTATTTATTTTTTTTATATTCTGTTTAATGAATTTAATTGTTTTCCGATTGAACTTTAGGGATCAGTTCCGGCGAGGACTTTTCTCTGAGGTAAGGAGCAAAGAAGCATGCTTAGTGTGAGGGATTGCTGAAGAGTCAATGAGTCGATGCAATAAGCTGGTTTTCTGTAGATAGAAACAGGGTTCGTACACCTTTTCTAAATGTCAAAATCAAGCACTTTCAAGATCCATTTTAAAACTTTTTCCAGCACCTTACGGAACCAGTTTTGCACGGATGACTCGACAGCGCAGACTCGCCCATTGTGAAAAGCTGCACATCTTTTTTTGCAGACTTTACAAGAGGCAACTCGTGGGGTTTGTCCCCGTTTAATCCATAATTTGTATTTTTCATCTTCCAGCCAACGTTCATTGAAACGACAACCTCTCGGCATGGTGCAGTAGTGGTTTCATGGGGGCGGAGTCACACATGGAAATAGACTGGCAGATCGCAGTCACACATAAGCGAGCAGGTTTCATTTTCGGGGCTCTCCAACATTTTATTTCTCCATTTAATAAACACCCGATTCAGTTAGATAGGGATTTGTTGCGAAAGAAATAGTTACAATTTCAAGCATTTTCAAGCATTTCCAGCACCCGTACGAACCCTGTAGAAAACTTTGAATCAATCTGACTGGATGATCTGGTGAACTGTTGTGAATTAGGGCTAAATAAATAATCTAAATTTTAATTAAATTGAATTATGGGTCTGCTGGACGTAAGCAGCAACATTTATTTGGTCGACAGTGAGCGTTTGAAGAGAATGTGATGAGTGAAACTCAGTTCCAAAATAATTCCATTTGTAAAACTTAAACTAAAGAAAGATTTATTTAAAAAAGAGAGATATATAAAATGTTTGTTTAAAAGAATTAAATAAAGTTGGAAAACAAAATCTGCAAAATATTTTTGAAAAAACTAAACTCTTAAAAAAATGATCAGAGATTGCAGCAAAGTTACACAGAATTTTTTTATTCATTTTTTAATTAAAACGTTTCTAAAAGTTTAATTTTGGATTTGTTGTATTTTTTTTCCATTTCAATTTACAAAGCTTCTTATTTGATAGGAACAATAATGAAGCAACATTCCCTCACTAAAGGCATGGCTGCTGATTGCACTAATGAACCAATGAATTTGTATATGAAAAAAAACTCTGATCGTGTTTTTTTTCATAAAGATGTTATTTTAGTATTAAGTGATTCTAATCTACCACAGCACTGCAAAAACAATCTAGGACTAAGTTTAAAAATATTAAATTATGTGTTTTACCCTTGATTAGAGCAGGTAAATATGATGATCTGCCAATGGAATGAGCACATATACACTTAAAATAAGATAATGCTATTTTATTTTCTTATTTTAAATGTAAATTGTCTTGTTCCATTGGCAAAGTGTCTCACTTACCTCCTCAACTAAAAATTTATTTATTTTAAGAAAAAATGACTTATTTAGCTTTAGGTTTTTTACAGTGTGGGTTAGAGCCTCTCATTGGAGGAACTCACCAGTGATGCGAAGGTGAACTTTTGGTCTTTCTCCTGGAGGAAAACTAAGATGTCTGACATCAGCAGGACCTGCACATCTGGAGAGAAAAACAGCCAATGCTGTAAGCGGCTCCGTCTACAAAGATGTTCCATCAGGACAGGAAGAAGCATCATCCTGTGATACCTTTCATCCGGGAGCCCTGAACCTTCCAGGTGAGCGTCCCCTCATGGAGTAGCTTCCTCCTCAGCAGCTCCCCTCCCCTGAAGGCTCCGCCTCCCTTCACCTCAGCCTGGGCTCGCGGGTCCAAACGAGCCTGGATCTCCTGCAGCCTCCGGTTCCGGTCCAGTTCTAGGACCTCCTGGTCCACTGAGCCGATCAGTTCCTTCAGGAGGGTCAAGGCTTTCTCCAGGTTCTGCAGCTCCTCAGGGCAACCTGCAAATTACAGCGGAGTCACAGTGAGCTGCCAGCCGTTTCTAACAGAGAGCTGAGACGGAGGCGGTCTGGTACCTTTAGTGTTGTCCAGGATTCTCTGGATCAGAACCGGGTATTTTGTGAGCCGCTGGGTCACCAGCAGGATGCACTCCTGGACGCCATGACGACGCAGCAGAGGACCGCGACAAACCCGCTGTCAGAGAGAGAGAAAGAAAAAGGCTTTCGGCTTCTTATCGCCCAGAACCCAGTGACCGAAACCAGTTTAAAGTGTTTTAAATTAGATTAAAGTCGGGGTAAACTGGAACCAAACCAGTTAAGGCTCTCACCCGTATGAACTGCTGCAGCCTCCGGTCTCGATTTAAAACTTCTTTGTAGAGTTTTACGGCTTTAGGATGGCGGCTGCAGAACTCGGAGTAAAGTTTCTTCATGTCTTCTGCGCACTGACCTGAAAACTGCACAAAAAACATCAGGTCAGGAAAAAAGAAAGGATCCATCCCCACTGGGAGAGGGTCTAAAGTCTCACCCACGGTCTCCACTCCTTTACAAAAAAAGAAAAGGTTTCAGGTGGAAAACCTGTTTGCTTTAAACAACTGTTGCTCTTTCTCTGACTTTATTATAAATATTTATCTAAGCTTAAAGTTCTTTACTCTCCTGATGCCAAAAGACAGAAACTTGTGAACTGGACACAAAGAAGTATTTCAGTAAATTGGACAATAGAAACGGATCGGCTTGCAGACTGTTCTGTTTGTCTTTGTTCTTCCGTGTCCCTGAGGACGTTTCTGTGATCCGTCTGGCAGAGTAACTCCGGTTTGTTTTCTTTGTGCCAAGAAGAAGAAGAGGAGCATCTCAGCTTTCTCTATAAAACTCTGTGTTTATGTGAGAAACTTTGCTTGAAATTATAAGGGGATTTATTTAAATGAAATGGAGGAAGGAAGGAAGGAAGGAAGGAAGGAAGGAAGGAAGGAAGGAAGGAAGGAAGGAAGGAAGGAAGGAAGGAAGGAAGGAAGGAAGGAAGGAAGGAAGGAAGGAAGGAAGGAAGGAAGGAAGGAAGGAAGGAAGGAAGGATAATGACAGAACAACATAACATGGCGGAATTCTACTTCTACGCTTGCAGAAACAGAAAAAGTGAGAAAATCAAACGAAAAATAATTGTGATAAACAACGAATGCACCTTTAACGACAACACAACTAGAAAGTAATCAATAATACTTATTCATGAAGTATTTCATAGTGATTGCAGCGGTATATAGACTATATCTGTGCAGCTTCATCCAAGCCCCTTGGCGGATGCAAAGCTTGTTTCTAAAAGATTTCTCCATACGGATGTTCAATCGCAGGTGTGAGGAGCCACAGACCTGCCCCACTGAGGCTAACTCTCTGCTAGGGGTGGAACGGTTCACAAAATCCACGGTTCGGTTCGATTCACGGTTTCGTGGTCACGGTTTTTGGTTCGATTCGGTATTTGTTGATTGTTACACCGAAATCCCATAAAAATGTATGAAATTAATGAAAAAAATCCCCCCAAAAATAATGAATTGTAATTATTTTAAATGATCCGCGGAAACCCTGGATCATTTCCGTATGTTTTGCTGTTTTGAATTTAATCATCTGGCGCATGCTCTCTACCATCTCCAAGGGACTCAGAGGTGAGCGGACGGGAGCCACAGTGGAGGCTGTAGGCTTTGCTTTGAGCAGCCGGTCTGGAGCGCAGCGGGGCGGAGCGCTGACGGAGTATGTGGGATTTCGGGGTTAGCCTGACATGTTGGTCATGTTGCTGTTAGCATAAACAAAAGGTGTTGCACAATGCTTGCACACTGTTGCACTTTTATCCACGACTTTCTTTCCGCCGTCATTGTAGGTCACTCTAAATGCAAAGTGGTCCCATACAGCAGACCTATAAAGTGCTGCTGGCGCGTCTTCCAACTCCTGTTCTTTCCCACTCGCCATACCCACACAATTCTCCACAACAACTGATTTTTTCCCTGCTACACCCGGCTACGCTGCTTCACTTCTTCTTCTTCTTGTTTACTACTGGTGGTTGGCTTTGGTCGCAGTACCGCCACCTTCTGCTCTGGAGTGTAAACGCTTCGCCTATGAGAAAAAGGAGCAGCGCATGAACCGAACGAAACACACGAGAACCGAACCGAGACAGTCGAACCGAACGGTTCGGACGGTTTTCATAAATCGTCCCATCCCTACTCTCTGCTCTTGGTCTCAATCACACTTTAAAGACTCCGGCACTCCTGGCTTCTGCTCAGCTTACTATCGGCCGTACCTGTCGCAGCAGCAGGTCTCCCAGCCGGCGGACGGTGAAGTTGTTGGAGCTTCCCTCCATCAGCCCCTCCTTCCTCCGGTCCAGCAGCTGTGACAGGAAGCTGGAGTGGAACTCCAGCAGCTGGTCCAGACAGGGAAAGATGGTGTGGACCACGCCCGCTTCCAGCATCACTTCCTCCTGCATCCCTCTGCGGTAAACTCCCTCCATGATCCTCAATGTCCGTACATGATGGAACTCGGTCTGGATGAGCTCTGAAGCAGAGAGAGGTGGAGACAAAGGTAGACGGTTAGAGACAGATGGAGACAAACGAAGGCAGGTTGAGACAAAGGAAGATGGGTGGAGACCTGCAAACCCGTACCGTAAATGACATCCTGCTGCTTGATGGTGTCTTTATGAAGCGTCTGCAAGAACTTAGAGTCCACCGCCAGACTCCAGCTGTCGGCCGAAATGCAGCAGCCCTCCTTCTGCAGCTCCTCCAGCAGGGGGTTCCACCACCAATCCGCTGCAGCATCAAGAACACAGTCAGCTGATACCAGCACACAGCGCCCCCTGCTCCTGGCAGGAGTCGCCTCGGTAACCGAAGGCTCTCCAGTAAGCAGCTGATAAATGCACCTTCATCTGTGAGAGACTCCATGGATAATGTTCTGTTGCGGAAGTTCAGAGACTCTGTGGACTGAGACAGAATCCTCCGGAGACCCACAACTTCCTCCGTCCCCCTGTGAAGCAGAGACACAAACAGATGAAAGTCCACTAGGCGCTGTGAATGGCAGAGGGGCGGAGCTAACCCGTGTGCCGATCTCACTAGAGATGAGTAGGGGGAAAGAGTTGGTGGTGGAACAGCAGTTCTTTTTTAGTGCATTGAATCACTGGAATCAGTTCACTAAAAAATTCCGTTCACCCAATCAGTTCCTACAGCTACATTTCTTTCTCCTTTACATTTAAAATAGGCAAGAAGCATCGCCATATCGGTATTTAGTTAATCATAAAAACATCATTATATAACATCAACTGATTTTTTTGTCTCTATGGACTTTTCAGGCTCTCTACTTTCCTTAATTTGAAGTTCTACCAACTGGAAGTCAGTCGCCTTACTTAGATGGTGAAGAGAACGCAGATTCAAAATATGACTTTTGGATCAAAGATGGAGCACTTAATCAAAACTTATTTCCTGATTCTAAAAAAGTTATGAAAATCTATGAAAATGAACACATGAAAGTTAAGACATTGCTTTTCAACCAAGCTTCGGCAGAATTATTTCAAAGTTAAACTTATGAAACAGGTCTGGACAAAACTGATTGGTTCCCTAGAAAAGACTGATAATAATGTGACCAAAGGGAGAAGTTGGATCAGGGTGTATCCACCAATTAACGTCACAGGTGTCTACAATCTGGTAACAAGTCTGTGGGCCTTTAAATACGTCTACAGTTAGTCACTGCGCTGTTTGGTGACATGGTGCGTACCACACTCAACATGGACCGGAGGAAGAGAAGGAAACATTTTTCTCAAGAATTAAGACAGAGATTAATAGAGCAGCATGTTAAAGCTAAAGACTATCAGACCATTTCCAAGCAGCTTGGCGTTCCTGTGACTCCAGCTGAACATATTACTCAGGAATTTAGGACCCATGGACTGTAGCCAACCTCTCAGGAAGGTTAGTAGTAATGGAAACAAAAGAGTCCAGAAAACAGAGATTAAAGTTGAACTTCAAGCTGAAAGAGATCACAGCATCCGTCTTTGTTTGAGCAAAAACCGTCTTATTGGGAGACGACTATGATGGAACCATTGATGGAAAGAGAAATCATAGAAACGCTGGACTAGAATTAATCAAACTACCGTAATTTTCGGACTATAAGCCGCAGAAGCTAAATTGCATGATTCGTACATATACAAGCAGCACCGGACTATAAGCCGCAGGTTTTTTATGTTTAATTACAATATGGTTCGTGCACAGAGAGGATTGTCGGGAAAGAGGCAACTGTTTGGGGAAGCTCCTATTTATTAACATTTCAACACAATTGAATTGAGACTATTCTTCCTGCTGGCGTCTCCAACGTCTCACCATTGACTTGTTGATTCCGAGGTTACGTGCAGCGGTTCCATTTCCTTCATTTACTGCCAAATTGACTGCCTTTAACTTAAAAGCTGCATCATATGCATTTCAATGTTTGTTTTCCATAATGAGGGTGTCACACAAACTGTCTTGCGCTCGCAATTTCTTAGAGACGTCGACCTATATATGCGGCATATATAACAATGCAGCTTATCTATGGACTTTTACAGCTAACGGCCACTAGGGTAATACCTAAATCTATGGATTTTACCATCCACCATGTTGACGTCACATTTGCTTCAACACACAAGTACGGTAGCCGCGCGCGGGGGAATGTGGAGGTCCTCTGGAAGCAGACTTTTACAGCGAGTGGTACCAGACAGAACGACAGCGAGAAAGACGGATATTAAACATAAAAAAACCTGCGGCTTATAGTCCGGTGCGGCTTGTGTACAGTAGGTAGAAATCATGCAATTTAGCTTCTGCGGCTTATATTCACGTGTGGCTAATAGTCCGAAAATTACGGTAATACAAAGTAAATCCAGTACAACTTTTTATTGCCTACCTGGAATGGTTGACAATAGTGGAATAAACTTTTGGCTCTCAAAATGGTATCGGTGCCCTATTTGTCGGTACTCGCCGATACGATACCACTATTTTAGTGCTGGATCGGGGCCCCGCCTGATACTGGTATCAGTGCAACACTAGTTATCAGTGACATGTTATCACATTTATTTATAAAATCAACAAAGCTGATCAAAAGCTTCTTCACAGATTAAAAATACAACAAGTTCTAATTTTGATTAATGCCAGAAATAAAAAATCAAAAACTCAGGAAAAGTGAGGCTTCATGAGTTTCGTATGGAAGCGAATCGTTACCATAGTTTAAATGAAAAAGCATTTCCAGAAATGCTTTTTCATTTTAAGAATGTGGCTGCATTATTTGACTCATAAATGAAATTAGTAATCAATCATCCTATTTGCATTTTCTTCTTTAAGACTGCACATTTTATGCCATAATCAAAGAGAAAACACAGCGGACATTGCTTTCTCGTTTTCAAGCATTTCTGGAAATGCTTTTTCATTTTCAAATTTTACATCTGAAATTGAATTTTGGTATGTATTTGCTTATTATTGATTTATTTTGAAAAATAAATCTCAAATGTCTTTTTCTTTTTCATTTTAATTAAGTAAAAGGATGAGCAGTCTTGACAAAGTAAATGCAAATGCAAATAGGATGATTGATTACTAATTTTATTAATGAGACGAATAATGCAGCCACATTCGTAAAATGAAAAGCATTTCCAGGAATTTTCAAATTTTCCATTTCAAATTGAATTTTGGTATGTATTTGCTGGGGTACATTTTGAAAAATAAATCTCAAATGTCTTTTCTTAAAACGAAAAAGCATTTCTGGAAATGCTTTTTCATTTGAAATATGATAACGATTCACTTCCATAGTTTAGGGAACTATATTGCTGATTATCCTGCGACGTCACACAGGAGTGGTCTACAGCAGGTAGACCAGGGTAAGGTATTTTTGTTTGGGCATAAGAGGGTCATTATAAATTTGTATTCACTTTCTGAAGAAGAAAAATTATATTGTGAGGTCTGATTCATTGGATCAGAGGCTGTTAAGTAATAATCAGAATCATTGCTGGAAGGAAGTAAAACAGCAGAAGAGCCAGTCGCCCCATCGCTGAACTGTAGAGACAGTTTCAGGGTCAGCCAGTATCTAACAAAAGGTTACGTGCATAATGGAGACATTGTTGAATATGATAGCTCAATGATATTGTGGTGCATGAGTCGTATCAAGCTATACACATGGGGGCCGATAAGATGTGGGCGGTTAGACGGTATTACAGCAGAACACCTTCCATTTGCTGGAGCCTCTCTTACCTGGGAGGTTACTACAGCAGGTTGGGAGGGCAGCTCTTTCAAGCATCATATATGAAATAAAAGAAATGCTCTTAATATTCAAGATAAATGCTGTTAAAGATTCACTTTCTATATTAAAAACACATTAAAACTACTTTTTACCCGCTGATCACAGCAAATATAGCAAAGCCGTTCTCTGCCTTCAAACACATGAGCAGCAGAAGCATCAGGACACACTTAACTGGACGTCTGACCTTAATGTGGACAAGCATCAAAAACGAAGCAGCAGAAGCGTTTTTGCCGCTGAAATGGCGTGCGGTCTGAACGTAGCATAAGTCTGGAGGTTGCTTGCAGTGATCTATAGTGACTAGATCCATAGAGACTGAGATGGGGAGTGGAGGTGAGATGTTTGACAGGAGTCAGCGTCTGCAGGCTGGACTTAAGAACCTCAAGAATAACTTTATCTGCCCTTTACATGAATCTGAAAATAAATTCAAGAAGACCTGAGCGAACGGACAGCTGAGCTCTACATGATGCCATTTTCAGTTGTGGGCTGCAGTCGCTCTCTCTTATAAATTTTTCTGTAATCGCCTTTGATGTTTGCAGAGATGTTGCACACACAGCCTGGTTCTGCTGGAGGTTTCTACCTGTTAAAAGAGAGTCTTTTCTCTCCACTGTCGCTACAAGCATGAGTTGATGCAATCATCTGGTTTTTCTTAGAAAAAAAACTTTGAATCAATCTGACTGGATGATCTGGTGAACTGGAAAGTACCCTGAGATGACATGATGTGAATTGCTGCTATAGAAATAAACTTTAAACTGAATATGTATTTATGTCGATCTGTTGTTTTATATCCTGTGTGGTTTGGTGGGTTTATTATATTTTAGCTGGACCCTCAGACTAAAATAAAGTTTCTATGAACTATTAACATGTTTTGGTACATAAATAAATTAGTTATGACACAAGACATGATTGTTGCCATGGCTACTGTAGTCAGCGACATTATGAGCTCATATATTTGTTTAAAGGATTTATGAAAACGACAACATTCGAGAGTATTTAATATTTATAGTAAATATCTATCAGTATTTATTATGAATTAGGAGGAATGGAACTGGTGATGTGGGGTAAACAACATTCAACCATAAAATTCAAACACTTGAATGCGACCAGGCAGGAAACTGAACAATGGAGGAGCTGCAGACGTTCACTGCTGGAGTCCAAACATCCTCGCACACATTAAAGGCGTCAGACTCCAGAAAGAGACACCGCTTGGATTTTTCAGCTTATGAAACTCGGTTTTAGACTGAAATTCTAGCATTTAATATTCCACTCTGGCTAGAGGTCTGCGCCGCAGAAGGTGGAAGCTGTTAGTGGGCGGCCATGTTAGCCGCTAACAGTTGGGATCATGTGGACGTATTAATTGTTACCAGCTGTCGGCTGGATTCTGCCTCTCTCTCAGTGTCTGATTAGAATCCCAGAAACTAGAGCTGTGGATGTTCCATAAGGTCCCTAAATTTGCTTTGTCAAGCTTCCCTGTATGACCTGTAGCCAATCACTTCCTGTTTGTTACTCACCCTGCGATGTTATTGGTGGAAACACTTTTGGCAAGAGTAAGGCCGGACCGAACCCGCCTGGATCCTAGCAGGGACTGGCGCAGAGTGTCTGAGGGATAAATGGCTGAGCTTGGACGTTCCTTCATCATTGGAGCTGAGGATGAGAAGAAGGGACAACGGTGTGGGACGTCCAGAGGTGGAGAGACAGACAGAGACAAGGACAGAAAAAGGGGGACTTACTTTTGGTCCGCAGGGCGACATTCTGTAGAGCTGAATTATTCCTGACCAGAGTCAGCTTCTGTTGCTGTGAGACAAACACAGGAGACAGTTTGGGCAGACCCGAAAAGGGGAAAAAACAGGACAGTCAAGTCAGGGCGGGCGGGGAACAAAAGAGACAAATCGGGGCAGACAGCCGGGTAAAAACGGACAGTCCCGGTTTAAAACAGGCGGGTAAAAAAACGAGGGGGGTCGGTCAGGGGCAGGACGGGGGAACAAAAAGAGAAGTCGGTTTAGACAGAGGGTAACAACAGGGGGGAAAAGTTTTGGTCAGACGAAGGGGTTAAAAAAAAGAGCCCGTTTGGTCAGACAAAAACAGGACAGGGACGGGTAACAACCAGAGACAGGGCGGTTCAGACGGACGGGGTAACAAAGGGGCCCGTCGGGTTTGGGAAATCCGGGTAAAAAAAACGAGGACAGTCGGTTTAGAAGGGCAGGTAACAAAAGAGGGCAGGTTTTGGTCAGGGGCAGTGGGGGGTAACAAAGGGGGAGAGTTTGGTCAGGGCAGGGCGGGGTAACAAAAGGACGGTTCCGGGGTTGACAAAACGGGGTTTTAAAAAAAAGGAAAAGTCTTCAGACAGGCCGGGTTTTAAAAACAGAGACGGTTCCGGGAGGGGCAGAGGGGTTTAAAAAACGAGACAGTGGGGCAGACAGACAGACCAACGGGGGGAAAAAACAGAGGGCCGTCGGTCGCGACGGGTTACAATTGAAAACAGGGGCGGGCAGACAGACGGGGGAACAACAGGAGGGAAATTTGGTCAGAAAAGCGGGGAAAGACGGGGACGGGCGGTTCAGACAGGGGGCAAAGGGAAAACGAGACGTTTGGCAGGGCAGAGGGGGGAACAAAAGAACAGTCGGTTTAGACAGACGGGGTTTAAAACAGGAACAGTCAATTTTGAAGAAGGGTGGGCAATTGAGACGGGTTTTGGGTTTCCCCCCAGGAACAATTTAAAAACAGTCGGTCGACAGAGGGTAACAACGAGTAGGCGGGGCAAAAAAGGCGGGTAACGACCCGAGACAGTTTGGTTTAGACAGCAGGTAAAAACAGGCAGTCGGGCGGAAAAACAGGGAACAACAGAGACAGTCCGGGCAGAAAAGACGGTTTAAAAACGAGACCCGACGGTCGCAGAGAAAAAAGGGAAAGAAAAAGAGGGCAGTCGGTAGACAGACAGGTAAAAAAAAGAGACGGTCGGTCTGACAGACAAACGGGTAACAACAGAGGACAGTCCCGGTTTAAAAATGCCGGGGGAACGAAAAGAAGGGCAGTCGGGTCAGACAGAAAGGGGGAAACGAGGAGGGCCCGGGCAAAAAAAAGAAGGGTAACAACAGAGACGGTCGGTCAGACAGAGGAAAACCAAAAAGGGACCCGTCGGTCAGACAGACGGGTTTAAAAACAGAGACAGGGCGGTCAGACAAAAAACGGGGTAACAACAGAGACGGGGGGTGGTAGACAGAGGGGTAACAAAAAGAGACAGTTTGGGAGACGCGGGTAACAGGGAGAGACAATTTGGGTCAAAACAGACGGATAAAAAATAGAGGGCAGGCGGTTAGACAGAAAAGGTTTAAAAATAAAAGACGGGGGTCTGCACCCGGGGGAACAAAAAGAGGACCCGTCGGGAGACGGACGGGTAACGACAGAGACAGAGGTAAAAACAGAAGGTAACAACAGGGGGAAGGACGGGGCAGACAGGGGGGGTAGAACAGGGGACAAATCGGTCAGGGGCAGAGGGGTTAACAACCGAGACCGGTGAGACAGACGGGGGAACAAAAAGAGGGCGGGGGGGGTCTGACCCGGAAAAGGGAAAAAATAAGGGGACCGTCGGGGCAGGAAAAAAGGGTAACAACGAGGGCGTCTTGGGCAGGGCAGGGGGGTAGCAACAGAGACAGTCGGTCAGAAAAGGCCCGGTTTAACCCAATAGAGACAGACGAAAAGACAAAGGGGGGGTTAAAAACAGGGCAGCTCGGTCAGGGCAGGGGTAAAAACAAGGGGACAGGGAAAAAGGGTTTAAAAACCGAGGGCAGTCGGTCAGGGCCAAAAACGGTTTAACAAAAGAGACAGGTCGGTCAGACAGGAAAGGGGAACCAAAAGAGACAGTCGGTCAGACATAACCGGGTAACAAAAAGAGGCAGTCAGTCAGGGCAGACAAAGGGAACAACAGAGGGCAGTCAGTCGACAGACGGGTAAAAACAGAGGGCAGTCGATCAGGAGGGGAAAAGGGAAAACAGAGGGCAGTCGGCCAGGGCAGAAAGGGTAACAACGAGACGTCGGCGCCGGGACAGGTTTAAAAAACAAAAGACAGTTCAGTCAGACAGACGGTGAAAACAGAGACCCCGTCGATTTAAGGGAAGACAGGAAACAACAGAGACCCGTTGGCCCGAAAAGACAGGTAACAAAGGACAGTGGTAAGAAAGACGGGTAACAACAGAGGGCAAGGGCGATTTAGACAGACAGGTTAAAAAAGAGGACAGCGGTCAGACAGACAAAGGTTAAAAACAAAAGCAGCGGTCAGCAGAAAGGGTAAAACAGAGGGCAGTCGGTAAGACAAAACGGGGGGAACACAGAGACAGTTTGGTCAGACAAAAAGGGGTAAACAACAGAGCAGTCAGTTTAGAGCAGAGGTAAAAAACCCGAAACAGTCAGTCAGACGAAGGGTTTCAAACCGAGGGCAGTGTTCAGACAGGGCAGGTAAAACCAGGGACAATCGGTCAAAACAAAAAACGGTTTTTAAAAAACAGAGGGCGTTGGTCAGGGCCCGACAGGCAGGAACGGGTAACAAAAAGGACCAGTCGGTGAACAGAGGGTTTTCAAAATTTAGACCGGGCGGGGAGACAGCCAAAGGGAACAACAGGGCAGTCGGTCAGACCCGGGGGGGGTAAGACCCGAGACAGTCGGCAGGGGAGACGGTAAAAAACCAGGGACAGTCGGGTTCAGACGGGCGGGGGAAACAAAAAAAGGAGACCCCGTCGGTCAGACAGGACGGGTAAAAAACCGAGAAAGTCAAATTTGACGACGGGTGACAATAATTTTAGGGGGGTGGTCGAACCCCCCAGGTAAAACCAAAAAAGAGGGGCCGGCCGGGCAGACAGAGGGTTCGCAGAGACCCGTCGGTCGGCCCGAAACGGTTAACTACAGAGACAGCGGTTTGCGACAGGGAAAAACCCGAGACAGGGCGGTTTAGACAGAAAGGTTAAAAAACAGAGGGAAAGCGGGTTGCAAAGGAAGAAAAGCCACGAGGGGGGTAACGACAGAGAAAAAGTCGGTCAGGGCAGACAGGGTTTAAAAAACAGAGACCCGTTTGGATGACAGACAGGTAAAAAACAGGGGGGACAGTCCGGTTCAAAGGGCAGAGGGTAACGACAGAGAAAAAGGGCGGGTCAGACAGACAAAGGGAACAACAGGGAAAAAAGACGGTCAGACAGACGGGTAACAACAGAGACAGTCGGTTTAGGCAGGCGGTTTAAAAAACAGGGGACGTCGGGCAGACCGACGGATAACAAACAGAGACGACGGTCAGGAAAAAACGGGGTTTTAACCCAAAAGAGACGGGTGGGAGACAAGGGGGGGGTAACAAAAAGAAGGGGCAGTTTGGTTCCAAGGGGCCCGAGGGGGAACAGCAGAGACAATCGGTTTAAAAAAGAGGGAACAATTTGAGCGTCGGTTAGAAAAGACAGGGGAAAAATAGAGAAGGGTGGGTTCTGAAAAACCCCGGGGTAAAAATAGAGGAAAGTTCCCGGGCAGACAGAGGGGGAACGGGCCAAAAGACAGACGGGGAGACAGGAAGGGGGAACAATTTGAGAAAAAGGGGGGGTCTGACAGAAAAGGGGAAAAATAGAGCAGTCGGGCAGACAGGGGGGCGGGGAAAAAACAAGGGGCCCGTCTGTCAAAACGGACGGGGGGAAAAACAGAGGGCGTCCCGGTCAAAACAGAAGGGTAAACAAAAAGAGAAAGTTCCCGGGCAGAAGAGGGTAAAAAAAAGAGACAGACAGATGGGGTAAAAACAGAAAAACAGGGGGTCAGACAGGGCGGTTAAAAAACGAGACAGTCGGTCAGGGGCAGGTCGGGTAACAAGACCCCGGGACAGTGGGCAGACAAAAAGGGGGAACCAAAAAGAGACAGTCCCGTCAGACAGAAGGGTAACAACAGGACAGGGCAGTCCCGGACCAAAACCCGGGAACCAAAAGAGGGCAGGTCGGATCGGGGAGGACAGGTAAAAAAAAGAGACAGTCGGCCAGCGCGGGGTAACAAAAGAGGGCAGTCGGCCAGACGGGCAGGTAAAAACAGAGACAGTCAGGGCAGGGGGAAAACGGTAAACAAAAAGAGACGGGCGTAGGACAGACAAAGGGAACAAAAAGAGAAAAAGTTTGGGCCAGAAGGGCAGGTTTAAAAACGGGGACAGTCCCGGGCAAGGGCAGGCCCCGGGGGAACAACAGAGACATCGCAGACAGACCGGGGTTAAAAACAGAGACAGTCGGGTTTAGCAAAAAGGTTTTAAAAAACAGGGGACCGGGGGTAAGGGGCAGACGGGTTTAAAAAAAGAGACGGTCGACAAAGGGGGGTTTAAAACAGAGACAGTCCCGGGCAGACAGCGGTTTAAAAAAAAAGAGACAGCGGTCCCGAAGGACGGGTAACCCAAAAGAGACAGGCAGTCAGGGGGGGGGGCGGGGCGGTTAACAACAGAGACAGTCGGGGTTTAGGAAGGCGGGTTAAACAACAGAGACTGTCGGTAAGAAAGAAGGGGTAACTACAAGACAGTCGGTTAAGGGCAAAAACGGGTAACAACCAAAAGAAGCCGGGGGCAAAACCGACAGGGTTAAAACAGAGCAGTCGGTCCGACAGACCGGGGTAACAAAGAACAGCGGGCAGACAGACGGGTAACCCAAAAAGATTCGAAACAGAAGAAAAGGTTAAAAAAGAGGGCAGTTTGGTCAGACAGAGGGGTAACAAAAGAGACAAAATCGGGTTTAGACCCGGGGGGTTGGAACAAACCAAGGGGGGAAAAGGGCGGTAGACCCGACGGGTAAACAACAGGGACAGTCAGTCAAGGGGCAGAGGGTAACCAAAAAAGGACAGGGCGGGTCAAAACAGAAGGGGGGGGGAACCCCCCCGGGGACCAGGGCGGGCAGACAAAGGGGAACAAAGAGACAAATCGATAAGACAGGGACCGGTTTAAACCAAAAAGAGCAGTCCGGGAGACAGGGAAGGGGTAACAACAGGGGACAGTCGGTCAGGGCAGCGGGTAAACAATAGAAAACAGACAGGTCAGCAGGAAGGGGGGAACAAAAGAGAAGTCCGGTCAGACAGCGGGTAAAAAACCCGAGGGCAGTGGTCAGACAGGGGGGGGTAACAACGAGGGCCGGGCGGGTAAGACAAAAAGGGGTAAAAAACAGAGACAGTTCGATCAGACAGAAGGTTAAAACAGAGAACAGTCGGTCAGACCGAAAGGTTACAAAAAGAGACAGTCGGTCAGGGCAGACGGGGTTAAACAACAGAGGGCAGGGCGGGAAGACAAAACGGGTAAAACAGAGACAGTTTGGTCAGGGCAGGGGTAAGGCCCCGGGGACAAAATCGGTCAGACCCGAAAGGGAAAAAACCCAAAAGGGGGGGTCGGTAGACAGAAAGGGAAAAAACAGAGAAGTCGGTCAGGGCGACGGTTAAAAAAACAGAGGGCAGAAAGGCAGACAGAGGGGAAACAGGGGCAGTCGGGTCAGAAAAGACCGGTTAACAAAAGAGACAAACTTGGGTCAAAAAGACAGGGGAAAAAGAAAACAGGTTGGGTTTAGACAAGGGGGGGTAACGGCCCGAAGGGCGTTTGGTTTAGGGCAAAACAGGTAACAACAGGAAGGACGGTCAGACCCGACGGGTAACAAAAAGAGGGCCCGTCGGTCCAAAACAAGACGGTTAAAAACAGAGGACAGCGGTCAGGGCGACCGGGTTAAAAGCAGAGGGCAGGTCGGTTAGGGCCCGGGGGAAAGGGAACACCAAAAAGACAGTCAGGTCAGCGAAGGTAACAAACAGAGGGCAGTTCGGTCGGCAAAACGGGTAAAAGGGCAGAGACATTTTGGGGCGCAGAAAAGGTAAAAACAGGACAGACGGTTAAAACCCGAAAGGGGAACAAAAGAGACAAATCGGGGCAGACAGGGGGCCCGGGTAACCCAAAAAAAACAGTCGGTCAAGACCCCGGGCGGGGTAAACAACAGAGGGCAGCACGGTCAGGCAGCCCCCGGGGGAACAAACAGAGAAAGGGTGGTCAGCCCCGGGCGGGTTTAAAAAAAAGAGACAGTCGGTCCAAAACAGGGGGGTAACCCGCAAAAGGGGAAAACGGTTTAGACAGAAAGGTTAAAAATAGAGGACAGTCGGTTTTAAAACAGACAGGGGAACAATAGAAGGCGGGTTGGGCTGACAAAGCCCGGGGGGGTAACAATTTGAGGGCAGGTCGGTCAGACAGGGGGGGGGGGGTAACGAAAAGAGGACGGGTCAGGGCGACAGGTAACAACAGGGACAGCGGTCAGACCCGGGGGGTGCAAAAAGAGAAAAGTCGGTCAGACAGGAAAGGATAAAAAAACGAGCAGTCGGGTTTTAGACGGGCGGGTTTCAATAGAGGGGGGTGGGGCGAAGAAGGGTAAAATAGGACGTCGGTTTTAAAAAAGGACGGGTAACAAAAGGGGAAAAGTTTTGTCAGCAGGGCCGGGGAAAAAAACAGGCCGTCGGTAAAAAGAACGGTAAAAAATTTGAGGGCAGCGATTTAGAAACGGGTTTAAAAAAAGAGAAAATTCGGGCAAAACCGAGGGGGAAAAACCAGAGAAGGAAAAGATGGGTAAAACAGGGGACCGTCGGTCAGGACAAGGGGGTTAAAAAACAGAGGAAAAGTCGGCCAGACAGACAGGTAACAACCAAAGGGGGGTCAAATCAGACAGGCGGTAACAACAGGGAAAGCGATGACAAAACAGGGGAAAAAAAACAGAGGACGTTGGCCCGACAGAAAGGTAAAAACAGGGACAGTTTGGTCAGTCCCCCCGGGTAAAACAGAGGAACCCGTCGATCAGAAGAAGGGTTTTCCCAAAGAGACAAATCGGTCAGGACAGAAAGGTTTTCAACGGAAAAACAGGGCGGGGCAAAACAGCGGGGTAACAATAAGAAAGTCGGTAAGACAGGGGGGGTAACAACAAAAGGGCAGTCGGGGCAAAAATAGGGTAACAAAAAGAAAACAGTCAGTCAGACAGACAAAGGGGAAAAAACAGAAACGTCAGTTTAGGACAGAAAGGGGTTTTAAAAACAGAGGAAAGGGGGCCCAAAAAGACGGTTAAAACAGAGACAGTCGGGTTTAGGGCAGACGGGTAACAAAAAAGGCAGGTTCCGGGGAAAAAAGACGGGTTGGAAAAACAACAAGGAGACCAAGGGGAATCAGAAGGAAAGGGGACAACAGAAGACCCGTCGGGGAGAAAAGGGAAAGGGAACAACAGAGAAGTCGGCCCGGGGCCCGGGCAGGGGAACAAAAGGGAGACAGTCGGGGGCGAAAGCGGTTGGGGAACAACAGAGACAGTCGATTTAAAACAGGGCAGGTTTACAAAAAAGAGGGCAGTCGGTCAGGGGCAAAGGGCAGGTTACAACAGAGACAGGGGCGGTCAAAACCCGCGGTTAACAAACAGAGACAGTCCCGGGCAGACAGAAGGGGTTTAAAAAGGGGGCCCGCGGTTTAGACAAAACGGGGTTTAACCCAACCCCGAGACAGTCGGTCAAACAGGGCGGGTAACAACAGAGAGGTTTGGTAAAGGGCAGAGGGGTAACAACAGAGACAGTTTGATCAGAAAAAAGGTTACAAACAGAGACAGTCGGTAAAGACAAGGACGGGGGTTTAAAACCAAAAAGAGGAAAATCGATCAGACCAAAAACAGGTTACCCAAAAGGGGGACAGGCCCCGGTTAGGGGAGGGTAACAAAAGAGAAGGGGGCCCGGGCAGACGACAGGTTCCAAAAAGGGGGCGTTTGGTCAGGGGAAAAAGGTTTACAAAGAGACAGTCGGGCAGACGGAGGTTAACAACAGAAAAAAAAGTCGGTCAGGGCAGGAGGGTAAAAACAGAGAAGTCGGTGGGGAAGAAGGGGGTAAAAAACAAGGGGAAAGTCGGTTTAGAAGAAGGTTACAACAGAGACCCGCGGTCAGCAGGGCAGGTTAAAAACAGAGGACAGGCGGGGTCAGGGCGCCCGGGTTTTAAAACAGGGGCGTGGAAAGGGCAGAAAGGGTAACAACAGAGAACGGGCGGTCGACAGGGAAAAGGGGAACAAAAGAGACCGTCGGTCAAAAAAGAGGTTAACAAAAGAGAAGTCGGGTCAGACTTTCGGGTAACCCAAAAGAGACAGGCCCGTTTAGACAGACGGTTTTAACAAACAGAGAAAGGGCGGGGCGGGGCCCGAAAGGGTTAAAAAAACGGAAAACGGTTTGGGAAGGGCAGAAAGGGTAAAAAAAAGAGGGCAGTCCCGGGAAGACAGGGCGGGGTAACAACAGAGACAGTCGTCAACAGAAAGGTTACAACCCGAGACAGTCGGGGCAGACGGGCCGGGGGGAAAAACAGAGACAGGGGCCGGGGCAGCAGACGGGGGTTTAAAAAAAAGAGACAGTCGAAACAGAAAGGGCAAAGGGTTAAAAAACAGAGACAGGAATTTGGTCAGACAGACGGGGGAACAAACAGAGGGCGCGGTCAGGGCAGACGGGGGGGAAAAAAACAGAGGGCGGGCGGTCCAAAAAAACCCGGGCCCCGGGGTAAAAAACAGAGACAGTCGGTTTAGACAGACGGGGGGAACAACAGAGACCCGTTTGATCAGGGCAGGGGGCGGGGTAACAAAAGAGGGCAGTCGGCGGGCAAAACGGGTAACAACAGAGACAGTTTGGGTTTAGCAGCCCGGGGAAAAACAGAGGGCAAATCGGGGGCAGCAGGGGGTAACAAAAAGGGGACAGTTTTGGGTTTAGGGAGAAAGGGTTTAACCCAAAAAAAACAGTTGTCAGGGAAAACGGGGGAAAAAAGAGAACAGTCGGGGCGGGGCAGAAAGGGGTTTTCAAAAAAAGAGACCCCGTCGGGAAAAAAGACGGGGGAACAAAAAGGGGCCCGTCGATTTAGGGCAGACCCGGTTTCAACAGAGAAGTCGGTCCCGGGCAGGGCGGGGTTAACCCAAAAGGACAGGGGCTTGGGCAGCCGGGTTAACAACAGAGGGCAAACGGTTTAAAAACAGGGGGTTGGGGAAAAAACAGAGACCCGGGCGGTCAGGGCAGACGGGGGGAAGACAGGGGGGACAGTTTGGGGCCCGGGCAGACAGGGGGAACAACAGAAGGAAAAGTCGGTCAGACAGACAGGTTAAAAAACCCGAGACAGCGGTCGACAGACGGTTTAAAAAAACAGAGGGCCCGACGGTTTAGACAGGGGGGGAAAAAGACAGAGAAAAGTCGGTCAGACAGAAGGTAAAAAAGAGACAGTTGGTCAGGGCAGACAGGTAACAAAAAGGGGAAAATCGGTTCAGACCGGAAGGGTATGAAAAACGAGACGGGCGGTCAGACAGACAGGTAAACAAAAAAGAGACGACGGTCAGGACAGCCCGGGGAAAACAAGGGGACCCGTTTGGGTTTAAAACAGAGGATAACCCAAAAGAGACAGACGGTCAAGGGCAGACGGTTTAAAACAGAGACAGAAAGGTCAGACCCGGGCGGGGGTAAAACCGGGGGGGTGGTCAGCAGGACGGGTAACAACAGAGACAGTTCGGGAGACAGGGCGGGTAACAGAGAGGGCAATCGGTCAGACAGGAAGGTTTTTCAATAGAGACGGGGCGGGTTTAGGGCAGAAAGGTTAAAAAAAGAGAGGGTGGTCTGGGAACCCCGGGGAACAATAGAGAAGTGGTCAGAAGCCCTGGTAAACGAAGAGACAGACGGTAAGACAGGCGGGTTTAAAACCCGAGAAAAGTCGGGCAGCAACGGTTTACAAAAAAAGGGCAAATCGGGGCAGACAGACAGGTTTCAAAAAGAGACAGTCGGTCAGACGAAGGGGGTTTAAAAAACGACCAGTCGGTCGGGCAGAAAGGGGTTAAAAACCGAGACAGTCGGTTTAAAACAGGGGCGGGGAAAAAACAGAGGGCAGTCGAAACAGACAGGGGGGGGTTACAACAAAGGGCGGGCGGTCAGACCGGGCAGGTTTAAAAACAGAGGGGTCGGGAGACGACGGGTTAACAACGAGACAGGGCGGTTAAGACCGAACGGGGTTTAAAAACAGGGGAAAGTCGGTTTAGACAGGGGCGGGTAACAACAGGACGTCGGTTCAGACAAACGGTTTTTCCAAAAGAGACAGTCGGTCAAGGGCAGACGGGTAACAAACAAGGGGACCGTCGGTTCCCGCCCGGGGCGGTTAACAACAGAGGAAAACGGTCAGACAGGAAAGGGTAAAAAAACAGAGACAGTTTGGTAAAACAGAAAGGTAACAAAAAAGACAGTCGGTAAGACGACCGGGTTTAAAAAACAAGGGGCGTCGATCAGAAAAGGGCGGGTTACAAAAAGAGGGGGGTTTTGGTTTAGACAGCCGGGGAACAACAGGAGGGGGAGTTTTTGGTCAGGCCCGCGGAAGGGGGAAAACAGAGGACGTTTGGTAGGGCGGGGGGTAACAAAAGAGAAGTCGATCAGAAGGACGGGTAAACAACAGAGGGGGCACGGTAAAAAAGGGGGGTAAAAAACCCCAAAAGACAGTCGACAGACAGAGGGGAAACAACAGATCAGGGCGGTCAGGGCAGACGGGGGAAACAACAGGGGGACAAATTTGGTCAGGCAGGGCGGGTAAAAATAGAGACAGGGGGTTTAGCAGGAGGGTAAACAACCGAGGGCAGTCGGTCAGGGCCCGGAGGGGGGTTAAAAAAAAAGGGCGGGCGGTGCGGGCGGGTAACAACAGGCAGTCGGGGAAAACAGACCCGGGTAACAACGAGAAAGTCGATTAGACAGACGGTTTTCAACAGAGGACAGTCGGTAGACAGACGGGTAACAAAAAGAGGGCAGTCGGTCAGACGGGGTATAACAAAAGAGGGCAAAATCGGTCAGGGCAGACGGTTAACAACCCGAGACAGTCGTCAGACAGACGGGGTTTAAAAACAGAGGGGTCCGGCAAAACAGACGGTTTCAACAGAGGGCAAATTCGGTCAGACGACGGGGGAAAAAACAGAGCAGTCGGTTTTGCAGAAGGGTAAAAACGGGGACAGTCGGTAAAAAAAGAGGGTAACAAAAGAGACAGTCGATCAGCAGAAAAAGGGGAAAAACAGAGACAGTCGGTGGACCGTTTTGGGGTAACAAAAAGGGGGACATTCGGTCAGGGCAGGGCGGGTAAAACCAAGAGAAGTCGGTAGACAGGGGAAAGGGGAACAAAGAGGGGCAGATCCCATCAGACAAATCGGGTAAAAAAAAGGGGAAACCCTTCCGGGGGCGGGGAGGGGGGTAAAAAACAAAGGGCAGTTCCCCATCAGGGGCCCGACGGGTTAAAAAACTTGAGAAGTCGGGTCGACGACCCTTGGGGGAAACAAAAGAGACAGGCGGTTTAGACAGAAAGGGGGTAACAAACAGAGCAGTCGGTAAGGAAAAAAGGGTAAAAAACAGAGACAGTCGATCAGACAAAAAACGGGGAAACCAAAAGAGGGCAAGGTTTGATCGACAGGGCGGGGGGAAAAACAGAGAAAAGTCGGTAAGGGCAAGGGCGGGTAAAAAAAGAGACAGTCGGTCGGGGGGAAGGGTAAAACAAAAGAGAAAAGGACGGTCGGACGGGCGGGTAAAAAACCCGAGACAGTCGGTTTTAGACAAGGGTGTTTAAAAAAAAAAGAAAGGCAGTCCCGGGCAGGGCAAAAGGGGGGTTAAAAAAAAAGAGACAGTGGTTTAGACAGGCCCGGGGGTCTTACCCTCTGCTTTATCTTAGCCCCAAAAGGGGGAAAAGCTGTTTGCAGCGGTTGTGAATAGTGACGTTGCATCCTGTGAGACAGAAATGTTCGTTAAGTTTCTCCTCTACAAATAAACTGGATTACTTTTAATCTGTGGACCATTATGGATGAACGGAGTATAAACAATTAAAGAATGGGTTTATAAAACGGCTTCTGGACGCCTTCAAAGGTATGTTGTTGCAGCTTCTTTGTCTTCCCATGCTGCTATATCTGTTAATTGTGCTTTGGTGCTCGCTGTGTCCATAAAAAGAACTTGGTGGTTAAATTGTGGAGAATCTAAGCTTTCTAATCATGTCTAACCTCTTTATATTGGTAAACATTTTACTGTTTTAATTTTCATGCAATCTGAGTTGTTAGGTGGAAACGTACGAAAACGTTCGCCGGCCACCAGGTAGATTTTATGATGTTTAAAGAAGGGAAAAAGATTTATGTTTGGAACCAGTAAACCTCACTTTTTTCCCACTTGATATCATCTATTTGAAGAAGAGTAGCAATCCTTCCTGCGCTGCAGCATAATGGTGCCACCTCCGTGCTTCACAGTAGCAATCTTGCTTTAGTCTCCCTTCCTCCTTCCGAATCAAAATCATCTTAAGGATCAAAATCGTGTCCAAACATTTTTGTTTAGCTTTTTTAGACCACAAATCACGTTTCAAAAATATTACTTGGGATCATAACAGTCTTTTACTTTGCTTTTAGAGTGATGACTTCTTTTCTCTGAGAAGAAGAAATAACAAAGAAGTTCTGTTAATCATAAACAGGAGAAGTTAAGTCTGGTTTAATGAGGGTTATGAACGTAGGTTCTGCATGTTTATGGGTCTGAGTGATGCAGCATATGTAAATATGTGGTTTTAACTGTATAATATAGTTAAATCAGACAGAATCGCCCGTCCAGCGCTGAAGCAACGGTCATCACTCTGAAAATAAGTTCTGACATAATTTAAAATGTCCTGAAAGTTCAAGTCCAGCTGCAACAGACCGAACACACGATTTAACAGATGTCTCACAGCTGTGTGTATCTTGGTTCAGGAATGACATCAGCGCTAAAACCGATTTATGAGAAACAACCCGGCTGTGAGAGTCCATGTTAGGGCGTGTCTCTAGGTGTGGAGAGTCATTTTGATCCCTCTGAGTCAGAGTTTCTCAACAGGAAGTTCCTACTTCATGCCCAGCTTTGTTCCCTCTAGGGGGCAGCAGTGAGACCGTAAAATGAAAAAAACTCAGCTGAGGGTTTTCACACCGATTTTAGAAAAGTTAGCAAGTGCGTCTGCTTTTTTCTCACAGGAAGACTCCAACGCTTACCTCAGACAGCTCTGTGTGCAACAGAGAAATTACCAATTCAACTCCAAAGGGGTGAAGAAGCTGATAAAAACATTATATAAATGTTTTTGTCCATGAACATTAGTGGAGCCACTTGGACAAAACAAAAGATGGGAGGCAGAGACGGGCAAAATGGGGGGAATATAAATGGAAAATTTTCAGCAGATATTTCAGGATGCCAGACGTAGAAGCTAAGATGGATCCTAAAGCGCTAAGTTTGTGTTGGAGAAACTGTGGCTCTGCAATCCCCAATCATACACATGGTCATGCCCCAAATTAGAAAACTTTTGGGACAATCTATAAAAGGAATAAACCAGAGCTTTTAGGAGGTTATCCCCAAGGATGTAATAGTTTCAATATTCGGTATCATTTCTTTTGGGCTGTGAGGACGAGCTAAACCATATCTTAAATTAGGGATGCACGATATAATCGGCCCCCTATCGGTATCGGCCTGTATCGGCCTTAAAACTGAATATCGGACATCGGCCACCCCACCGATATTTAACCCGATATTTGATCAACTTCTGAGTTTCTAAAGTCCAAAGAAAAAAAAAATACTACTTCTTCTTCTTCCTCAAAAACTTCTTTTTTACAGACTTAAAAACTTCTAAAGACGAGGGAAAAAATATTGATCCATTAAAATATCCCAATATCTTCATATGCTGATATATTGCCATTTAAAAACACCATATCAATCTCTTTTACTAATGAAATATTGCTATATGTCATCGTTATGCAACAAAATCCCCCGAAAATTCACGAAATGTTGCCATATTTTTATATGTTGATATATTGATGCGGTATCGATCTATTTTACTAACAAAATCTCATAAGAATTTGCAAAATATCACGAGAGTTTGTAACAGAACGATAAAATTTCACGAGATTTTGAAAGTAAAATAGATCGATACCGCGTTTTTAAAAATCAATTTGATATCAGCATATGAAAGTATATTTGAGTTTATTATTTTTCAAAGTGTCAGAAATGGATAACAAAACTGCTATTTTCAATGACTACTTATTTTTGTCCAGCTTTAACATCGGTATCGATATCGGTTATCGGCTACATGAGTTTTAAAATATCGACATATCGGATATCGGCCAAAATCCCAATATCATGCATCCCTATCTTAAATGCTTTTTACAGCGGCCCTAAAATGCATCACAGTTAAGCTCAAGCAACCAGAGTCGCCTTCCTACAACTCCTGGGTCCAAATTGTAAGGGAATTATACCAAATGGAAAAGAAAACATACTTGTTAAGACTTTAAAAAGACACTTTCAGCCAACGCCGGGGTCCTGTCAAAGATTTACTCAAGTAAACAAGTATTACAACCTAATTTTTTGGATTACATTAAATAGATCTGCAATTTCAGGCGCATTTTTGTGTTAAGTTTGTGAGGAAGAAGAGTAGACGTCAATTATGGTGCTGAAACTGTAAAATGTCATGCTGGGGAGGTAAAAACTGTTAATTATTGTCATTCTATGCTGTGTATTGGCTCTGATTAACTGCAGTGTATGTTCATAAACAAGTACATTTTGGGGAAGGTGGGGGGGTTAATCTGGGGGTCCACTGTTTGCGGTGAGGCTGGATTAACACACCATCTGTCTATCTCTGCGTCTCACATATAAGTTAATGTTTCTAACCATTAAGACTTCGCACTGTCTCAGGGCTCGGAGATTAATTAAATTTACTGTTAAGATTAGATTAGAAGGGGATTTCTTTTCACCAGTGCGCTCCTTGGGCTGAGAGTGAATCGGTTCACGTCTAATAATAACCGACAAAAGGATCTTTGTGTATAACTATCAGCTGCAAACTCTCAGGGCCTGATCTTCAGAAGGTTCAGGCGTCTTAAAAAAGGTGAAAAACATGTTTGAAAGCAGAGAGCGGATCTTCAAAGAAAGTGCAGAGTGATTTTGTTTCCTGTTTAGCAGACAATGTTTGCAAACCTCTTGTATTGGGTGTGTTTTCGATACATCAGCTGCAGATCATATTCAAATAATCAAACTAGCCAAACTCATCATTGAGGAACCAACTCAAAAAAAAAAAACTGAATCCATCAATTACCAGCGCAGACCAACCCTAACAGTAACCCAGACTAGATTTGCATCTTTAGGTGCGTTCACACCAAAACTGCTTCTGGGGAGCGGCTGTAGAGGCGCGTTCAGGAGCGATGCGACGCAAAGTGATGTGAGAGGGACAGTTTTGGAGGATTACAGCGACCCGGCAGCAGAGGATGCAAAGCGACAATCGTCACGACAACCAATCAGGGACTGGATGTAGCAGTGACGTAGTCGTGCTCTTCATCTCCCGCTTCATCCAGGATGGGGTCAGCAGAGACTCCAAGACCCTCTATCCAGACTCCTCCTCCAGCTCTGCTGGGGGAAGTCTGAGGCGATCCCAGGCCAGCAGAGACACAGTCCCTTCAGCCTGTCCTGGGTCGTCCCCTGGACTTCCTACTGGTGGGAATTGCCTGGAACACCTCCCTAGGGAGACACCTGAAAAAGATGTCTGATCCTCCTCAGCCGACTCCTTTTGATGTGGAGGAGAAGTAGCTCTACTCTGAGCCTCTTCCTGATGCTCCTCCCTCTCTCTATGGGAGAGCCCAGCCACCCAGTAGAAGAAGCTAATTTTAGCCACTTGTATCCAGGATCTCCTTCTTTCGGTCATGATCCAGATTTCATGACCATAAATGAGGGTAGAAACGTAGACCTAATGGTAAATCAGAGCTTTATAATTTTTCTCAGCTCTCTTTTCAACACAACAGACCAGTTCAGCGTCTACATCACAGCAGCAACTAGCCTCGTGAGACCATCCTGATCTCGCGAGCTTTCAAGATTTTGCTCGCTAGTCAGTCTGGAGACTCTCCGTTGAAGAAAATTTGGAGCCGTTCACCAAATGAACGTCCAATCAGTGTTGGCTTTGAGGCGGGTTGAGGTGTGACGCAACGAGAAGCGCAACAGTTCAGTCTAAAGAACATGGCGGCTTCAGCCGATGAAACTAGCGTTAGCGTGGCTATCGAGCAAGTTTTATCGGAATTACATTGCAGTATTTTTTCAATGAAAGAAGAGCAAAACACTGCTCTGGAGGCTTTTCCCAGTGGAAAAGATGTTTTTGCTCTTCTCCCGACTGGTTTCAGTAGAGTAGCCTGGCTGTTAGTACGTCATATGCTTCGTTGATCTGATTGGTTTATTTGGCCCGTCTATCACCAACATAGGCCAATCAGCTAACCAGTATTTTCGCCCCTTCCCAAAATTACTTCAACCGAAGGTTTCCAGATGGATATGAGGAGCAAATCCATCTGGCGGAGTCAGGTTAAGCAGCAACCGCACCGATCAATCTATCAATCCCACTATGCTGATGAAGGTTCTCAGTCATCCAGGTCATAGTCATTCCGTAAAAATTCAAAACATATCCACTGGACTTGGTTTTCAAGATTTGAAGACGTTTCGCCACCTCTCCAGGAAGCTTTCTCAATTCAAATGTCTGGATCCGCAGTGAGTTTGAGTCTTATATAGACAACGCCTTGTATCGCTTGGAAACATGCAATGGTAACCGATGAATGGGTCGTTAGTTCCATCGTTAGCCTGTAATATCTGAACCTGTCTATGATTCTAGGGGTCGGTCGTTAAAAGCGATACAAGGCGTTGTCTATATAAGACTCAAACTCACTGCGGATCCAGACATTTGAATTGAGAAAGCTTCCTGGAGAGGTGGCGAAACGTCTTCAAATCTTGAAAACCAAGTCCAGTGGATATGTTTTGAATTTTTACGGAATCAATCCCACTAATTAACAGGACCCCAACATACTTGAACTCCTCCACTTGAGGCAGGAACTCGCCTCCGACCTGAAGGAAACAGTTTTCAGCTGAGAACCATGGTAACCATGATAAACTACTGCCATACCACATGGTCTGACACTTCAAAGGCCATTCTGAAACCCCTACAGTCTCTCTTCAAGACAACTCTGAAAGTTCTTGATAAAAAACCTGTACATTATCATTATTGTAACATTTTAAGTAATTAGACTTTGAACGTCATCAGATGTTTCTGGATGCATGCCTTGCTTTTAAAGTTTTAAATGGACGTGCTCCTCCTCCTCTAACAGATTTTATAAGCAAAAAAACATGACTAGAATAAACACAAGAGCTTTAACCAGAGGAGACTGTAATGATCAGCGGCGTAGGACCAAATTTGGCCAAATGGTTGCATCCATCAGAGGAGCACAGTTATGGAATACACTGCTAGCTCATGTTAGGGGCTGTGGAACCTACATACTTTTTAAATTCTCTTTGAAACATTGGTTGAAAACTAACCAGACATGTGTTCAAAGGTAAATTGATCTGTTTCCATGGGCCAGTTAACCTCATTTTATTGTGATTTTATGTTATTGGCATCTTATCTGTTTGTGTCCACTCCGTTCTCTCCTGTAGTGTCTTGTTTAATGTTCACTGTTTTTACCTGCCTTAGGATAGCGGATGCAAATTAGCTGTTGTGCTAATTATGGCATATTTACATTGATGCTTTATACTGACATGTTGATAATTGTGCATTGACCTAATAAAAACAAAAAACAAAAACAGGACGGGTGATAGAGGGCAACCCTGGGGGAGTCCTGTGATGTTGAGTAGCTCTGTTAACCAGGCGTTACGCACCACAGGAAATGACCACGATCAAGCCGTACCTCATGCTGCGTAGACAGTGGTCTAATTTTGGCACAAACACTCCGCCATAGTATGTGACTTCTGGACTGGCTGAACTGGGAGCTTCTCTGGAGGATCTGGTGGACGCCGCCGCCAATGTTCTGCTTTTCTTGTTGAATAAAGCACAGCTACTCGCTCAATAAATCCAGGTCAGCCATGTTGTGATGAAACTAGCTAGCAGTAGGTAGAAGCTTCCTCTACTGTCCGTGAGGCAGACACCCTGTCTACTTTTAAGGCTAGGATTAAAACTTTCCTTTTGTATAAAGCTTCTAGTTAGAGTGGCTCAGGTTATCCTGAGCTATCTCTATAGTTATGCTGCTATAGGCTTAGACTGCTGGAGGACATAGGGACCCCTTTTCATCATTCTCACTCACACTGAGCCTGGTTCTGCTGGAGGTTTCTTCCTGTTAAAAGGGAGTTTTTCCTTTCCACTGTCCCTACAAGCATGCTTAGTGTGCTGAAGAGTCAATAAGTCGATGCAATCAACTGGTTTTCCTTTAATAGAAAACTTTGAATCAATCTGAATGGATGATCTGGTGAACTGGAAAGTACCTTGAGATGACATGATGTGAATTGGCTCTATAGAAATAAACTGAATTGAAATTACTGGACGACGCTGTAAGGCGACAGGACTAACCTTGTCATCCTCCATGTTTATATGTCGGGCGATAGATGGCACTCGAGTCGGGCGAATTAATTGCTGGAATGCGTTTGGTGTGAAAGCTCCATGAGTCCTAATACTCATGGTTAGCAATAAAGAAAAAGAGCCCCAGATAAATATCCTTAGTTTGATGATGGAATAAGAGAAATGGTCCTGGTAGACTTACTGAAGAGATTCCTTTAACTTTCATTCTTTTTCAGCTCTTCCTCCGGCCTTACACCTGTCCTAACCTAAACCTGACTCACCTGGATTAAAACCCAGGCCTAATAAAAAGAGGAGGACCAGTAACCCACCCTACATTAAATCCTCACCTTAGATCCTCACCTTTGTGGCTTTATTGAACGTTATTTTGCTCTCCTGTATTATTGTTACAGTAAAAGTAAAAAACCAAAAAAAATATTCTGCTTCTGATTTACTATTAAACGTTGTTCTCACTCTGAGGATAAAAGCAGGCTCAGGTGTGCTTACCTGGGCAGCTCAACGCCTCCTTGGCTGTGATGCTCTTGTTGCAGGACGAGCAGAGCGTGGTGGCCGACACGCTCAGCGAGGTAAAGAGGTGACCGCTGCTGGAACGCGCCTCCCGCTCTCTCGTCTCCTTCTCGCGCTCCTTCAGGCGCTCCTTCTCCTTGTTCTGAAGCAAAGAAAGAATTAAAAAAAACGTTTAAAAGCTGTCAGCGCTGTTGTCGTGCCGGTTTAAAGTCACTGCTACCATTTAGCTCCAACAATCAGACACCATTTGATGCAGTCTGGCGGCGCTGGATCAGCGGTGTGACCACAGCTATGAGAAATGGAGCGAGGGAACAGGTGAACTTTTGTTTCATCAGACACTCAGACCTGGTTTTAGGTTTCTGTCTATGTGGGGAACAAAGAGGAGAGCGGAGGGAGGGGCTGAGCAAACACCTGGAGACCAGCTCTACCTGGGCGAGGTCGGGTGGGTGGGTGGGGGACACCTGATATGTGGTTTAGCCCATAACTAAGCGTTTTATGAAATTAAATGAGCAAATGCAACTTTTTGACTCCATAACCTGTGTGATTTTACAGCTAATTCAGTTTATTCGATGTTTACGAAAGACAGCAGATCCCATTATGCACAGAAATACAATCAATCAGATCCTGAACAGGTTCAACAGTCCAGCCGGTTCCTAGCAGAGCTGTCATAAGTATTAATGTTTAATACTCCAGTAGGAGGGAGTTTTTCCTCTTCACTGTGTTACATCCCCAAGTTGGACGTCTTTGTTTTTGCATCCAATTAACACCTTGCTCTGTTTTAGGCTCCGCCTTTAAAACTGGCTGCTGCTTCCTGAGTCTCAGTCCAATCAAGATCACCTGAAGACTATTTAAGGCCTGTGAAGCAGTACTTCAGGGCCTCTGAGCCATTTGTCTTCCATACATCTCTGTGATCCTTGCTCAATCTAATGGGCTGTTAGGTAGACCTGTTTGGATGATTTTGTAGGGGAGAGCTGCCCTTTTGTTTAACCCCAGTTTTCTCCTGTTTATGTGTTGGTTAGGTAGGTTATTTTGTAGGTTTGTATATTTTGGTTTCATATTGAGTTAGGCAAGTCCCATTTTCTTTTTTCCTTTGTGTTGTTTTGTTTGTTATTTTGTCCCTGAAGCTTTTACCATAATTTATTAACAAGAAATGGCAGAATAAAACCTTTAAATGCCCTTTTGACTCCTTCATTCACTGTCTACATTTATGTTGGTCCCTTACACCCCCTAGACTCAGCCAAAAGACGTAACAACTGTCACTACAAGCATGCTTAGTGTAAAGGATTGCCTTTGAGTCGATGATATCAGCTGGTTTTCCTTAGATAGAAAACTTTGAATCAATCTAACTGGATGATCTGATGAACTGGAAAGTGCCTTGAGATGACATGATGTGAATTGGAGCTATAGAAATAAACTGAATTGAATAGAAAACATTACAGTTTTTTTTATTGCTAAGACAGAGTTTTCTATACATTTAACAGGTTCCCCTAAACTCTTAACGCACCAAAACACCTAAAACATACAACTGACAAAACTGTTAATTTCATGTTCAAATTCACACATTGTAAACTAAACTAAAATACAATAATAAACTAACACAACACACTATGTCTAACAAAATCAAATAATTATTCAATACACTTCTTCTCTTCCAACAGGAACATTTAGTCAATCATAACACAATGAAAAAAAACACATCGGCTAAAATTACAGAAACTGCATTATTTTATATATGTCAGGTGTGCCCTTATATAATAGAAAGTAACTGTCTATTGTATGTATAAGGTCACACCTGGGTTTTGCGAATGCATTTTGTTTTTTTTGCTGCAGGAAGTAGCTTTATAGAATGTACAGTTTATGAAACAAAAGACAGAATTGCTGTATTAAAACTTTATTTGCAAAAGGACATTACTGCAAGATATACAAATAGAAATAACACCGGAGTATCGTCATTGGGGCTAGGTAAAAAAATTGATTTAATCGATTCCTTTACATTTTTGCAAAATCAATGTCTAGGGAATGAGATTAATTAATTTTATAGTGACCCGCGTGAGGTTTACATTCAAATGAGCAGGAAAGATGCACCAAAATGACTTAAAGCCACACAGCTGCAAATATAGCCAATAGGTTGACTGAAGACATTAACAAATGGGGGCTGACCAGAAAACACCCTGTAGTTGTTACAGACAACGCTGCTAATATGGTTTGTGCATTGAAGATAATCCAGCTCATGCATGTCTGCTGTGTCACGTCTGCTTGCTCAAGTAAGGCTTCACTTTTTCACTTTTCACAAACAACTTTGCACTTTTGAGACAGTTTTGTTCACATCTCAAGTTTAAACTGTCTGATTTACAAGTTTGCACTTTGTGTTTTTAATGTAAAAAATAAATACATTAGTATTATGAAACACAGTTGAACCACTTTCGTCATTGTAAAAACAGATCGAATCGAAATTAATCGATTTAGAACTGAATGAATCAAAATCGAATCGATTCAGGAAAATACCCAGCCCTAACCGTAATCCTATAGTTTAAAAACATTTATAGAAGTTAGAGTACACTAGCAACCATTCAAAATGGCCCTTCCGAGCCGAATGGCAGCCGAAAGGCAGCCGGAATGCAGCGGAATGGCAGCCGGAAGGCATCCCACTTCCCCGCAACTCCCAGCGAAATCCCCTCCAACTTCCATCCACTTGAGTCACTCCCTCTTGCATATTTTTTTACTCTGACTCCAACCTTTCACTGAATTACAGGTCCTGACCAGATGAAGCTTCTCCTTAGATCGTGAAGATTCTCAGTCATCCAGGTTATAGTCATTTCAAAAAGCTTCCTGGATGGAGAAACGCCTTCAAATTTGGAAACAAAGTCCAGGGGATTGGTTCATAAATTTTTTTGGAATATTTCTTTTGGCAGGGGTTGATGTTAAGGATTTTTATACTGGGCAAGTAAAAATTGTTTCTGGGCAAATGAAATGTGAAAGTCACTTGCCCTTCAGGCAAATAGTAAAAATCCTTAAGTCAACCCCTGTCATTGTTTGATCGAATCGATTGAAAGACCTTCTCTTGTCTGCAAACCTTTAGATATAAAGGAAAGCTTCTGCGTCGGCTCATCGTGTTTTCTTCTGGGTTCATCAGCCGACTGACCTTTAAGCGCCAGGGAGCGTCATCGCAGATCCTTCCTCTCAGCAGCTGGAAGACTTTACAACCATCACTGTTCCCGCCAACCTCAATAGGTTGCTACATTCAGGCTGATTTTGCACAAATATCCAATCTCTACAGCTGAATATTGGTTGTTTATTCTCCAGGTGAACAGTTTTCATACTATAAAAATACCTTACAGTACAGTATTCTACTGTTTTTCTTTTAAATCTTCAGTATTATGTTATTTTAATACATTTTTTCTAAGGTCCACATTTGTGTGACCATTTTTTTCTATAACCTTGCTGCTAATGTAAACAAGAATTTCCTAATTGTGGGACATGAAAGGGATTTTCTACTCTGTTTAAGGGATGCATGAAGGTTTCCTGTAGCAACCAATCAGAGCTCAGCTGCAGACAAAGTAGCCGTCCTCTCTGTTTGTTTAGCGTTTTGACTTCCTGAGAGAAATCTGAGCCAAAAACAGATTGCAGCGTTTCGCCGGCGGAACCATCGGTCAGAATCAACTCCTGTTTTAATTAAAAGTCCTCTAAACTCAGCAGCTTCCAGAACAAATCAGAGTTCAGTGACTGATCTGAACTGGATCTGTCTCTTACGAATGTTTTGAGATTCAGTTCAGAAATCCTGAGTGGAATTAAAAGCTGAAATCAAGCAAGGATCTCTAAAGTTTGACTATTTAGGTTCTAGTGAAGAAACCTCCGGTCCAATGGGCCAGAGGTTCTGAAGTGGTCCGTTTCATGGTCCGTTGGATGTGTTCTCTTCATCCTCTGACATGGGAGCTGGCTCAGAGCTCGTCGGAGTCTGGTTCTGCTGGAGGTTTCCTCCTGTTCAAAGGGAGTTTTTCCTCTCAACTGTCGCTACAAGCATGCTTATGTGAAAGAGTCAATGAGTCGATGCAATCAACTTGTTTTCCTTAGATAGAAAACATTAAATCAATCTGACTGGATGATCTGGTGAACTGGAAAGAGCCTTGAGATGACGTGTTGACTTCATGGTTCAGCCAATCAGAGGGATGGGATCTCTGGGTCTGTCTGTTTACAGCGACCATAAAAAGAGGTCTGCTTCAGCAACACCCCCTCAGTCAATGGGTCACGGAGGGCTCGGTTGGACCGGACCAGAACCGTGTGGGGGAGTAGGACTCTGTCATCAAGTCTCCATGGGAACTTCTGCGTTCTTCTGTTCTGTCTGTTTCTCTAAACAGGAAGAGGAAGTCCATCTGTCTTCATGAGAATCAGTCTCAGGATTACAACACAGACTCATTATGAAGCCGGTTCTAACCACAGGTCCAGCTTTAGAGGGCGGGGTTCTGGTTACGGTTCAGGGTGTGGGACCCGAAGGGCTGGTATCACTAACCAAACCGATGAGGGATTATTGGAGCTTCTGTGGAGATGAGAACATCTGTGTTCATCTGCTTTGGGCCGTCTTTAATTCAGCCCCGCCCAATATTAACCAATCACCAACAGGCCCCGCCCCTTCTTTATGCATCACTGACCTCAGATCACGGATCCACTTTCAGCTGATCTGAAAGCTGATGACTTACTTATTTAGAAACAACAAACAGAGGAAGTAGGCAGGACTCCAACTCCCATGATGCTTTTCACCAACAGAACTAAAGGTTTTCATCAGAAAATACGTCCAGATGTTCCTCTGCTGACTGGATCTATGTGATCAGAACCGTTCTGTAAACGGATCGGATCGGAGCTCAAAGCGGGTCCGTATGGATCAGAACCAACCGATTCAGTGAAGAAGCAGTTCTCAGTAAGTAGTGACAGTCAGTGATCAGCTGATGGATGAATAAAGAGTTCAGTGAGGAAGAAGAAGAAAGAGAGCTCTGTTAGTGGGTGGGGGGGGGGGGGTGTCATGGGACGGAGCGGGCGAGCGAGTTTAAGGTTAGAACAGAGAGAGAGTCATGGAGGAAGATGAGCCCATAGGTAGAACCTACAGACCAAACTCAGCCGGTTTCTCTCAGCAAAGGTTCTGTTCTGCAACTCGGATCAGAACCAAATCAGGGTCACCAGTCTAAACCACATCTGACCTCATCCTTATAGGTCCAGCAGGGATCAGAACTCCACTGGTACCACAAACATTTGGAAACAAACCAGAACCGAAGCTACCGGTACCGACTGGGTCCCAGAACTTTGCACAGAACGTCGCTTCCTGCAGGACGGCAGCTGTGCAACGTTGGAACTGGAATTATTATCAGTATTCTGATACCTGGATACAGGTGTGTGACCTCCGACCTCCTGCAGCAGGAGTCAGCCATGTTTACAACCATTTTAACCTCGGTCCAATTTGCTTAGAGCCACAAAAGCTGCATTAAACAAAGGAGCTCATTGATTACAGCATCAACTGCAGGACATTTGTTTGCGTTTTTAAATCGAAAGACCTACAATGTCACTTTTTTTAATTCAATTTAAAAAAAGCGTACATTTCTTTACGGAAAGGAACTAAAATTAAAAATAAAAACATTTCCTATAATGGAAAGTGCGCCTGTGACAGACTGGTGACCTGTTCAGGTTGTCACCCGCCTTTCGCCCACAGACTGCTGAGAGATAGACAGCGGCTCCACCGCTGCCCTGGGTTACGCTGACAGAACCATGGCTGCTGTTCATAGGCCCAACTGGGTCACCCCCACCAACAGACAGATCAGAACCCCGCAGAACCTCTGGGTCTGGTCCAGAAAACAAAGACAATCTGTTTTTAACTGGTCTGTTACTGGGACGTAATATATATATATATATATATATATATATATATGGGGTTTGTATAGACTACAGATTCATGTTTAATGACCTCTGACCTCGGTTCATCTCTGCCTTCACTGTCTGGTAAATTAAAAGTTTGGAAAACAAACCAGGATCAGCAGATAACTGATCATAAATCCTTCATACTGCCTGTTTTATTTTTTTTTATCATAAAGCTTGGATCAATATTTGAGCAGTGAGTGTGAGTGGGCACACGGCGCTGCTGTAACCTGCAGGTAACCATGGCAACGCACAGGATGCTTCAGCGAGTCGTAGGCGTGTGAACACCCGCTCTGCCTCATCTTCATGAGGATGAAGAACACAATGCTCCGCTGTGTGGTCATGTGACACTGACATCAGTGTCGGGGCACGGAGGACGCACCTGAGACGGACCAGCCAATCAGAATGCAGCCCAATCAGGTGACCGATAACGGCTTAAATGATGAGCAGACTCATCAGAATGAAGTAATTATCATGTTAGTAGAATTTACTGACAAAGCAGTCGATCAGTCTTCTCTGATCAAATCCCAGAAATAAACCCGAGAAGGATTAAAGGGAAAATAATTAAACTCTTGTTATTAATTGGTCTGCTACCAGTGTCTCTGGTCTGAGATCTGTACATATACTGGTCTGGGATCAGTGTATACTGGTCTGGGATAAGTCTAAACTGGTCTGGGATCAGTCTATACTGGTCTGGGATACGTCTAAACTGGTCTGGGATCAGTCTATACTGGTCTGGGATCAGTCTAAACTGGCTGGGATCAGTGTATACTGGTCTGGTATCACTCTATACTGGTCTGAGGTCAGTCTAAACTGGTCTGGGATCAGTCTATACTGGTCTGGGATCAGTCTAAACTGGCTGGGATCAGTGTATACTGGTCTGGGATCAATCTATACTGGTCCGGGATCAGTCTATACTGGTCTGGTATCACTCTATACTGGTCTGGGATCAGTCTATACTGGTCTGGTATCACTCTATACTGGTCTGAGGTCAGTCTATACTGGTCTGGGATCAGTCTATACTGGTCTGGGATCAGTCTAAACTGGTCTGGGATCAGTCTATACTGGTCTGGGATCAGTCTAAACTGGCTGGGATCAGTGTATACTGGTCTGGTATCACTCTATACTGGTCTGAGGTCAGTCTAAACTGGTCTGGGATCAGTCTATACTGGTCTGGGATCAGTCTAAACTGGCTGGGATCAGTGTATACTGGTCTGGGATCAGTCTATACTGGTCTGGGATCAGTCTATACTGGTCTGGTATCACTCTATACTGGTCTGAGGTCAGTCTAAACTGGTCTGGGATCAGTCTATACTGGTCTGGGATCAGTCTAAACTGGCTGGGATCAGTGTATACTGGTCTGGGATCAGTCTATACTGGTCTGGGATCAGTCTATACTGGTCTGGGATCAGTCTAAACTGGTCTGGGATCAGTCTATACTGGTCTGGGATCAGTCTAAACTGGCTGGGATCAGTGTATACTGGTCTGGTATCACTCTATACTGGTCTGAGGTCAGTCTAAACTGGTCTGGGATCAGTCTATACTGGTCTGGGATCAGTCTAAACTGGCTGGGATCAGTGTATACTGGTCTGGGATCAATCTATACTGGTCCGGGATCAGTCTATACTGGTCTGGTATCACTCTATACTGGTCTGGGATCAGTCTATACTGGTCTGGTGTCACTCTATACTGGTCTGAGGTCAGTCTATACTGGTCTGGGATCAGTGTAACTGGTTCCTACCATCTAACCCAGGGGTGGGCAATTCCAGTTCCGGGAGGGCCGGTATCCTGCAACTTTTAGATGTGCCATGGGTTCAACGCACCTGAATCAAGTGCTCAGATAATTGGGAGGACTCTGCAGGAACCGACTGCATACTGAGGAGGTAACTCAGCCATTTGATTCAGGTGTGTTGGACCAAGGATGGATCTAAAAGTTGCAGGATACCGGTCCCCAGGAACTGGAATTGCCCACCCCTGATCTAACCAGATCATTATGATCAGACCTTTGCTCAGTTTTTCTGTCATCTCTACTTTGGGGGAATCTTTATTCTACTGAACAAATCATGATTTGAGTAACTCCGGCTCATTTCCACCGTCTCTGATGATTCACAGTTAAATCAGCAGCTGTCTGATTGTGACATCGACCCCAACCACCACACCGTCTCCACCATGCTGAAGAGCAGCTGTTCCCACGCTTTCTCGCCTCTCTGGGTGTTTTCCAGGAAGGAGGAGGTTCTGGTCACAGGAACCAGGTCTGGATCCGATTCTGTTCACATATCTGTCTTTGTTTCTTTTGTTTCTTCAGGAAAGGAGAAGATTTTCCATCTGGATCAGAGGAGATAGTCCAGATGAGGAGAGTAACGGTCTGACACACCGATCCTCACAATCAGAACCAGTTTGTTTGGGTTTTGTAGGTCAGAGGTCAGACCTGCAGTCCTGCCCATCTCTTCCTGTGTAAGACACAAACACGCGCGCGGCGAATCGCACGGAGGCGCGCGCATCCTCCCCTCCCCCCCCCTGCTTCCTCCTGCAGGACAAAGCGGCCACGCTGCCTCCTTCAAAAAAGTCCAAACGCACCGAACACAACGGTACCGGCCCACGCTTCCTCGCGGACACGCACACACTGACCCACGCAAACACGCACGCGTACTCGCGCGTGGCAGAAAAAAAGCGCGTGCTCGTTTGAGTTAGCGGAAAGGAAGGGGAAAAAAATCTGTTTCCCGTTTCTGAGCTCAGAACTTTCCTTCTTCGTTTCTGTTAAACTGGCCCCAAAACCGAACCCTGAACCGAACCGGAACCGAGCTCAGAACCAGTCCAGGTTTGGCTGAAGTAACGGAACCAGCGGTTTGATCTGTAGTTTCCAGATGTGGTCAGAAACACCAGATCTAAACCAGTAAGACTCCAGACTGGGACCGGTAACCGAACTGATGTGTTCGGGGTTGTCGGTTCCGTCTGACCCAAAATAAACTAAGGATGATGAAAGTGGTCGTGCACGCGCGCGGTAGGGTTCCGGGCTTACCTTCAGGCTGGTCTCCTTCATCCTGTCCTTCTCCCTCCTGCTCTCCAGCAGCCGGGACATCGATCAGCTGATCGGTTCCGTTTATCCTGATCAATCACACCCTCCAAGCAACAAAGTCCAGAATCCTTGGGTCCTGGTCCCGGAGCGCTCCGCAGTCTGAGCTAGGGGAGGGGCTTGTGTTTGACCGACAGCTCCTCTCTGTACTTCTGACCAATCAGAGCGCAGCCCGCTGCCGCTGCGATCGGCCAATCCCGTCTTCGCTCGTATTTTAGGCCCCGCCCATCAACACATCTCAGAAAGCATTTGTTTCTGAAGCCGGGGAAGCGACGCTTAACGTGGTGGGTGGGGCTAGTCTCTATGACAACGTGTCAGAGCGGCACGTGTTCAACATCCGCCAATCAGGGCTTTATTGGATGCCACGTGACCAATGATCCAGGTCCCGATCGGATCGATTAACTCCACCCCCCGGCAGAGGAGTGTACAACAGGCAACCGAGTGACGTGGAACTGAAGCAGTCCGACCCCGCCCGCCCTGCACAACGGAGGCGTGCGCCGGCTGGGGTTTCAAGCACACCCCGGCTTCATTAATTTTAAGAGAGATGAGCGATCATCAACTGGTCCAGAAGATAAACTGTAACTATAAACAGTAAAGCATAACCTGACATGTTTAATCAGATCACCATGGCAACCCTTTAACAACACAAATCAACGGAAACACCGCTAAAAGCGCCGCTTCCCGGCCGAAGAGGAGGCCACTGTGCTGAATTAACATTAATTACCTTTTAAATGTGCAGAATATGCATTTTTTTAATCCATCTGTTAATAAAACTAACAAAAGTTTAGAGAATGAAGAGAAAATTACGTCTTTGTGATAAGCAAGATGAAAGAAAACAACAGAAAACTAAATAAAGACAATGCAACTAAAAAATAATCTCAGGCTTAACATCAGAATTGGATTAGAAGATAAGCTCAGGATCTGACAGCTGAGCTCTGAAAAGATGAGCTGCTCCACCCAGAGCTTCTCTGACAGGATCCAACATGCTGGGACAAAACTGAACCATTTGGATGAAAGTAGGACCGTAAATTACAACAAGTTCTATGTTTAAAGTGTCAGTTGCCTGATGAGTTTATTGAGGCATATACAGGTGGTTGTTCCCCAGTCTGAGAGGTCCCCTGTTTGAAGTCTCTAATCTCTGAGGTGTCCACAGTCTGAGGTGTTCACTGTCTAAAGTGTCCACTGTATGAAGTGTCCACAGTGAGTCACCTTGGTTTTCTTGACTCCTCTGTCCAGTCATGCATCAGAAATCCTAGTGTTTGGTTCCACTAGTCATTGGGCCTCGTGGTAGAACTGTTCTGAATAGAAGTGCTATTTTATTCTTAAATTGTTTGCACGAGTGATTTAGGTGAAAATATCCAATTTACTGTTTTTCTCCTGTTTCTAATCTTCTCTGAGGTACGAATACATTTAACAATAGATGTCAAGTGTAGAGCACTTTCATCTAAAATCAGTTTTTCACAAAATAAGTAGATTTGCGTTTTACTTCGAAGCAATTGTCCATTTAATGAGGCTCAACCTCTGCATTGAAAGTTCAAAATTTATTAGCTGATAACAGAACTATTGGTCACTACACCTGCAGCTGGCATGTTGGTATCCACACTGGTTAAATTAGTTTTTAATTTGTCAAAACAAAGAACAGTCAGTGAGCTCAATGTGACATCAAGCTACTATTGAAATAACATCTGGAACAAAAAATTGATAAAAAAATAAAAAATAAAAAAAATAATATATATATATATATAAATTTTAAACAGATGGTATCGGTATGGGCCAATACTGCACAGCCAGGTATCGGTTAACAGTTTCTGGGCCAAAAAATGGCATTGGTGCAACACTAGTTTTTTTCCCCCAGATGGCAGCAGAGAGCAGCTGGCTGAGTCAGCAGGTCCAGGTATCTTCATTTCAATTTTCCCTTTCCATCCAATAGTTAAACCCCAGTCTGTGATCCTGAAAACCTTTTAACTTTGTAGTTTTGCTTTTAACTTGTTTTTACCCATTTGTTCTCCTCTTGATTCAGTTCTTGCCTCTGGTTCCTATTATCATCTCCAGGTTTGTCAAACTGTTTCCGAGTTCACCCTGTTTCTGCGTCCAGGTTGGCAGAAGTCCTCCTCTCACTCTGGAACCCTTTGAGATCAGAACCTGCTCACTCTCCAATCACCTTTAAGAGTCTAGTCTGCCAAGCTGCTCTCTGAAAATCCTGACTCAGCTCAAGATCCCTCTTTTTCATCCTTCATCGTTCTCATCATCAAATCTGTACGTTCCAGGAACTCTGATGGTTCAAAGTCAAACAATCTGGAGCAAACTGACTGTGGACTCGTATCCCTGAGGGCCATTAGTACTCAAATAAACCTTTTTTCTAAATGTTCAACCAGCTTCTTTGAATGTTTCTGCATGTAGATCAGATCTCTGAACAAAAACACGACAGATTTCTATGTTTATGCATGAGAGAGAAGGAGAGTGAGATGAAGGGAAGACAGACGGGGTCTGGAGATGTACAGTAAAGGTGTTTGTGTTCTAAAAGGAAACATGCAGGATGTTGTCCTGCTGGTTGATGGAGAACTCATATTAACCATTTACATCATATGTTCCATCTCTTGCGTCCATCAGTAGTTTTCATTGAATGTTTTCGGATCAAATTATTTTTATTGGTTTTAATTTTATTTATCATTTCCAGTCTATTTATCTATCTTTCTTTCTATCTATCTATCTATCTATCTATCTATCTATCTATCTATCTATCTATCTATCTATCTATCTATCTATCTATCTATCTATCTATCTATCTATCTATCTATCTATCTATCTATCTATCTATCTATCTATCTATCTATCTATCTATCTATCTATCTATCTATCTATCTATCTATAAAAAACAACAAAAATATGATGCCTGAAAGTTAGTAAGTAATTTCAATTCAGTTTATTTCTATAGCTCCAATTCACATCATGTCATCTCAAGGCACTTTCCAGTTCACCAGATCATCCAGTCAAATTGAATCACAGTTTTATTTCTAAGGAAAACCAGCTGATTGCATCGACTCATTTACTTTTCAGCAATCCCTCACACTAAGCATGCTTGTAGCGACAGTGGAGAGGAAAAACTCCCTTTGAACAGGAAGAAACCTCCAGCAGAACCAGGCTCAGTGTGAGCGGCCATCTGCTGAGGCCAACTGGGGTTCAAGGAGACGGAAGCAGACATAGAAAAAGAAGCATAGATACAAAAGGCAACTGTAAAAGGCGGCCCCCTCCAGGAAACACAAAGCCAGGCAGACGAACTCCGAGCCAGCTCCCATGTCAGAGGATGAAGAGAGCACATCCAGTTAGTCACAGTCAGAGAAACAGGACTACACTGGAAAAACAGGCAGATCTCAAACATCTATTAACATGTTCCATATCATTGCAAGCGTTTAGTAGATGAAAGTAAGAAAGACACGCTTTGTGAAGTGGAAAAAAAATTCAATCCAGAAATAAAACTTGGAAAAACATTTTATTCAAAAAAAGGTTTCTGGAGAAACTTTTTAAAGAGTTTCCTTTTTTTTTCATATACCTATTATTTATTCTTCACATTTCTTTTTTTTATGTAGTTTTTCAAAAACTTTTTCACTTTTTTTCTTTTTTTTTTTTTTACTTTTTTTATTTTAATGATGGATTTTAATTTTCAAATTAATATTTTAGATCAGGAGTTCTTAAAGTGGAGGTCAGGGGACAGTGTCTGTCTACGGAGTTAACTGTCAGTGTGGAGTCATAAATGCTTTTCAAAATCATTGGGGTATGGACGCTGAGGTATATGGATAGCAAAAAAAAAAACACATCATGAAATACATAAATGTGAATTATTAAATGTATAATGAAATGAGTTGGTGTAACATTTTTCTTTTTGTTTATTTATCTAAAACATTCAATTCTCCAAATGCACAGTTCAATTACCAAGTATTGCAAAAAAAATAAATGATTTAAATGATCACATGTCATTTAAAAGATTACATGTGTTTTAAAGGGAATATAATTACTTGACTTGATCTGTATACATACATATAAAGCGAAGTTATAAGTGTAAATGTATTTTTAGACAGTCTGTTGGATTGTTATTTATTGAGTCACAGGCTGAAATGTGTGGGAAACCCTGTATTAGGTAAATAAATGTTGCATCTACTTATTTCATGTTAAAGTCATTTTTTGCATGGGACTTTTATTGTATCTTATGATATACACTCACCGGCCACTTTATTAGGTACCCCATGCTAGTAACGGGTTGGACCCCCTTTTTGCCTTCAGAACTGCCTCATTTCTTCGTGGCATAGATTCAACGAGGTGCTGGAAGCATTCCTCAGGGAGTTTGGTCCATATTGACATGATGGCATCACACAGTTGCCGCAGATTTGTCGGCTGCACATCCATGATGTGAATCTCCCGTTTCACCACATCCCAAAGATGCTCTATTGGATTGAGATCTGGTGACTGTGGAGGCCATTTGAGTACAGTGAACTAATTGTCATGTTCAAGAAACCAGTCTGAGATGATTCCAGCTTTATGACATGGCGCATTATCCTGCTGAAAGTAGCCATCAGAAGTTGGGTACATTGTGGTCATAAAGGGACGGACATGGTCAGCAACAATACTAAGGAAGGCTGTGGCGTTGCAACGATGCTCAATTGGTACCAAGGGGCCCAAAGAGTGCCAAGAAAATATTCCCCACACCATGACACCACCACCACCAGCCTGAACCGTTGATAAAAGGCAGGATGGATCCATGCTTTCATGTTGTAGATGCCAAATTCTGACCCTACCGTCCGAATGTCGCAGCAGAAATCGAGACTCATCAGACCAGGCAACGTTTTTCCAATCTTCTATTGTCCAATTTCGATAAGTTTGTGCAAATTGTAGCCTCAGTTTCCTGTTCTTAGCTGAAAGGAGTGGCACCCGGTGTGGTCTTCTGCTGCTGTAGCCCATCTGCCTCAAAGTTCCACGTACTGTGCGTTCAGAGATGCTCTTCTGCCCACCTTGGTTGTAACGGGTGGTTATTTGAGTCACTGTTGCCCTTCTATCAGCTCCAACCAGTCTGGCCATTCTCCTCTGACCTTTTGCATCAACAAGGCATTTCCGCCCACAGAACTGCCGCTCACTGGATGTTTTTTCTTTTTCGGACCATTCTCTGTAAACCCTAGAGATGGTTGTGCGTGAAAATCCCAGTAGATCAGCAGTTTCTGAAATACTCATACAAGCCCTCCCTCCACCAACAATCATGCCATGTTCAAAGTCACTCAAACCACATTTCTTCCCCATACTGATGCTCGGTTTGAACTGCAGGAGATTGTCTTGACCATGTCTACATGCCTAAATGCACTGAGTTGTCGCCATGTGATTGGCTGCTTAGAAATTAAGTGTTAACGAGCAGTTGGACAGGTGTACCTAATAAAGTGGCCGGTGAGTGTATTTTCTTTCCCTTCAAAGATCACATCACAATGATTGTTAAAAACCCTCTTGTGACCCTACCAGGGGTCCAGACCCCTACTTTTAGAACCCCTTTTTTAAAAGGTCCCACTGAATGCTGTGACCAGGCTGGTCCAGATGCAGCTGCAGAAATGGCGTTCGTAAAAAAAGAACTATAAGTTGGTCAGTGCTTTATTGGGAAGTTCCATCGGAAATGTGCAAAAATTAAACATTTAAAATATTCTGCAAGTATCTTTGCTTTTTCACACATTTTATTTTTTCAAATGTTTTTCTTTTTTTCATGTAATAAAAGTCAAATGTATAAAAGATGTGAAAAGATAGATATGTAAAACCTAAGAAAACTGAAGTTAAACTCAAAACCTTTTTTTAAGACAGGTTTTTCAAATTTCTATTTTTTTTGGATTGCATTATTTTCAAAATGTGTGTCACAGATCAGACTCTCTTCCCCCTAAACCCAATAAAAACATTCCCTCCCGACTAATAGAAATACATGTTTAATCTTTACTCCAGAGGAAAGCCCGGCCCAGGAGTAACCCGAAAAACGCAATAAATAAATAAAAAACCTAATGTGTAAAACCAAGTCTGAAATTTTAATAATTTGAAAAATATAAACTGAAAATACAAGGTCTGTTAAAAAAAAAAAAAACATAAAAAACAATAGATTGAATAGAAAAATGTTTTATTAAAAAATAAATATCAAAACAACGGAAAACTAATTTTGAAAAAAGAAAATGCGAAAAGAGGAAAGTTATTCCAGAACTTTTTTGATAAAGACGTTTTTCAGTTTCTTTTCTCTTAACAAAAATAAGGGAACCAAATTCTCTCCATACACTGGTTGGTTATTTAATGACACTTCCCCTTTAAGACGGCCTCCGCTTTAACGTACCTGTGTCGACCTCACCTGGGCAGCACTTCCGCTCAGTGACGCAACTCAGTGGGAATCAGAACCAGAGCGACCTGGACCAGGACCTGGACCTGAACTGGACTAAAGCCAGAACCAAGAGAGGTTTCCGATCAGGTATGGATGATTTCAGAGGGTCGGTCTGTGACGGACCTGCTCCTGAACGTGACGTCATACTGTAAACGGGGCTTGTTGGATCCTCGGCGCATTTTATTCACTGTTTCCTACCTTTAAACCAACCCGGTGGTCTGTTTAGGCCCGGTCGGACTTCGCTGATGGTTAATTGCGTTAAACAAAGTTAAAAATTTCCACTTCAATATGTTTTTGATGTGTTTTTTTTATCCTGTTGGGTTGATCCTGGTTCTAAGCTAAAGTTTAGTCCAGTTGACATCTGACTGGTTCTGGGCCCTGATCCAAACAGAGAATGGATCAGGATATGAGCAGACTGAGCCAATTAGAGGGAATTATCATTTTAATCACTGACTCCCAAAATGGTTCAAGACGCCCCCTGCTGGATGGTGCAAACAACAGGGACAATAAGGGGTTAGAGGAGGGGGCCCTGGTGGGGTCAGATTCTATCACACTGCTTATATGAACTCTATATGAATTATCAACCAAAGCTCATCTAGAAAGATCCCAAAAGAGGATTAATTTCATATTCATACAGACTCTAGGCCTGGTTATCCTCCTGCAGCAGTGTGTTGCAGGGAGCTTGATGCAGATATTTTTGATTTATGCCCAATATTGAAGCGTGGTCTGCGCTGTTATTCCACATCACAACGCCAGAGGGACAATCAGGAACTAGCTGTGGGTCTAGATACGGCCGAGGCGGTGAGGATGTGGGGGCAAGTTTGTCTGACAACGGAGGGACATGAGGGCCAAAAAGAGCGGCGATCCAGGTGGAAAAAGGGTCCCAGCGTTCTCGCTCTTCTAGCTGGTCCAACTTTGCGAGTCGTTTTCCACAATGGCGCTCATACAAACGAAACAAGCCGGTAAGGAAACCAAACAGGAAATACGTATAGAGTAGAGCGGGTGTTAATTTGATCAATCAGAGGCCTCCTGCTAATGGAACTGTCTGCGGTCACCTACAATTATGAAGAGGTGCAGCAGAGTGTCTGCGGAAGGGGCGGGGCATATCCGCGTTAACTGCAACACACACACAGACCATTCTGAGCATAAACCAGCCCTTCGACTAAAGCCCCTGTCACACCTTGACGACGTAGACCAATGTAGGCCCGACGTACGAAAACGCTGGCATACGTTGGATAACTTATGGTACGTTTTGTATACGTTGTGAGCATAATTGGAAAATTATGTCAATCAAAAAGGTGGTATGCCATAAGTTACAGGTACGTTATCTGGTCATCAGTGATGGGACTAACGGCGTTGAAAGTAACAGTGTTACTAACGCCGTTGCCTTGTTTTAGTAACGAGTAATCTAACTAATTACTTTGACTGTAACTATAACGCAGTTACCATTGCAGACACCCTGTTATTGCGCGTTACTCAGGTCGCACAATGAACCTTTTTTCATGATAGGACTCGTGCGCGCCTTGTCATGTGAGAGGGGAGGATGAGATTGGCTGATGTGTAGTAAGATTCCGTCTCGGATGGATGGATGGATGGATGGATGGATGGATGCTATTTTTCAACCTACTGTAATTTTTATTTTAAACATTATTTGATGGCCTTTGTGGCAGGGATGGAGATCCATATTTTATGTGACACACAGAGTATAGATCTAGATAGATAGATGTTGCAGTATCTATAACAACCCAAACACACAGGATTTCAGAATTAAACATCCCCAGTTATTAATTTCATTCACTCACCAGATCTGAATGCCCTGTTAAAAAACTTCACATGGCGTTCCCCCCCGATGTCATTTACGTTGAGTTGCAATAAATGCGAAACTCTATGCAGGTTCTTGTCTTTGTCGTCCGCTCTATTCAGCTGGCTTTGAAACACACGGCGAGAAGGTGGGGGCTGGGTGGTGAGGGTTACGGGGGCGAGAAACGCAAAAGTAACACAATAGTTACTTTTACTAGCAACTACTTACTTTTATTGAGGAGTAACTCAGTTAGTAACTCAGTTACTTTTTGCGAAAAGTAACTAGTAACTATAACTAATTACTTTTCAAAGTAACGTGCCCAAAACTGCTGGTCATTGACATACGTTAAGTGTCAGTTCCTCATCGGTCGTGGCGTCTAGCTTATCCTAAACCTCTGAGTAACTTGTGTAAAACGTCTGCGTAACTTATCAAGAACTTCTCTCCAACGCATATCAACATATCGGAGGTGTTACAGACGAGCGCTGAACGTGTTTCTAACTTCCAGCTACTGTATAACAGCGTATATAGGGGGTTCACAGGAGGAGTTCTCCTCCAGACTTCATCCCCATCATAGGGTGAGCCAGAAGATGGATCCTCCCTGTGTTCACGCCCACCACCAAAAAACTTCCTAGCAGACATGACGCTCAATCTGCTGCGACTGCAAACCTTTTTTCTTTTTATTTATTTATTTTTTTGGGAGGTAAACAGCAGCTATGTTAATACCCCGATCAAATACATCTTTTTATGCAGACCGGGTGCATCGCTGCCCCCCTCTGGACAGTGGCTTGTGCATCATTTTATGGGCATTACGCTGCTGTATGTTATTCATAAGTTATGGACTCGTTATGAATACGCTATGTTAAAGTCAAGGCCCGTGGGCCGGATCCGGACCGTTCATTGTTCATCCACGGCTCCCTGGATTATATTTAATTGCCATTAGAACCGTCCCACAGGCCATGGCCGCTTTTGCGTGCTGCTGTGACTTCGTGGTCTACCGTTACTGTTGCATTGTGGGGAATGTAGTGTTGGGGAAAACATGATTTTGACCGCTTCTCAGACTGTTCTGGCTGAAAGAAAGATGCAGGAAAATGCCTGCATTCCCGCACCAAGATTCCATCGGAAGTTTTATTTCCTACCAATACTCACTGCTTACAGGCGCAGACCTCTGCCCTGTTTTAGAAGATTCTTGGAGGTCGAGCAGACGCTGGATAAATCGTCATGGTGTGACATGGGCTTTAGACAGCATTTGTTGTCTATTATTTTGTATACACTGAGGGCCGGATTTATCAAGATCCAATTTTGCGTGCAGTAATTTGCGCTCGCAAACTGGAATTTTGTGCGAGGGGCTGAACCATGGTTTGCGGGTGATTTAACAAGAGCAATTGCGTAACTGGTGGCAGGTGCAAAACTGTTGGAGACGCCCTATTTAAATTATGGTTTTGCGTGTTTTGTGGTTTGCGGCAAAGTAGTTTGTACAAACTAGTGCATTAAGAAATTTAAATCTTACAGTGACACCCCCACCCCCTCCAAAAAAAAAAAAAATAATAATAATAATATATATATATATATATATATATATATATTTTTTTTTATATATATTAGGGTTGTCAAAAGTATCGATACTCAAAAAAGTATCGATACTGAAATGTTGTATCCGGATACAATACTCATTTTCAAAAGTATCGAGTACCAGTCGCACCTAAACAGTCATTCATCTAAAGTGCAGAATAGAGGAAAATGCACTTTCTGAACACTGTGATTGAATAATTCTGTGCACTTTTCAGTTTCAGACTTTTTTTGTAACAGTTGCAGCTGCTGAGAATTATTTTTGTTTCTTAACCGGTTTGACTAGTGTCATTGTTATGTGTGCAAAGCATAGCCAAGTAAGGAAAACTTAATTTTAATTTTGTAAGTTTATCAAGCTTGCTAAATACTGTGCACAGCAAACAACCTCAAAATGTTGTTCTTATTGTTTATTGTATTTATTTATTTATTGTATTTTAATTATTAATCAAAATATTTCTGTTGAAATTTTATCCTTGTGGTATCGAAAATGGTATCGAGTATCGAATATTTTCCTTAGTATCGGTATCGAGTTGAAAAGTTTAGTATCGTGACAACCCTAATATATATATATATATATATATATATATATATATAAAAACTTTGGCAACCTTTATTCCCTAAGGTGGTATGTGGCTGAATTTCTACTTCACTGCAGTAAAAAAAAAAAAAAAAAAAACAGGTGTTTTGTATTGGCCTGTAGAAAAATGCACATACCAAATGGCTCACAAGAACTGACTGTGGATAAGATGACTGCGCGTACGCATCCCCGCAGCATTGGCACGTTGCTCCACAGGCGCAGAGGTCGGGGTTTTCCGGTAGGGCGTCAGGGCAACATGGCATTTAGAACGTCAGACAGCACTTCTGAAAAACGAGATCGGGAGATCGCAGATCCCAGATGCAAAAAAGTGCAATGTTGCAAGGAGTTTTGTGATATCTGGTATTGCGTGGGTCCTCCTTGTGGCTGGCTCCAAATCCATTCGGAGTTCCCCCAACAGCTCCAAAATGGCAATGCTGGATAAACGATATGTTTTGATGATCGTTTCCTCGTTCATTCCAAAAATATTCACACGGAGTGAAAAAATGCGTTCTCTGCGTCTCCTTGCTTCATTTCGATGTCTCCTTCTTGCGACAATAACCGCTGCCATGTGTGCGCAATTATGCATACAGACCTTTTGCACCTTCTTTTGAAACGTGTTAAATATAGAGTCAGATACCGTTAGCAAAATTGCTTCCAGGTTTAATAAATCACTTTGCGAGTGCTAAATTAATATATTTACATGTTCTCCTCCCACAAGACGCACTTTTGCGTGTAAACGTCCCATATTGCATATTCATTGCAGAAAAAGTACTAAATGGATAAGAGGCGCTATTTAGCACGTTTTAAAGACCAAATCCTTTTAGCACGCTGTTGATAGATCAGTTTGTACATTTTTTAGCGTGCGCAGTGAAATAGCTCACGTTTTTATACACGCAAACCTTTGATAGATCCGGCCCATAGTGTATACAAAATGTCTTTGTCAGATTGATCCAAACGGATTACCGAATGAATAGTTGGAGTTTTCTGTTTTTGGGAGTTTGGTTACCAGTAAATGAGAAGATTTAAACATTAGTGATGTGTCACCTGGATTAACAATAGAGTCTTTGAGTAAAAATGACATCATCCAGACAAAATGTCCCTCTTTGGACCTGAATAGAGACACATGAGATGAAGGTTTTATATGTGTGGAGAAAACGGAGGTAAGAACGCTCCTCTCCATCAGCTTCCTCCCTCATGTGTTGATGTGCCTCTGGGCAAGGCACTTAACAGAGTTTTCTGTGGCTGAGGAGAACATCCACCACAGGATGGAACTGACTGGTCAGTGAGTGAATAAATGGGTGAAACAGGAACACTTCCTTCATCGGGTTCATGCAGTTGGATTTTTGTTGACATTTTAAATATTAAACCATAATTTTAGCTTTTGATAGAAGCAGGGGTGGATTTAGGAAATTTTGGGCCCTAGGCAAAGACAGGTAGGGGGCCCTCTGAATGGAGAAGACAACACATAGAACAGACCCATTCTCCAGATAGAGAAATGTTAATAGAATAGACATCCATTATCTGTTCTAGGTTGGGTCCCTCTCTTCTTGTCCCTTTTCTTCTTGTTTTCTCTTGTACTCGGCTGACTTTCATGCTGTCCCGCCCCAAAATCCCACATCCTTCGTCACCGCCCCGCTGCGCTCTGCTCCAACTTCCACGGAGTTTCAGGAGAGCATGTGCGATATAATTAAATTCAAAGCAGCAAAACATGCGGAAATGAACCAGGGTTTACGTGGATCATTAAAAATAATTAAAAGTCCTTGACTCATTACTTTTTTTTGATTAAGGCCTTAATTGGCACTAAAATGTATGAAATGTGATTATTGTGCCATTTAAAATGCTATATCTAAAGAAAAATGTTTATAAAAGCAGTTTCGTCAGAAATCTTATATCGCGATTAATTTGTGCGGAACTGCTTGCTGTTGATCATAAAGCCATAGGTTCCAAAAAGTAGCTCGAGGCGGAGAAAAAGCTAGAGAACGGGAAAATGCAAATTTCATCAAAAGTGGCTCAAAAACTAGGAATTCGGGACACGGCTGCAGACAGTTAAAATGATGGATTTTGCCGTGTTTTATTTATATATGTATATATATATATATATATATATATATATATATATATACACATATATATTACAAGAGTCATGAAACAGCTCCTTGATATTTCATGTACACTAATAACTTGTGTACATGGTACTTGTCGATGGCATTAAAGTAATGCCATCGACCGAATGAACACTTTTTTAATATGAGCATAAAAAAAAATCCCCATCAGCATCCAGCATAAGTTTCTGCCTAAATATTTTCTTTTTGTTGTGGATTTTTCAGCAGGGAACTTAGTATGACTTAAGGAGACTCATTTAGAATTAGTCAATCTTACTCTGTTTTTCTAGAGTAACGGATATGGACGTGTCACCAAGATACGATGCGTGCGTGGATATTCAGCCCCTGCAAGGAAGTCAGAGGGAGGACAGCGGGGGGACGGACATAAAACAACCTGAAGAAGGAGAAGAGCTAAAAAAGTCAGCTATACATGAGTCAGATACCTTGCAATGGCAGGACACAAAGTCGGGGTTAGAGACAGCTGGACAGGCTAGAGGACAGCAAAGCAAAGGGGACAGGGTAAGTGTGAGGTCCGACCTGTCTCTCCGTGAGGCATCCAGCATAAGTTTCTGCCTAAATATTTTCTTTTTGTTGTGGATTTTTCAGCAGGGATAACTATGAACTATGTTGTCTTCCAACCTCAGCATCTTTTCATCCATTCCTGCAATAAGAAGCTTCTTTTGAAATTGTCAGATGTGCTCTTAGAAATTTTTAATGGATTTGATTAAACTTTTAAGCCTCTCAATAAATAATTTGATGGAGATGAGAAATCTGCTTCCTGGTCTTTTGAAGTACCAATTGTTTGCATCCAATCATTTAACTAAACGCTCTTAGTTTTTGAGAATATATAAGAATTTTGCTCCAATTTTTAGTTACCGATCTGTCGTTACTATATTTTAATTAGTCAAACTGGATCTTCTCGTCGTTCTTTTTCCTGTTTCCTGGATCTTGACCTGGCCGGACCAGAGCGGAGCAAAGAATAGCTCTGCTCCGTAATTTGACGGTGACGGACGTACGTGGACGATGATGTGCGGAGGAGTAGCGGTGGATGTGGAACAGCTTTCATTGATTAACATGACAGACAAGTACTCAGCATGACATACGTGAGCGGGGCGGAGCGCTGACAGAGTATGTGGAATCTGGGGGTCTAAAGGAATGAAAGATTTTTTCCAAGCACTAAGCTCACTTAGCTGATTGCTCCTTCCTGTGTTTCCAAAAAGGCCAAAGTAAATAACCCAGTCCTTCTTTTCACTGTAGACAAGCCATGATCTGCTTATCTGTTCTCCATTTTTCATTTGGATGAAATAATAGCTGCATGAATCATGACAGCAGACAAGATAGAGGACAGCAGGAGGCGGGGTTACCAATCTACTCGCTCTGGAGAGCAGAGTTCGCTGCTTTTAGATGTTGTCTCCAAAGTCTCCAGTAGCAGAAAAAAGTCTCTAGATTTGGCGCTAGGAGCTTTTTAGAAATCAAAGTGCTAGAGGGGTCTGAAAAGTGGCTAAATATAGCGACTAAAGTGCTAAGTTGCATCATTTGTTTTCAAATGGTTTGCTGCTGTCTGTTTGGACCTTTCTGAACATGTGCAGCAAATGGACTGATCCAATGTGGTGGACACTGAAGGGGGGGGGCTGAGACACACTTAATATTATCAGCGTTCTGATGGCATTTTAGTAAAAGGATTTTATGAAAAACATAATTAATGTGCACAAAAAAGGAATAGTTGCATTAACCATACATGTAAACAGAGTTTTATGGGGCCCTCAGGAACTTGGGGCCCTAAGGTAACTGCCTAGTATTTCCTAATGGTAAATCCCCCCCCTGGATAGAAGCTTTATTCTTGTTTCAGTGATTTTAATTTACCACATTGTTTCAAAGCTGTGAAGCTGAATACATGTTTAGTCAATATTGAAGTTAAATTCTTTTTAAAAATTATAATTGTCTTCCCATTTGCCTTTGCAGTAATTTTCATATATGTTTTGTAAACCGAGTTATTATAATAAGAATAAATGAACTTTATTGATCTCACATTGGAGAAATTTACCTCTGCATTTAACCCATCGCCTTGGGGAGCAGTGGGCTGCCGTTGTGCGGCGCCCGGGGAGCAGTGTGGGGTTAAGGGTCTTGCTGAGAGACCCAGAGTGGCAGTCTGTGGGAGTGGGGCTTGAACTCAGTACCTCAGGATTCCTAGCTCTATGCCCTAACCACTAGGCCGCCACTTCCCCAGAATCAATACATCACTGCTTCATAATCTGTATCAGCTGTTCCGGCAGAACACGACACCTGGGAGTAAGAAGCTGGGCAAACATCTAAAACCTGTTGGTGGACATTTCTAAACTAAATCATTACTGATATTAAATGAATCTTTCAGGAACAGATGGATTACATTAAATTGGTCATAGCCTTGTATTTTAACAATACAATCCCTCTGAAATTGACTGTAAATTAAACTTTAGGAGAAATAGAATTAAATTAAGCTCATTCAGACACCTTTTCTGTCTTGGAATTTGCAATAGAATTTTTTATGTGCGTCTGTGTTCATGTGGATGGAAGATTAACGTCATTGGCAGGTAGCCATGGTATTTTTATTGTTGTTTCCTAGTATCTTACACAATACAAGGTTCCACAAGCAAGCAGCAGCCTGTACCGACTGCCTGCAGGTGAGTCCCTGATTGAGGAATGGCCCATTTTTGATGGAATAGAGACGGGCATAGTGATGGTAAGGGGAGGCTAGTATTGGCCCCCTTTGTGGGTTGACATAAATAAAGGAGAGGGAGCAAAATCACGATGTGTGAGGAGTGCACTCTCCACAAAGATCCCAAATGACCATAAAAAAAAATAAACAACTTTCTCACTGTGGATTTTCTTTCAACTAAAGTCCCAAACAATACAGGTTTTTAATTGAAAATTTTAGATTTCTGAGTGGTGATGCCTTTAAGACCATTTAGTTTGCAGGTCTAACCGGGACCTAAACAAATAAATGGTTATGAAGCTATTAAATCTGCCTATTTATCATTAGGATGTTCTCAAAATGTATTTCACTGCAAAAATGTCCTTCTAACCAAATCTTACAGTCTATCTAAAAAATATTTTTGATCTTGTTTAGAGATTGATACACAAAGCAACAAATTCTGCTGTAAACACCAGAATTTCCCCATTATGGGACAAAGGAAATATTATTTTCTATTCTACTCTATTCTATTCTATTAGCAGCAAGACAATTGAACTTAGTATGACTTAAGGAGACTCATTTAGAATTAGTCAATCTTCTTATGAACTGGCAGATTATTAGACTTTTTATAAGTAGGATCTTCTGAAAAGATCAATAATCTATTAGAATTGGGCTCTTGCTTAGTATATAATGGACACATTTTGAAGTGTAGAACAGTAAATGTTTTTAATGGACCGTTGTATAAGACGGGTACATTCCAAAGCCAGGTGGCACAACTGCAATATATCCTTATCTGCTGTAAAGCCCGTGCCATAAGATGAATGTCGCAAAATCATTTGCATGAAACTGGGATTACTGGACATGGAAACAAAGCCTACTGGTCCAGTCAAGTGAGCTTCACATCGTTACAGATCAAATGGAGGCCTTTTATAAAGATATGAAACGTTCCATGACCTGTCAATAATGTCACACATTTCCATTTGTTTTGTTTCACTGGTTATGAGGGTCCAACTGTGCTCTGTTTTTCTAGAGTAACGGATATGGACGTGTCACCAAGATACGATGCGTGCGTGGATATTCAGCCCCTGCAAGGAAGTCAGAGGGAGGACAGCGGGGGGACGGACATAAAACAACCTGAAGAAGGAGAAGAGCTAAAAAAGTCAGCTATACATGAGTCAGATACCTTGCAATGGCAGGACACAAAGTCGGGGTTAGAGACAGCTGGACAGGCTAGAGGACAGCAAAGCAAAGGGGACAGGGTAAGTGTGAGGTCCGACCTGTCTCTCCGTGAGGCATCCAGCATGACAGAAAGTGAGCGAGAGTTGAAGGCGGGGCAACGCAGGAGAATGAAAGAGGCAGAAGAAGGGGCGGGGCTTAGCGTAGAGGGCATGGAACACCTGAAGATGGAGACGGTGGAGCCCATGGAGAACCACCTTCCAGAGAAAGCAGCGCAGGTGTTCAATCCTGCTGTGACTGTCCTCCCCTCCCCCTCCTCACCCAGAGACACAGATGGATACTGGGAAATGGACTCGGAGAAGAGTCCCTTCTTGAATCCTCGTGACATAGACTACAACCAGGATGGCTACCAGTATGCGTATGAGGAAGAGCCCCGTTCTGCTTGTGAGTATACCTAATAACACTGTTCCAGGTGGGCGAGGCTTTACCATGTGTCCTCTTTAATGTCTCCTTGTCCTGTTTTTCCAAGGCAATCGGGTATGCTCTGGCAGAGATGCCCTAAAGTCAAGCGTGTCTTTGGTGACATCAGCACTCCTGTTTCCGATCCTGGTTTGGGGAGGGTATGTCTTTCTGCCCTTTGATGCCCCCCTGTTGGAGAACCCCCCACTCAGACTTGTCTACACTCTGCGCTGCTCAGTGTTTGCTGCTGTGCCCATCGTCCTCGGTAATCCAAGACCAGAGAACCTTTCCATTACCTATCTTTAATGATTCTTGCTGTATCTTCATGGTTTCCAAACTCGCCTCTTGACTTTTCTCCAAACCTGCCTCTTGACTTTTCTCCAAACTTGCCTCTTGACTTTTCTCCAAACCTGCCTCTTGACTTTTCTCCAAACCTGCCTCTTGACTTTTCTCCAAACCTGCCTCTTGACTTTTCTCCAAACTCGCCTCTTGACTTTTCTCCAAACTCGCCTCTTGACTTTTCTCCAAACTCGCCTCTTGACTTTTCTCCAAACTCGCCTCTTGACTTTTCTCCAAACTCGCCTCTTGACTTTCCTCCAAACTCGCCTCTTTCGCCTCTTGACTTTTCTCCAAACTTGCCTCTTTCGCCTCTTGACTTTTCTCCAAACTTGCCTCTTTCGCCTCTTGACTTTTCTCCAAACTCGCCTCTTGACTTTCCTCCAAACTTGCCTCTTTCGCCTCTTGACTTTTCTCCAAACTCGCCTCTTGACTTTTCACCAAACTCGCCTCTTGACTTTTCTTCAAACTCGCCTCTTGACTTTTCTCCAAACCTGTCTCTTGACTTTCCTTCAAACTCGCATCTTGACTTTTCACCAAACTCGCTTCTTGACTTTTCACCAAACTCGCCTCTTGACTTTTCACCAAACTCACTTCTTGACTTTTCACCAAACTCGCCTCTTGACTTTTCACCAAACTCGCCTCTTGACTTTTCACCAAACTCGCCTCTTGACTTTTCACCAAACTCGCCTCTTGACTTTTCACCAAACTCGCCTCTTGACTTTTCACCAAACTCGCATCTTGACTTTTCACCAAACTCGCATCTTGACTTTTCACCAAACTCTCATCTTGACTTTTCACCAAACTCGCATCTTGACTTTTCACCAAACTCGCCTCTCGACTTTTCACCAAACTCGCCTCTCGACTTTTCACCAAACTCGCCTCTCGACTTTTCACCAAACTCGTATCTTGACTTTCCTCCAAACTCGCCTCTTGACTTTCCTCCAAACTCGCCTCTTGACTTTTCACCAAACTCGCCTCTTGACTTTTCACCAAACTCGCCTCTTGACTTTTCACCAAACTCGCCTCTTGGCTTTTCACCAAACTCGCCTCTTGGCTTTTCACCAAACTCGCCTCTTGACTTTTCACCAAACTCGCCTCTTGACTTTTCACCAAACTCGCCTCTTGACTTTTCAAAAACTCGCCTCTTGACTTTTCACCAAACTCGCCTCTTGACTTTTCACCAAACTCGCCTCTTGACTTTTCACCAAACTCGCCTCTTGACTTTTCACCAAACTCGCCTCTTGACTTTTCACCAAACTCGCCTCTTGACTTTTCACCAAACTCGCCTCTTGACTTTTCACCAAACTCGCCTCTTGACTTTTCACCAAACTCGCATCTTGACTTTTCACCAAACTCGTATCTTGACTTTTCACCAAACTCGCCTCTTGACTTTTCACCAAACTCGCCTCTTGACTTTTCACCAAACTCGCCTCTTGACTTTTCACCAAACTCGTATCTTGACTTTTCACCAAATTCGCCTCTTGACTTTTCACCAAATTCGCCTCTTGACTTTTCACCAAATTCGCCTCTTGACTTTTCACCAAACTCGTATCTTGACTTTTCACCAAACTCGCCTCTTGACTTTTCACCAAACTCGTATCTTGACTTTCCTCCAAACTCGCCTCTTGACTTTCCTCCAAACTCGCCTCTTGACTTTTCACCAAACTCGCCTCTTGACTTTTCACCAAACTCGCCTCTTGACTTTTCACCAAACTCGCCTCTTGACTTTTCACCAAACTCGCCTCTTGACTTTTCACCAAACTCGCCTCTTGACTTTTCACCAAACTCGTATCTTGACTTTTCACCAAACTCGTATCTTGACTTTTCACCAAACTCGTATCTTGACTTTTCACCAAACTCGCATATTGACTTTTCTCCAAACTCGCCTCTCGACTTTTCTCCAAACTCGCCTCTTTCGCCTCTTGACTTTTCACCAAACTCGCCTCTTGACTTTTCAAAAACTCGCCTCTTGACTTTTCACCAAACTCGCCTCTTGACTTTTCACCAAACTCGCCTCTTGACTTTTCACCAAACTCGCCTCTTGACTTTTCACCAAACTCGCCTCTTGACTTTTCACCAAACTCGCCTCTTGACTTTTCACCAAACTCGCCTCTTGACTTTTCACCAAACTCGCATCTTGACTTTTCACCAAACTCGTATCTTGACTTTTCACCAAACTCGCCTCTTGACTTTTCACCAAACTCGCCTCTTGACTTTTCACCAAACTCGCCTCTTGACTTTTCACCAAACTCGCCTCTTGACTTTTCACCAAACTCGTATCTTGACTTTTCACCAAATTCGCCTCTTGACTTTTCACCAAATTCGCCTCTTGACTTTTCACCAAACTTGTATCTTGACTTTTCACCAAACTCGCCTCTTGACTTTTCACCAAACTCGTATCTTGACTTTCCTCCAAACTCGCCTCTTGACTTTCCTCCAAACTCGCCTCTTGACTTTTCACCAAACTCGCCTCTTGACTTTTCACCAAACTCGCCTCTTGACTTTTCACCAAACTCGCCTCTTGACTTTTCACCAAACTCGTATCTTGACTTTTCACCAAACTCGTATCTTGACTTTTCACCAAACTCGTATCTTGACTTTTCACCAAACTCGCATATTGACTTTTCTCCAAACTCGCCTCTCGACTTTTCTCCAAACTCGCCTCTTTCGCCTCTTGACTTTTCTCCAAACTCGCCTCTTGACTTTCCTCCAAACTTGCCTCTTTCGCCTCTTGACTTTTCTCCAAACTCGCCTCTTGACTTTTCACCAAACTCGCCTCTTGACTTTTCTTCAAACTCGCCTCTTGACTTTTCTCCAAACCTGTCTCTTGACTTTCCTTCAAACTCGCTTCTTGACTTTTCACCAAACTCGCCTCTTGACTTTTCACCAAACTCGCCTCTTGACTTTTCACCAAACTCGCCTCTTGACTTTTCACCAAACTCGCCTCTTGACTTTTCACCAAACTCGCATCTTGACTTTTCACCTTTTCACCAAACTCGCATCTTGACTTTTCACCAAACTCGCATCTTGACTTTTCACCAAACTCGCATCTTGACTTTTCACCAAACTCGCATCTTGACTTTTCACCAAACTCGCATCTTGACTTTTCACCAAACTCGCATCTTGACTTTTCACCAAACTCGCCTCTTGACTTTTCACCAAACTCGCCTCTTGACTTTTCACCAAACTCGCCTCTTGACTTTTCAACAAACTCGCCTCTTGACTTTTCACCAAACTCGCCTCTTGACTTTTCACCAAACTCGCCTCTTGACTTTTCACCAAACTCGTCTCTTGACTTTTCACCAAACTCGCCTCTTGACTTTTCACCAAACTCGCCTCTTGACTTTTCACCAAACTCGCCTCTTGACTTTTCACCAAACTCGCCTCTTGACTTTTCACCAAACTCGCCTCTTGACTTTTCACCAAACTCGCCTCTTGACTTTTCACCAAACTCGCCTCTTGACTTTTCACCAAACTCGCATCTTGACTTTTCACCAAACTCGCATCTTGACTTTTCACCAAACTCGTATCTTGACTTTTCACCAAACTCGCCTCTTGACTTTTCTCCAAACTCGCCTCTTGACTTTTCACCAAACTCGCCTCTTGACTTTTCACCAAACTCGCATCTTGACTTTTCACCAAACTCGCCTCTTGACTTTTCACCAAACTCGTATCTTGACTTTTCACCAAACTCGCCTCTTGACTTTTCTCCAAACTCGCCTCTTGACTTTCCTCCAAACTCGCCTCTTTCGCCTCTTGACTTTTCTCCAAACTTGCCTCTTTCGCCTCTTGACTTTTCTCCAAACTCGCCTCTTGAATTTCCTCCAAACTTGCCTCTTTCGCCTCTTGACTTTTCTCCAAACTTGCCTCTTAACTTTTCTTCAAACTTGCCTCTTAACTTTTCTCCAAACTCGCCTCTTGACTTTTCACCAAACTCGTCTCTTGACTTTTCACCAAACTCGTCTCTTGACTTTTCACCAAACTCGTCTCTTGACTTTTCACCAAACTCGTCTCTTGACTTTTCTCCAAACTCGTCTCTTGACTTTTCTCCAAACTCGTCTCTTGACTTTTCTCCAAACTCGTCTCTTGACTTTTCTCCAAACTCGCCTCTTGACTTTTCTCCAAACTCGCCTCTTGACTTTTCTCCAAACTCGCCTCTTGACTTTTCTCCAAACTCGCCTCTTGACTTTTCTCCAAACTCGCCTCTTGACTTTTCTCCAAACTCGCCTCTTGACTTTTCTCCAAACTCGCCTCTTGACTTTTCTCCAACCTTGCCTCTTTCTCTTTCTCTTTCTCGCATCGGCGGCAGGATCAATTATTATCATGCAGGTTTTTTTGTTGTCCTTCGTGTTGTAAACAGAATAGCGCCCAACATCCAGGCATTGTTTTCACTCAGCTTCTCCAAAAAACTGTACACCGGTATCTGAGCCCAACACAATGACTGTGAAGTTGAGCCAGGAATACAAGCCCTCTGCTACTACTGATTGAGTGGCGCATGTCACTGTGGGACAGTCGCAGTGTAGGGACAAACAGCGCAACAACGCATAATCTTCTATGCTGTTCAAGAAACAATTATTAACAATTACAAATTAATTATAAACAATTACATTTATTAATGTTCATTCATCCATGGCTCATAAATTTCGTCTGGTCTTAGGCTCATTAACAAAAATCATTTTTTATTATTGTCATATTTTTATTTTCTGGAAACAGTTTTTGTGCGTCATCGTCACAGGAAAAGGGGCAGTTAACAAAATATTTTCGTCATCTTCCTGGTTGACGAAATTAACACTGAAGTAGACATAGAAAAGTGTTATAGAAGCACTGATCTTCTATTAATACTATCTGCTGCTCAGGCAGCACATGACACTGGATTTTGTTTCCAAGTTTTGAAGATGTCTTGTTTCCCATCCAGGAAACCAGCTCAGTTCAAAATGTCAGTGATGGTGTTGAGTTCAAGGTTAAATACAGTAGCCCAACAAAGCCTTGTTATGGCTTAGAAAACATGGGAATTGACACGGATGAACGAGTCCACCTCTTTGGAATGGGGGTTGTTTGGCTATTTTGAAATTCTTTTGAGGACCAGAACGTTCACATTTTGGACAAAGATAATAGGTGGTTTGAGCTGGGCCTGAAGGAAGCCGTCTATCTAGAAAAAAACATCCTTAAACAAAGGGGGTGGACTCAGATTTCAGCTTTCAAAAGCCTACAACGCAGCAATGGAGTTTATACCTTCCCGCTGTCATTGCAACCCCAACTGTCTTACAGGGGAACAGAAGACCTCGCCTATTCAGCCAGGCAAACAATTCCTTTAATGACCCCCCCATAGACAGGTATGGAGCATCGCAGGCTAACAAAGAAGCCAAATGACCCCCATTCCAATTCATGCGTGTCAATTTGCATGTTGTCTAAGTCTAAACTAACCTTTAATGGTCTACTGTATAAAGCCTGAAACTGCAATGCTATTTCTGACATTTTAAATTGAAAAAGCTCCCCGGATGGGAAGCGAAACATCTTCCAACTTTGAAACAAAGTCCAGTGGATTCTTTTTTTTAACTTTTCGAATAGACTGAATTTTTTACAACCCATTTATTGCAATGAAAAATCAGTGTTTGCAGAGCTGATGCAGCCTATGCCAAGGCTCTGCATATCTGTGAACTATCTATGACTTGTCTTTCTTACCCGTCTGTCTCAGGTTGGCTGGTTCTAGGGGTCAACCGGCTACGCATGGGTGCGACTCAGCCGGTCACTGTGGACGACTTTAAGGAGGCGGAGCTTCAGGAGGTCACTGTTCATCGACGCTACATCTCTGACTCCGCCTCCCTTTTCCTGATCTACTTCCTGCAGCTGGTTGTCTTGTCCATGTACCTGAGCCAAGAACAGCTGAAGCTCGTCCCTCTGCTGACCATCATCTTCGCCTTTGGACGGTGAGTGTTGCCGTTTAACAGAGGATCCTAGCGATCCATCAAAACCATCATCCAGGATCCAAAGCATTAAAGATGGATAAGTGTGTGTTTCATTCTTCTAGGTTGGCGTACTGGTTAGCGGCGGCGTTTGGCAGCAGTGTTCGTGCTTTTGGCTTCGGCCTGTCCTTCCTGCCGAGCGTCGCCATGATGGTGGCGAACTTCTACTTCATCTTCACAGTGGAGGCGTCCGGGTCCATCTTCAGTGTGTCGCCTGACTCTGAGGAGGTGGTGGTGGCTCCGCCCAAAGGCAGGCAGAGGTTCTGGGGATGAGACCTCACCAGTTTTTATGCAGTTGGTTTAGAAATGAATGTCTGTAGTTTACGAAGGAATGGGAAACTCCGCCCACCTCCTGAATGTTTTTTTTTTTCTCTTAAAGTTCAGTTTTTCAGCGCTTTTATTTTGTTCAAAACATATGTCTTCTTGCTCATTAATCAACATTTAATTTTGTAAAATATTAATTAAATAATTTTTTATCTGATATCAGAAAAGTTTAGGTACATATAATTTCACAATAAAAGCATAAAATCCCCTACACTTCCTGTCGGCAGTCTTTTATCCCACCAGACTGTTCCTACTTGGCTGTCTGACACATGCTAATGTTCACACCTGTAATAAACACACTGTTATATGCTTAGTGTTTTAACAATACAGAAAGCATTTTTTATTTTCTTTAGTTCTTTTCCTAAAGGCTGTATTCCCAATTTTTACTGGTGTAATCCATTTTTGTTTCTGTCACATAATGACATCCTTAAAGTCGTAGCGAAGCGGCTGTTGCAACCATTGAATTTCCAAATTCTCCTGAGTGGTGCACGACTTTACACGAGTGAATAAAGTGAATGTGGTTGTTTATCAAGGGAGTGGGATTGTTGTGGTGGAGAGCGCAAGCAAATATCGGGTAGGGGAGGGGGGAGAACTACGGTTCAGCCCGTGCCCGCTTTAACGGTGATAAAGCGTACAAAACTAACACTAAATAAGTCAAATCATTTGTTTGTGAAAGAAAAGGGGGACAGTCAGCACATTTGATGACAGAAGCATGGCAGAACTCAGTGAAAGCAGGTGTTCCACCTAGGGTGGCCATTTCTATAGCACCAAAAAGGAGGACATTGTGCGGCATATCAATAAATTACTAAGGTGTACATAAGAATCGGGTAAAGTCACATTTATAGCACAATTCTTAGTAGTTTAAAGAGGATGCTTGTGTAGCTGAATAGAACAAAATATTAAAGAAATGTAAAAAAGAATTGGTTCCCAGCATTTGTATTTATTTAATACATTGTGGTGTTTAAAAAGTGACCATTTTTTTAACACAATTAATTTGCGCAGAACTGCTGCAATTGATCATAAAGCAGTTGTTTGGAAAAGAAGCTCGAGAAAGAGCTAGAGAATAGGACGATGCAAACTGCAAAAAGTGGCTGGAAAAGAGGAATTCATGACATGGCTGCAGCCTGTTGAGAGTAAAGATGATTTCACCATGTTCTCTATCTATCCATATCTATCTATCTATCTATCTATCTATCTATATATATATATATATATATATATATATATATATATATATATATATATATAAACTTGAGTCATGGAACTGTGCTTACAGCTCCTTATTTCATGTAAACTAATAACTTGTGTACATGATACTTGTTGATGGCATTAAAATTATTTCTAATAGCATTAAAAGAGCATTAAATTAGAGTTCCTCATTCCTGTATAAAACCTGTGAACGCTTAATTGAATCTGAAATATTAAAAAAATCCCCATCATCATCCAGCAGATGTTCAGTTTCTGCCCAAATATTTTCTTTCTGTTGCCGATTTTTGTAACAGGGATAACTAGGATCATACATAGTTTGTATGAACTCTGTTTATTCTCTGCTTCCAAACTCATCATCTCTTCATCCATTCCTGCAATAAGAATTTTCTTTTAAAGTTGTGAGATTCACTCTAGAATCTCACAACTTCTTCCTGGTCTGTTGAAGCACCAATAGTCTGCATCCAATTATTTAATTAATTGCTCTTAGTTTTTGGGAATATATACAAACTATGCTCTAATTTCTAGATACCGATCTGTTTTTACTATAATTTAATTTGACAAACCGGGTCTTCTCTACATTCTTTTTTCTGTTTGGTGCGATTGCAATAGCGGGTCTTGATCTGGACGGACCGGAGGGGAGCAAAAAATAGCTCAGCTCCATATTTTGACTGTGAAGGACGGAGAAGACGTACGTGGGCGGTGACGAGCGGAGGATGTGGAACAGCTCTCATTGATTTACATGACAGACAAGTACTCCGTACGTGAGCGGGGCGGAGCGCTGACGGAGTATGTGGAATCTGGGGGTAAAGGAGGACAAATACACGTCCGGCTGGGTGCAGCGCCGGACAGTGCAATGAAAATCCGGACTGTCCGCCCTAAAGCCGGACATCTGGCCACCCTAGTTCCACCTGTTCCTGGACCGGCAGGTGAAGTTATTACCATGTGGACAAAATAATTAAATTGACTTCCGCTGAACTGGACCTTTCTATATTTTTACTAGTCCATTTCTTTGATAGCCTATTGTACTTTATTCGTATGGAAATTTCAGTAAAGGTAAGTGTCATTTCATAATATATGACTGGAATTCAGGAAATATTTGAGATGCGATTTCTAATAAAAGCTATGATAATATCCTTAACTTGATGAGGAATGAGTGAACGCAAGAACTGAGGATTCCTCTGCTGTGACAGCAGTAGGATAAAACCCAGAAATTATGTTTCTGTGTGCCGCCCCAAGAATTTAAGAGGCCCCATCTGGCCACCCCTATGAAATAGCCTATTTCTAGAGGCGCCCCTGCGACTTGGAAATGCATAAAAAACATCTGGATCTGACTCTAGATGTATTCATATGTATATGTATTATTTGTATTAGCATTTCACGTTATAATACATACATACAACATAAATCTCTGCAACTAATTATAGCAAAAAAATAATTCAAACAACGTCCAATACTTCGATGTGAAATACACAGAGAAAAGGAAAATTCCTCTTTTTTTAGCCAGGGTGATTTCCAGGTCTTAAAGGAATGTAATTAAACATGCCTCAATTGTGATTAAAACAAGAGAGCTATTTTAGTCTCTAAAACAGACATGGCTGTGGCTTGATGCTAAAAATCTAAAAGTCAGAATTCTGACTTTTTTCTCATGTTATACTGAAATAAAATTTTAAAAATCCTAATCCTCTTCCGTATCGTACGGAAGAGGATTAGGGCCACTGGGAAAAAAACAAAACAAAAAAAGTTAACCTTTCTTTTAATTTTATTTCAGTTTAGTGTGGGAAAAAAGTCAGAATTCTGAGAAAAAAAGTCAGAATTCTGAGAAACTCAGAATTTTAAATATTAAACTGAAATAAAATTTAAAAATCAGTTAACTTTTTTTTTTTTTTTTTTTTTTTTACACTGGCCCTAATCCTCTTCCGTAGTATCGTGCCGAGTTAATAGCGCGGGTATATTTTTTTGTCTGGTTTATAACCGGTACATCCTCCGCTCCTGTTGGTGGCGCTAGTGCACTAACATTCCTATACCGCCATTAAAACGTAGAAGAAGAAGGCGGCAGATTAACCTCAAGCTGAATGGCTCCATCTCTCTGTAAGTTCCTGTTCAGCTGCGTGCCCAGCCATGGTTCGGTGGTTCTGGTTCGTTTCACACGTTTCGTATAAAATTCCGACGCCAAACGAACCGAAGGAAAGCGACTCATCGACGGTTAGTGTGCAGCCCGCTACGCGTTAGCTTAACCCGCCGAGCTCCGGTGTTTGCATCCAGTGGAGGGGCTGAGTGGGATGGCCGCAGCGAAGACGGCGGTACCAACAAAAGTAAGTAATGTTGACTAAAATTAATGGTGTGTATCTTTTTGAAAACGATCAGACGAACTGTGGTAGGTGGGGTTAAATTTTTAATCTGCGTTTTTTGATGTAAACAGCGCGGTTACACGTGACGGTGTCCGCCAAGATAAACATCATCTGCTTCAAATTTCACTGAGACCAATCTACCCAGAACATCTGTCTGCAGTTAGACTGACTCTAACTCAGCTAAATACAATCGGTTTCATACAGTGTCTCTAATTAAAGCTCATTTATAAAACGGGTCCAGTTTCTGCAAACCTATTTACCTAATCCCAGTTAAATTCAGTTAAATTCGTGCTTATAACTTTAAGTTTTTTTTATTTCTATAGCCCCAATTCACAACACATGTCATCTCAAGGCACTTTACAGTTCAACCAGATTATGCAGTCAGATTGATTCAAAGTTTTCTATCTAAAGATCAACCCATTGACTCTTCAGCAATCCCTCACACTAAGCATGCTTGCAGTGACAGTGGAGAGAAAAAACTCCCTTTTAACAGGAAGAAACCTCCAGCAGAACCAGGCTCAGTGTGAGCGACCATCTGCTGAGGCCCACTGGGGTTCAAGGAGACAGAAGCAGAGATACAAAAAGCAGCTATTAAAGGCGGCCCCGTCCAGGAAACACACAGCCAGGCAGAAGAGCTCTGAGCCAGCTCCCATGTCAGAGGATGAAGAGAGCACATCCAGTTAGTCAAAGTCAGAGAAACAGGACTACACTGAAAAATTAATCAAAAAGGACATTTTTAACTGATTTAGTAGCTCAGTGTAATACCAACAGTAATACAGGATGACAACATGTCGCTTGTTGATTGTTTACAATAATCAGGCCTGCTACCCGTTTTACAGGCATTTTTCAATGCTGGGGTTTAGCTTAATTTTGAATTCAGGTCAACTTCTCAGTTTAATTTTTTAAAGTGTTTTGTCATTGTTGATTATTCAACCAAAACACATATTTGCCGTTTTACCGACTTGCTGTTTGTTTCCACTCCCTCACCAGCTTTCTGTGGCGCTTCCTACTACACAATCAGTTGCTCTCATTGGTCAGAGCGTTGGCCTTTTGGCCAATCTTGCGATGTCTCTTTCATCTGGGCCAAACTAAATTATACATTTAATCTCACATTTAGTCTGGTTTATCAGGCTAATCAACAAGCTCACCACCACGCACTGCTAGAATCTATTTTTCTATCCCATAACGAATGTTTCACATTTACCCCATTTATGCTATCTCAGTTCCTCGACTCCTCGCCTCCTAGTGACGATCTGCGGTATTACTGCCAGTATTGAAGGAGGAAATGAAGCAGTTTGTGGCGGTAATGCACCAAAAGTTGTTTGCCAACCGCCATAAAACACAAGAAGACGAAGAAGGAGGGAATCAAGCAAATCAAAATGGCGGCGCCCGTCACATTCAGAAAGTTATGCTTGATTATTATTGCTGTACTTCGGTGTTATTATTTAAAATGTTGCTTGGAGAAGATTTCAATTGTTGTTTATAGTTGAAGAAGAAGTTGTTCTTCTTCTTCTTCTGTTTCTGGAGGGGCATTACCGCCAACTACTGGAATGGAGTGTGAATCGCGATGTGCAGCCAGACGGAGATGACGCGTTCTGCTCATGCGCTCTTGTTATCAGAGAACCGAGCCAGGGAAAAACCGAGCCCACCTCTGGAACTGGTCTGCAGTTATCTCAGTCCGGTTGTGTCTAGCTCGGTTCAGTTTAGGTTGCTTTCCATTTACCCACCATAAGTTATCTCAGTAACTGAGCTTGGACCGGTCTCGGCACGGTTTTTCAAGGGTAGTGTAAATGGGGTAATAATGTCCTCCACTTTTTTAACATCACATCTTTACCTTCCACACAAAACTGAGAACCTCTGCTGCTCCTCCGTGCAGCTCGGCTAAATGGGCCGATTTAGCTGAGAACTGAAGTTTATTAATGTTTATATTTACAAACTGAACCACATAATGTTAATTCCGCCTCCGTGTCTCCATTAACCTGCAGGTTAGCAGCTCAGCTGCGTCTCATCAATAATTAGTTTGATGAATAAACTTTGTGTTGCAGATGGTTCAGGGTCTCCCAGCAGAGGAAGGCTTCGGTCCTCAGGCTGTAAAGTCAGAGAGGACAGGTGGACATATGAAGGACAGCGGCATCCAGGGACAGGAAGAGGAGGCAGCACCTGGCTCAGGTGAGCTTCTCACCAACCAGTGGCAGGGGGCGGGGCTACAGGACGTTTCAGTTTTTTCCCCCCCTGTTCTCGTACTCCGTAGATCTGGTGACAACAAATTGGGACGATGTCGCCATGGAAACCGATGAGGGAAGCGATGGAGAGCTGGGGCAGCTTGACCTCGATCTGGACAGGAAGTCCAGGCAGCACAACTTGACGTCCAGGAACGTGCGCGCCATCCTGCATGTGAGAACCCCCCCCCCCCCCTGAGCAGACAGGGGTGTGCTGAGCTGAAGCGTAACGCACGTTAATCTGTTGCAGGAGGTGATAACGCACGAGCATGTGGTCGCCATGATGAAGGCCGCCATCAGGGATACTCAGGACCTCCCCATGTTTGTGAGTTCCTGGTTGCCAGTCAGACCGTTTCTGTTTAACTCAGAACCGCAGAGATAAAGAGTTCTGGAAACTCCATTGATGACAATGGCGGAAAAGAGAGCTTAACCTACCACAGACATAAATAAACCATTCCAAACTGCAGGAAAATAGACAACGGATCTGAAAAATCCCATCATGCTCTCTGCTTCTACCAAGCCTTAAAGGAAAAGTCAGATCAGCAAGAAATAATCAATCAATTTAGCTTTAATCAGTAAAAAAATAAAAACAAACAATATTTTTCGTTGTGAGCGGCCATTTTTTCCCAAATAGTTACCAACCAGGGACTGGATGGAGGTGAAGCTTTTTCAATTAAAATAGAATATACAGAGGAAATAATGTTAACAAAAGTAGGAATAAAGAATGTTCTGCAGAGTTCTTTAGTTGACTTAAAAAAAAAAAAAAAAACGTTTTAAAGGAAAAGTTCTGTCAACTAGGAATAACCAGTGGATCATTATTTATACCTGAAACTAATACGTTCGCTGTGATTTAATGAATTTGGCGTTAATCAGTAAAAAATTAAAAACAATAATTTTCTTGCAATCACTGAGTCTGGGAGCGGCCATTTTTGCCCAAATATAGTAGCCCCTCCCTCCTGCCATCTTCCAGCAGTGACGTCACGGTGCGGTAAGCCTAGCGCCATTCTCCCCGCTTTCCAAGCTAAATCAATGGGAACTACTAGACACATCTGCAATCAACAACAATTATTGAAGATTTCCAGAGGACTTCACCATTGAAATTCACCAGAGCTATAGTGAAACTGACAATGCCCACGTGCATGGCAGCTGGATGCTGGAATACATCGGGTAAAAGTGAAAAAAAAAAAAGAGTTATTCCACCTTTCTGATTCCTGATCCTCCACGGACGGGTTGGTCGTTGGATCGCCAACTTGAAGAGGGAGGATTTGCCATCGAACTTCTGGCCAGAGAAAAAACCCGTAATATGTAGCCAACATTTGGAAGAAGAATGTTTTCAAGATGACTTGGATAATAGCGCGTTGTGACAAACACCAGATACAGCACTGGGACTTGATCAACAGCCGATACCGCACCGTGACGTCACTAACCAGTAGGTGGCAGTAGTGTTCTTTGACAAACATGGATGCCTCCAGTAAAGCACATTCAGATGAAAATTACTCTGAATTAAAAACACTGATCATTTATTGAACAGGATGGAATAATACCTCTTCTGCCTCCATTTATCTGTTTACTACAGTGTGTTGATTTCATATTAATGTGGATTTAAAGACATTTCAATAAGAAAATAAAAATTGCAGGAGGGAATATAAGAAAAAAAAAAGTCCAGTCAACCAAAACTTTCATGACCCTCATGCAGTACCTCCGTGGACCCCTAGGGGCCATGGACTCCCTGTTGAAGACATCTGACCTATAATATTAAAGCTACAGTGTGTAATAATTACAGGGATATACAGTCAGAAATGTAATATATTATACATAACTATGTTATTTATCATCATCTACGAGCTCAGCCTCTTAACCATAATATTTGCGTTGCCTTAGAATTCGTTATTTATAATTACATAGGAGCGGGTCTCGCAGCCATGGAGGCAGACATCTTTGCGCTATGGCAGCGCAGAGCCAACAAACTAGCGATTGCGAGATCGCCCATTACGCTCGAAAGTAACTACGGCAAGTTGAGAGAGATGAACTGAGACGGTACTGAACAACAGATGGCAGTATTAAAATGATCTATGTAAACAAACCTCATCACTTGAGAAGGTAGGTGATGCGGACGTCGTGGAAGACATTTTGTTCCGTAACGCTCGCCGTACTGTTGAGGGGGAGAAGCTGTGGGGGGGAGATGTTCATGTTGCTGCGGACTGCAGTCTGGACGTTAGATGTCGCTGAAAATTACACACTGTAGCTTTAAATCAGATTTAAAACCATTGTTTGCTTTAATGTATATTTTTTGTATATAATGTGTATCTTTATTTTTAATTTTTTTCAGATTTTTAAACAATTCATGTACCTGAACAGATAACAGGAAAATTTAAGTGAGCATGTGGGATTTATTTATTTAAGCTACCTACAGGAAGAAGAGCAAACTAAGAGTCATTTTGAATTCAGATCAGCTACAAAATAAGAGGAACAGGATGACGCATCAAGAACATTAAATCAAGTATGAGACCTCGAGGAGGATCCATTTTTCTTGATTAATTTGATTAAATCTTTTTTTTGGTAGATTTGTTGTGTGGACACAGTTTAGTGCGTCAATCAGTCTGAAACAGCTCCTGTATCGGTCACGTGATTTTCTTGATACGGTATGCGCACTAGGGGTGGAACGGTTCACAGAATCCACGGTTTGGTTTGGTTCGGTTCACGGTTTCGTGGTCACGGTTTTTGATTCGGTATATGTTGATTGTTAGCCTGACATGTTGGTCATGTTGCTGTTAGCATAAACAAAACGTGTTGCACAATGCTTGCACACTGTTTTTAATCAACAACTTTCTTTCCGCCGTCATCGTAGGTCACTCTAAATGCAAAGCGCTCCCATACAGCTGACCTATAAAGTGCTGCTGGCGCGTCTTCCAACTCCTGTTCTTTTCCACTCGCCATTCCGACACAATTCTCCACAACTGATTTTTTTCTGCTACACCCGGCTACGCTGCTTCGCTGCTTCTTCTTCTTGTTTACTACTGGTGGTTGGCTTTGGTCGCAGTACCGCCACCTTCTGCTCTGGAGTGTAAACGCTTCACCTATGAGAAAAAGGAGCAGCGCATGAACCGAACGAAACACACGCGAACCGAACCGAGACAGTCGAACCGAACGGTTCGGACGGTTTTCATAAACTCGTCCATTCCTAATGCGCACCAACACATGGGTTTACAGTTAAAGCTCGACGCTTGGCAGCCGGATCGGCGTTGGTTGACCCATCACTACTGTGACGCAGTGGAGTCACGATTGTCTGCAGTGTTTCTCAATAATCACGTCGTTCTGCAGACGCCTGGTTGTTGCTTTAAGTTTGTGTTTTCTCTCAGGAGCCCAAGATGACCCGGTCCAGACTGAAACAAGCTGTGCAGCAGGGACAGGTGAGCAGAACCTCCCGCCTCAAACCAGCTCTGCTGATCAGAACCAGCATCTTTATTGTGTCTCTTTGCTTCCAGCGTCTGAATTGGGGCCTGTCAGCCCTGAACACGGTCAAGGTAACGTCCGTCTCTCTGTCTGTCCCTCCTTCTGTCCGTTCTGTCTTGCAGTGTTTTTTATTTTATACACACAGGCTCCTCAGTTTGTTGACATCGATCTTGAAGAGGAGGAAGACTCCTCTGATGAAGAGTATTGTCCCAATGATGAAGAGGAGGAGGAGGACACAGCTGAGGAGGTGAGAAGAAAAATGGACTGAACAATTTATCTGACCAGGACCCAAACTAAATTTCTAGAACATAATTAATGTTTCTAATCTTTATCAAAGGCAGAAAGTTTTAGGTCAAACCTCTAAAACTGTTTTATTTAACTAATTGTACCCAGTTTCCTTTAGCTGGAACTCAAACTGGTTGACTGTCCTGCTGTGCTGCTGCTCTGTTGAACATTTTTATTGACAATTTGACCTCATTTCTTTTATCTTTAAAAGTGTGTCAGGTTTCTGGGGGGAAATTGTCAAAACTAAACTTCGCTGCATTTGCAGGTTTTCTACAGGTCATTAAATTATCATTTTTTTTATTTAAGGCCTTAATTGGCATTAAAATGAATTAAATGTGATTATCATAAATTTAGGGCTGATTAATTGTCAGCATAACGATAATCATGATTCTTTAGATTAATATTGAGTTCTCCATGATTTATTATAAACTTTAAGTTACTGAACATTAAGAGCAGCTTTAACAATTTTATCTTTGGGATAACAGGTATTTTAGAAAACTAATTTCTCTAGATTAACACACATGTCATCCATGTCTTATTTTATGCTGACCTTTATTTCATTCTTATAATTTATTTGTACGGCTACAATCTTATTCATCTCCTGAAAACAATTGCACTACCAGAAAAAATGTCCCGCAAGGGATTAATAAAGTAATTGTGATTTTGATTCAGGAGGCCCCAAATGAGCTGATTAATCTAGATTAATTCCAAGACTACAGTTAGATTAATCTGGATTAAAAAAAAAAATAGATAAAAAAAAAAAATCTATCTATGCCCCTGTCTGTCTGTCTGTCTTTCTTTCTAGTTTTTTGGATCCATTAGTGTGGTGTATATATATATATATATATATATATATATATATATATATATATATATATATTAGTGCTGTCAAAATTTTCGCGTTATTATCGCGTTAACGCGAGGCCATTTTAATGGCAATAATTTTTTTAACGTGAGATTAACGCTATGTGGTTTTATGGTACAATTTTCCAAGTACATCCCGCTGCAGCCTGCGGGAAGGCGGGGCTATTTTCCCCCAGTCTGTGCATTTCTCATAGGCTTCGAGAGCGGAGCTCCTCAAGGGAAAAGACGCTCATACACTGGGTGGCGCTAGTGCCTTTTCTTTAAGCCCCACCACCAACAAACAAGTTGAGTGTCTGGTAACTAGTAGCAACCTGAAATACGCTGAGAAAACAGATTACTGAGGTGAAATGGAATCTGCTACGGCACTCTTGCTGTCTGTGTACGCCACAGGTCAGTATCGTGTGAGTGTGTGTGTGGGTGTTCTCATTTTTGTTAAGAGGCTGAAAAGTAACTTTCTAGAGCATAGACTACCTCCATCTAGTGATGTCGGTCTATTGATTTTGATGTATTGATTGAAAATTGTTCATTATTATCTTGGTTAATTAACATCTAATGTTAACTGTACTACATTTTATAGCAGTAGGGTAAAATGCTTGTCTTTGTTCAAAAGACTGTATTGACCGTAAAGACTGTCTTTTACATCAGCCTGTTTTCAGGGCCTTTTTTTTGCTACATGCCTCCCCATCTTCTTGCCATATGTTTCTATGAATCAGTATAAATCAGTGTCTGTGACCTGTTTTCATTTTAAAAAAAGAACATTGGCACAAACCTAGCCTGTATGTATTTTTTGTATGTCATCGAGAGTATTTAAATGATTTTCAATCAGAAAAAAAATTTGCGATTAAAATGCGATTAATCGCGAGTTAACTCAGGCATTGATGCGATTAATCGCGATTAAAAAAATTTAATCGATTGACAGCACTAATATATATATATTTTCTTTTTTTCTAGTAAAAATCCCGACTTATACAATCAGACACGTGTGTTGAACAGAAAATCTAATTAATTGGATGCAAATGTCTAATTATCGCAAATTATACTCCTAACTTATTTAAGTTTTTTTTTTATTTGTCAAAATATTTAATATGATTTCTCTGAGAATTATTTCATGGCTTTGGGTTTATAGGGTTATTGGATGGGAGGAGTGGATCAGCTGAATATTGATTGTTAGGTTTCCTCATTAAAAAGGACTTAATAATAATTGGTTTATAAAGAACATCCTAACGGTTTATTAGAAACCTAGTTTACACAAGCAGCGATCAGGCTTTATAATGGTGATGAATAAGACACGGTCCTGATGCTCTCTGTGCAGATGTTCCTGAGTGATGCTGACAGCCTGGCCTCACCTCCCAGACTCCAGAAGATCTCTGCATCTGTGCATCTTGAGCAGAAGACTAAGGAACCTCTGCAGGTACTCTGAAGACCAGCTTTAATTCTGAGTAGCCGGTTACCTGACCTCTGACCTCTGGAAATGTTGTCCAGAGTGTTGCAGGTGAAGCTGAGGGTCAGGTGAGGGGCTCCTCCTGTGGTTTTTCTTCTGAGAGCTCATTCCTGGAGAGACTGAATGCTGTGGAGGAGGAGCTAAACTCCAACTATAACCAGGTAACGTCTCAGCTGCCTGTCTGTCTCATAAAAGAGAAAGAGGTGGTTGCCTTTCTAACTCTTACCCGTTTCTCTCTTTTAGCCCCTGGACAGAAAGCCGGCAGCAGCTGCTGATGATGATAATGACGGCGATGAAGGATGTTTAGCGTTTCGAACACGATCCAAACTTCCTCTAGTCAACGTTCCTATAGATCAGTTGGAGGCGGAGCTTCTGGCCCCTGACATCACGGCTGACATGTATGATCAGAGCTGTGCCCAGCTGGAGGAGGATCGTCATTGGACGAATTGGCTGCAGGGTCTCATGGCACCTGGTCCTGAAGGTCAGAGGTCATGTTTATTCTTTGAGAGTATCTGATTGCATCTGCTTTTCAGCTGCTCTTATAGAAAAGCTTTTTATATCTATTCTGATGCAGGGTTTTTAAACACTGCTTTGATTCCTTTCCAGCTATTGGAAAACCAGATCGATGCCAGACTTTTGTTTCTAGGTGCCTTTATTCGCCAACTGACTTTTTCTTTTTGGCAGAAACAATGTATTAGTTGATAACTAGCTGGTACTGGCTGTCACAGGCCATCTATTATGTGTCCCTCTTTTAGTGGAATTAACAACATGAGTGTCATATGATTTCGACTTTGCAAATACCAGGATGAACGCTGTTAAACAAAAAATGTTTGTTTGTTGACGTTCCCATGTTTGACTGTGATCTGGCTGAATTGTATCTGTAAAGCACCTTGAGATGACATGTATTGTGATTTGGCGCTATGTAAAAAAACTAATTAAATTATAATTGACATAATTGTAGAAACCTTTACCAGTCACACCGACAGTGCAATGACCTATTCATTGTGTTGCACTGGCAACGGACAGTGTGGTGACCTAATCGTTCTGTATTTTTGACATCAAACGCATAACGCCTTTATCACTTTGACACTTTGACAACGGACAGTGTGCCGGCCTAATCATTGCTAACGGACAACGGCCTGATGCTGCGTAACTTTGACAATGGATGGTGGGGCAGGCTAATTATAACGGCCTAATCATGGCGTAACTTTTACAACGGACAGTGTGGTGGCCTAATCGCTACGTAACTTTGACAAAAGACAGCATAATGGCCTATTCACTGCAAAACTTTGACGACGGACAGTTCAGGGGCTTAATCTTTGCGTAACTTTGACAACGAGCAAAGAAACAGCCTACTTGCAGCGTAACCCTGTAAGATCCATCTATGTTTGGAGTAGGGCTGGGCGATATAGAAAAAAAGCTTATCGATTAAAATAAAATTTTTGAAAAGATTTGAAACCATATTTTATGTGCAGCTCTGCCTGGACTTTTTATAATATTGCTAAATGATTTAATTTTAGTAAAGAACACAAACACAGACTTCCAATTAAATCTTTATTTAACCAACTTTTTTAACCATAACAAAATTGTTTTAAAGAAAAATAACTTAAGAGACCTGAGTTATGATATTAAATACTGACAAAGAATAAACTAAAGTGACCAGAAAAGTGACCAAAATAAATAAATAACAAATAAATAAATAGAATACCCTATTTGGGTGGGAATAGTACACCACCAGCTTGTGGTAATTGAAAGATTGTAGGACTAGGCTACCATGTAAACTCCACTCAACAAAAACAAAAACCCAAATCAACTCACCCTTTAGCCTAGCATTTCTATGGGGTATTTTTTCTCACCCCTATTCTTCTAGAGGTGCTGCTGGCACCTCGTTATGGTTCAGCTTAGGTTCCTGCTTTAAAGCTGAAGTCTGTAAGTTTTTAAAAATCACTTTTTTGTCATATTGGCTAAAACTGTCCCTATGCCCAGACAGCAGTACATCTGTTATGTAACCTGTGAAAAAAACTGCTTCAATTGGTCCCGCCTACTGCCTGTATTTCAATCTGGAAAGAATAATTCGGGACGAGACAAAACAACCAATCACAGCCAGAGGAGCGTCTGATGGAGTGTCAATCACAGCTCACACATGCTGAATCCCGCCCCCTCCCTCTCACCGCTGAACCTGCCGCTGCCGCCCGGCTGCCGCAGTCAGGAGGATGCGCGTGGAAGTCATGGCGGAGCGACAGCCACCAGCGAAAGAGAAACTGCCCTTACTGCCACTGCCGACAACTGCTTACACGGCATAGACTTCAAAAAAGAAGATGTCAATGGAAGAGCTGCCGCGTACGCTGCTTGGACGCTTCTGGTCGCATGCGGTAGCCGCGCAGATGCTGTGAGAGGGGTGGAGCTTGGAGGTGGGGCATGAGTGAAGCAGAGAGGGTGGGGGAGTGGCGTGAAACCTGTTTTTCTTCAAATTTTCAGTCGAAGTCTGCTCTCTTCTCAATGTTACAGACTGCAGCTTTAATCTGAGTTATTACTTTGAAGTTTCTGGCCCCTCAGCATTTTTCTCTCAATTGTTAGAACTACGTGGGAAACTGCCCAGAACTGAATATGTATATATATATATTTCCCCGAAATTCCCGAAGATTCCTCGGAGGAGAGGCGCATCGGGGCCTGCACAGCTCGTACTCCTGCGGGTGTGAGCGGCTGAGATGGAAAAAAAAGTTGGTTGTGTTATCAGACAGGTTTTCACTGGTTTTACATTTTCCAGATGACTGTGGTTTGTTTATTGTCCGACTTGCCATGACGGAAATACTGCCAAACTGGCGAACAACAAAAACCTTTCTTTGGAACAATTTCCTCCGCCTCTCCTTGCTGCGACATCTTCATGTGCTCCGTGTTGTAATTTGAAAGAGCGGCGCTTTGCGATGGCGTGTCTGGGTCCGCATTTGCGATTGGTTAGGAGGAAGTAGTGACTAGCATAAACCTACATGATAGGCTACAATGAGAAGGAAGGAAAACTGCGTTTCTTTTTTATCGAACTTTTATCGACCCTCTTTTTTTCTATTGCGCCACACGTCTATCGATCGATATATATCGTTATTGAATTATCGCCCAGCCCTAGTTTGGAGAGTTCCTTTACGTGAAGCGTAGTCACATAGACCTTGTCACCTCCATGGGACTTTGTGCACACCAAGGAGTATTTTCAATGTCATTTAAAACTTGGACCAGATTGGATGAAGCACCATCATTTAGCTGAGTCCCTGTTAGCTGAATCTTGTGGCACAAGTTTATCTTCTGTCTTTTTCTAACTCTAATTTATTTTTAGATGAAGCTGAGGATGACGACGACCCTGAGTATAATTTTCTGGAGGACCTTGACGAACCAGACCTGGAAGACTACAGAACAGACCGAGCCGTCCAGATCACCAGTAGGTGTAACCAAGCAGAGTTTGGAGTAGATGGTGAAGGTTTCCCTCTGAACTATACTTTCTTTTTCAGAGAAGGAGGTGAACGAGCTGCTGGAGGAACTCTTTGAAACTGTGAGTTAGTTTCTGTGATTCGCTCCAGCTGTTCTAGATGTGGCTTTCCTTCTTCTTTGTGTAACTGTAATGTTGTGCTCTAGTTAATATGGTTTAAGATTCATTTTTATAATTTCTGCAATTTTTTTTCTCTCCCAAACATAAAGTTTGGCCATAGGTGATTTTGATTATTTTTCATTTTTTACTCTAGCTCCAGGAAGAAGAGTTTCCAGCGGAGGAGGAGGGGCAGGAGCAGGAGTCCCCATCAGCTGCCGCTCCTAAGTTTAATATCCCGCAGGCGTTACGGTAACTCAACTCAGTTAACTGATGGTGAAGATCGATAGAAAACTATCTATTATCTAAAATGTTACTTAATTCTGCAGTTTCCATGTATCAAACGGGAAGGGAGATTTCATCTAAAAATATGCCGCTATCCTGTCAGATGAGCGTACCCATAGTCAATACCAGGGGTGTAAATCATACCCATCATGGCGATTCGATTCACTATCAATTCCCTGACCCAATGATTCAATTATTTTCTATAGTCATGAATATACCACGATTCAAGTAATTGAGTAAATTTTTTTACTTTACCGGCTAGACAATGTTTCAAATATATATATATATATATATTAGGGGTGGGACGGTTCACAAAATCCACGGTTCGGTTCGGTTCACGGTTTCGTGGTCACGGTATATGTTGATTGTTAGCCTGACATGTTGGGTCATGTTGCTGTTAGCATAAACAAAACGTGTTGCACAATGCTTGCACTGTGTCTCTCTCTAATCCACAACTTTCTTTCCATCGTCATCGTAGGTCACTCTAATGCTGCGTTCACACCGGATGCAGCAGGAGCAGCAAAATCGCGTCTGCTGCTTCAATTTTGCTGTTTGTACAAGTTTAGTTCTGACGCGCATCTGAAGCAGCTTTGCTGCTCTGGCTGTACTGTGGAGAAGTGTGTCTGATGCACGTTGGGCGGAGCTACTCTATCCTTTCTTTGCCTTGCAGCTATATTTGCTGTGATCAGTGGGAATAAAGTAGTTTTAATATGTTTTTAAGTGAGAAAATCCACCTGAAAACTTAATCAGTGCAGTCAGTTCATTCAGATTACCATCCCACCTTCCAATATTATTTCTGTCGGAGCCACTCAGACCCCCACATACCAGCGGTGCGCTATCAGTAGGATCCCATTCAACAGCGGCCTATGGCCGGGTCGCCTCCCCGCGGTTCACCGCGGCGGCTGGAAAAGTTTTAGCGCCACCGCAGTAAGCGAGTCAGAATTGCATCCAGGAGAAAATGGAAAAAATAGACCATAGGAGAAAAAAAAAACACGAATCGATACGCTTGCTGACATGTCGATGCATCGGATCGTCAGCTGTTGGATTGATGCATCGAAAGAAATTGATTATTTACACCTCTAGTCAATACACACATGCAAGATATTAGATTTAAGTGGATCCCTTTAGTCATGTTCAAAAAAAAAGTTTTTTTTAGTTCAGATCGCCATACGCTTCAAAAAACACCAAAAAGTAAGTTGTACATGTTTATTTTTTCTACATTGCTAAAGGGATACACGCCCATTGAGGTAGTTTAAAGTGTATTTTCTGTATAAAACTAAAGGGATAAATGGGTATTAACTATGGGTATGCTGGTCTGACGGGGTATGCTCATCTGACAGAACACCGCCCTTACCCTGAGGCAGCACCTAGATCTGTTTCTGCAGTAGAAAGACCAAGAGGTTTAATCTAGCTGTGGGGGATTTAATTTTCTTGATACTCTCTAAGAGGTGAGATAAAACTCCTCTGCTTTTGTAGAACTGCCTTAAAGAAAAACATGTAAACAAAAAGAAACACTGGAAAACAATCTTATCTCAGATGAGTGAGTTTTCAGCATTTTCACATCCCATTGGTCTCATCTACAGCTTTACCTGCTGTATCTGCATGCATGAACCTCCACAGGCAACACAGCTTCCTTTTAAAGACCCCTCACAGCTCTTGGTCTCATTCTAACTTCATTTAACTTCCACACTGAAGAGTGTTCTGAATCCGTAACCCACGGGTCCTAGCCAATCCTCCTGTAGGGACGGTTCAGCAGAGAAGTGCTGTGACCGTTTGGGTCAGGAGGAAGAGCAAGTTCCTCGGCTGCTTCTTTCACTAAAGATGACAATAGGAGAAATTAGCCAAGAGGAAAACACTGGATACCAGTGGGTGCCTTTTATCTCCATTGGTAGAAAGTTTAATAAATCTTTTGCTTTTTATGATCTAATTTATGCTCGTTTGGATTAAATCCGTAAGCTGCTGCAAGCACTTCTTGATTGTTTAATTATCTGTGATGCTAACTGTAGTTTCGAGGCTCCGTTAGCCGGGCTGCTAACGGAGCGAAGGCAGACGGTCCGGAAACAGTATGAAGCTTTGCAGCAGAGGAGAGCCCTGCAGGACACCACCAACCACCTCTGTAACAGCAGCAAAGATTCGTCCTGTACCCCCCCTCAGCCCGCGGTCTCAATTTTAGTTGTGGCAGGCCAGACGGGCCCCTCCCTCCACCTGGACCACGCCCAGAAGCTTCAGCTGCAACAGCAGGTGCAACAGGTATGTAGGCGGTGCTTCACTTGTTTCCTGGTCGGTTTTTTTTCTCTGAATTGATCTACGCTGCTGGTGAAGTTTGGTTTAAGATTCTTTTAGAGATGTTTCTGATCAAACATTCTGTGAGGAACATCTCAGGTTCTTTTTACAACTTTGTTCGATGCTTCATTATGGGAATTGCCTCGGGTGATTCAAACTACAGAATCTCCAATTGCAAGTCTGTCCCTGAAAGACAGGTTGATTGTTCAAATGCCCCCCCCCCCCCCCCCCCATTCAGACCGCACACGCTACAGGCAACAGAAGTAGCTAGTTTACACGCAAAGTCAAAGGTTGACGCGCATCAAAAGGTTATGCGGCGTGTTTCGAGCAGCGAATCATTAGCTTCTGAGCATCTGATGCGCTGCAAAAGCAGCAGCCGCTGCTGGAGTTTAAAAAATTGAACTTTTGCTGCTCGACACGCCTCATCAACCAATCAGAGGAGCTCATCTGGGAGCTGGCAGGGAGTCAGACACAGCACTGCTGATGCAGAGCACTATGATCACTCCTCTGAAACAGTTTATTAACGCCTAAATTAACTTAAAATGTAAAATATTGCCGGCAAAATATGTTCGCTTTTATTATCCTGGTGCCTGCAGTTTGGATTACGTACGTGAAAAATGCTAACATCTAATTCCAGCAGCCATGAACAGTAGCTGAAAACCACGAAGAGTCGACCAGGCCTGAGGCAGCTGCTGCTGGGGATTCCCAGTGACAGAGCACCGCCGGTATGTGGCGGTCTGAGCTAACCTGACTCCGCCAGATGGATTTGCTCCGCATATCCATCTGGAAACCTTCCGTTGAAGTAATTTTGGGAAGGGGCGAAAATACTGGTTAGCTGATTGGCCTATGTTGGTGATAGACGGGCCAAATAAACCAATCAGATCAACTAAGCATATGACGTACTAACAGAGCGACGACGAAGAGGAGCCAATTGATAGATCAAACTCTTGCCGAAACCAGTCGGGAGAAGAGCAAAAACATCTTTTCCTCTGAGAAAAGCCTCCAGAGCAGTGTTTTGCTCTTCTGTCAGTGAAGAAATACTCTGTAATTCCGATAAAACTTGCTCGATAGCCACGCCATGTTCTTTAGACTGAACTGTCGCGCTTCTCGTTGCGTCACACCTCAAAGCCAACGCTGATTGGACGTTTGTTTGGTGAACGGCTCCAAATTTTCTTCAACGGAGAGTCTCCAGACTGATCTGCGAGTGAAACCTTGAAAGCTCGCGAGATCAGGATGGTCTCACGAGGTTAGGTCTGAGCGGCTCCCACAGAGAAATAATGTTTGAAGGCAGGATGGTAATCTGGATGAACAGACGGCCACAGACGATTTTTTTCAAGAGGACTTTCTCACTTTAAAACATATTAAAACTACTTTATACCCACTGATCACAGCAAATATAGCAAAGCTGCTCTTTTTCATTTAACACAGGAGCAACAGAAGCATCTGGACTCATTTTACTGGACGTCTGACCTTAAAGGAATAGTACACCCAAAACATGATTAGCCTTCATTTTCTACTCACCCCCATGCTGAACAACACTCTGGAGTACTTTTTTGATATCTCAAATGCATCTGGAGATCTGGGAGGCTTCTTGCTGTCTGCTGACATTCAAATAATGGAGGTCTATGGCGCCCGAGGCAGAAAGGTCCATAAAAGTCCACAAAAAACGTTTCAATATTCCTCCATACTGCTCGTCCAATGTATTCCAAGTGTCCTGAGTGGGTAGCGTCTAGGGATGGGGATCGTTAATATTTATTGATATCGATACCTTTATCGATACTCCTTATCGATCCGAGTCTTTATCGATACCACTATCGATACTTTTCTGTTATTTGGTGGAAAGACGATGCAACAATATTTTTTTAACAGAACTGGTATTGCTTTTATTGCTTAACAAGTGAGCATAACAAAAACGTTTCTAGCCTTCAATAAACATGGCTAATGTAATAGGCCACTTTGAAATGACATAAAACTAACTAGAATATATTTTCACAATTGCTGGTTAATGTATTGTCTACTGTCACTTTTCATCATGTTTTTAGTGATTAGGAAAATATTTAACAAATAAATAATTGTATTTTAAATTAAATGTAACTTTTAATAAATGTTGGCATCAGTAGTTTAATTATATATTCTAAAATAGTTAGAGCAATATACAACTGTATTACTCATGTTTCTCGCCAAAAACAAAATTTCCAGTTTTCTTTACGTTACACTTGAACGCATCATGATAACCTAATTGTCGTTTTACTGAGCCAATCTGAACACATCATCACGCAGCACGTCTGAAACTTTATTTATTTTTCAAGCTAACTAGCTTGTATGCTTCCGATTACAAGACGGATTTCACAATTACTATTTTTAACTGACCGGACAAGCTACAAAGTCTGTGTGCGCTTACCAGTGGTACTCTGAGTGGATGATGGAGACGGGCCCCACTGTGGTGCGGAGGCAGGAGGAGGAGGAGGAGGTGTCTTTTCCGTTCAGCCATTCTCGAGTCGCGAGCAAAGTTAAGTGCCAGACTTCACTTGTTTTACTTTTAATATCTGTTTGCTTACAATTTCATTCCAAAACATTGGTGGACATGCTGCAGTGATTGGATTGATTAGATTTAAATGCCGACTCGCCCGACTCGAGGGACACACAATTATGTTACAGGACCTCCGGGAGAAAAAAAAAAAACGACCAGACTCGATAGTGGTATCGATAAGCCCAAACGTTATTGATTTTCGGGTTTTGAAAAAAGTGGAACCGGGTCCTTGATGGAACCGGGTTTCGATCCTCATCCCTAGTAGCATCCATAATTTACTCGAAACGAAGTCATTTAGAATGTTTTTAGAGCATAAACAGTAGTGTATAGGATTTCCTGAAAGCACGTTCACGAGTCTACGGAAACCGCGGCAGACCAAACCAGATGAAAGTGCGCATTCGGCTCGGCAAAGAACTCATGCTCTTCTTCAACACTGAAGTCCTCAGACATTTTTCTTTCATTGTTTTTTTTCTTTGCACAGGTAAACAGCACATTTCTTCTTCTACGCTTGCATTATCGGCAGAGCAGACGCTGAATGCGCACTTTCATCTGGTTTGGTCTGCCGCGGTTTCCGTAGACTCGTGAACGCGCTTTCAGGAAATCCTATACACTACTGTTTATGCTCTAAACACATTCTAAATGACTTGGTTTCGAGTAAATTATGGATACTACCCACTCAGGACACTTGGAATACATTGGACGAGCAGTATGGAGGAATATTGACAACTTTTTTGTGGACTTTTATTGACCTCTCTGTCTCGGGCACCATAGACCTCCATTATTTGAATGTCAGCAGACAGCTAGAAGCCTCCCAGATCTCCAGATGCATTTGAGATATCAAAAAAGTACTCCAGAGTGTTGTTCAGCATGGGGGTGAGTAGAAAATGAAGGCTAATCATGTTTTGGGTGTACTATTCCTTTAATGTGGACAAGCGCCAAAAATGAAGCAGCAGATGCTGGTTTTGCTGCTTCTAGCGCTTGCTGTCTGAACTTTGCATTAAGGATTTCGCTGCCGAACACAGTTGCAAAGGCCTAAAGTTGCAACGGCAGCACAGTTGCAGGCTTGGGGTCACTCATTAGGTTCACATTAATCTTTACTTACTAGCTAGTGGAAATTTACTGGCATTGTTGGCGTCACGGCGAGCTGGCTTTACCCTGCTGCTTTATAATCAGTTATAGTTCACCGGAGTTTGTATAGCTTTTATTTAGCTAACGCATCACGGCGCGCCTTATAGGGTCAGTTAGCAGCATTATTATTATTACTTTTTTGCTATGAGTGAGTGTCTGAATGTCTAGTGAATGAAAAAGTATTGGACTTGAAATTTCTCACAATGCACTTTGAAAAGTGGTGATGGTCGATGGTCATTAGACGAGCAGATGCATCCCAGAATGTTTTGCGAGAGCTGTCGTTGTAAAGCGCCATGGGATTTGTCGGGTATCGTCAGCAGCGGCTGCAGATAATAAAGATGGCACATGCATAGCTAGGTGACCAACGGGGAGTGAAAGGTAGTGTTCATCGTCCAAAGTTAACGGAGTTCACTATAAAGTCCACTATATCATCCCTATAGGGATTTAGGGTTTTAGATTTAGGGCGGACCTTTAGACACAGCCTATGACTACAGCTTAGTTCTGATTCAGCTGAAGAACACTTTGTTCCTCCATGTGTTGATTTCTTCTTTTATCCAGAGAGGGAAGTGGTTTCTTTTCACTTGGTGACATGGAGATAAACAGCTGGGTGTCATCTTCATGGCTGCTAACTTGGGTTTTTTAATAATCTGAGTTGGGAGGTAATTTGGAGCTAATCCTGTATCTGTGTTTGTGTTGCGTTTAGAGTGATCTGGTTTCCACTGAGTGATTTTTGTGGCTCTGACCTTAAATCAGGGATTCGCTGCTTTAAAGGGGAGTGGTGTTCCAGTGGTCAGGGCATAGAGCTTGGAATCCTGAGGTTCTGAGTTCAAGTCCCACTCCCACAGACTGCCACTCTGGGTCCCTGACCAAAGACCCTTAACCCCACACTGCTCCCTGGGCGCCGCTCAATGGCAGCCCACTGCTCCCAAAAGGGATGGGCAGTTATAATTTGTCCAATGTGAGATCAATAAAGTTAAATTAGTATTATTTTACTTTATCATGCATTAAATGGCCAATAACCTTAGCTGTGTTGTGCAGCCTGTTGAATAAGAAGGTTAGCCAATCAGAAAGCATTTCCCAAGGGGAAAAAAAATGATGGTTTCTATAGCTTAACAAGTAGAAGCGCTGCTTGCACTCTTCCCACGCCTTTAACTGTCTTTTCTTTCCTAAAATTAGTCCAATAAGTGTTGCTTCTTCCTGGTCTGCCGTGTTTATTTACCCTGAACTCGGGTTTGATCTTGATTTTGTTACACTTTCTGTGTAATATCTGATTGTTCTGAATGAAGTCCTTCTTCGTTTGCTTCTTACTGTCGGACCAAACCTGTAATATCTGCTGTCTTATACATTCTGGACTTTTTAAACCTGAGTCTGGATTTCTTCCCGTGAAATCACATAAGTTCATGTTTCTTTCCTTCAGCATGTGCAGCTGCTGACCCAGATCAACCTGCTGAGCCGCCAAAGCCACGCCCTGAACCACGAGACTCACCTGACCAGGCGCTACCTGGTGAGTATAGCAGCCAGAAGCAGCCGTAGTCCAAGGCAGAGTTCTGGATAAATGCCACTCTGAATAAACCTCACCTTTAGTGAAGCCGGTTTTCCTCTTTTGGAGCAAACAGCAGATGATGCAGCTGTTTATGAGTCAGTAGACTGGAGAGGGTCAGATTTGTCTGCTGCAGGTACGGCTGGACGATTAATCCATAAAAACCATAACATTTTGTTTACCCAAATCTGAATTATTTTGCCCATATCTGACCTGTATCTGATCTTTTCATGAAAATCTGAAAAACACAGATCTGATTCTTTCCCAGGGTTTTTGTAAAAGTCATTAAAATATAATTTTTTAATTAAGGCCTTAATTTGAATTAAAATTCATAAAATTTTATTATCATGGCATTTAAAATGCCAGAAAAAAGTCAGAATTCTGAGAATAAAGTCAGAACTCTGAGATTAAATACGATACTACAGAAGGGGATTAGGGCCACTGAAAAAAAAAAAAATTAAAGTTAACTTATTTTTAAATTTTTTTCAGTTTAATATTTAAAAATATGACTTTAATCTCAGAATTCCTACTTTTTTTCTCAGAATTCTGACTTTTTTTATTGTCAGAAAAAAGTCAGAATTCTGAGAATAAAGTCAGAACTCTGAGATTAAATACGATAATACAGAAGGGGATTAGGGCCACTGAAAAAAAAAAAGTTAAAGTTAACTTATTTTTAAATTTTTTTCAGTTTAATATTTAAAAATATGACTTTAATCTCAGAATTCCTACTTTTTTTCTCAGAATTCTGACTTTTTTTATTGTCAGAATAGAGTCAGAATTCTGAGATTAAAGTCATAATTTTAAATATTAAACTGAAATAAAATTTAAAAATCGGTTAACTTTTTTTTTTCAGTGGCCCCAATCCTCTTCCGTATTTATAAAAAAAAAAAAAAAAATGTAATAAAAACAATTTTGTGAGATATAATTATATAGCGATATATTTGCACAGAACTGCTTCCAGCTGATCGTAAAGCCGTATGTTCGGGGATTAAAGCTCGAGGCGGAGAGAAAGCTAGAGAATTGGGAAATGCAAATTTAAACAAAAGCGACTGAAAAACGAGGAATTCGGGACATGGCTGCAGCCTGTCGATCGTAAAGATGACAAAAGATTTTGCCGTATTTATGAGAGTCATAGGTTCTTTTGGTGGCATTAAAATAATTTCTAAGAGCATTAGAAAAGCATTAAATAAGAGTTACTCATTCCTGTATAAACCCTGTTTCCATTGCAACCCAGGCCACTTGGCTCTGTGGTTCTGAATCCGATACGAATCGGATCTTTTAAACTGCGTCCTGTTTCTGAACGGCCAGGTCGCATTAATGCGTCCTGACATTAAAGGAATAGTACACCCAAAACATGATTAGCTCTAAAAACATTCTAAATGACTTCGTTTCGAGTAAATTATGGACGCTACCCACTCAGGACACTTGGAATACATTGGACGAGCAGTATGGAGGAATATTGACACGTTTTTTGTGGACTTTTATGGACCTTTCTGCCTCGGGCGCCATAGACCTCCATTATTTGAATGTCAGCAGACAGCAAGAAGCCTCCCAGATCTCCAGATGCATTTGAGATATCAAAAAAGTACTCCAGAGTGTTGTTCAGCATGGGGGTGAGTAGAAAATGAAGGCTAATCATGTTTTGGGTGTACTATTCCTTTAACACTCGACAAATGGAGCCATAACTACCATTGAGGACACTGAGGTCATGTACTGTATGTTTTTGTTTATATGATGGTGAAGATTGAGTCATCAAGGTCATAGTCATTCCAAAAAAGTTAAAAGAAATTATTATTTTTTATCTTGCACTTTTTATGGAAAATATTTTTTCCCATACAAGTATACAGACCGATTTTACTGTTTTGTTTTTTTTTTGGAATCTCTGCATATATTCTATACATGTATTGAACTGTAAGCAAACTATTTACAGTCTGTAACTCTGTAAGGGTACCCAAACCCACACTATTAAAGTCTGATCTCCATGGTGAAATAAAACCTCGCCAATTTTCCCAATAATTTTTAGATTTTCCAGATTCAAATCTGATGGAAAAAGTCAACCTTTCCATAATATAAATATTATGTGTTATTTCAACCCAATCTTCCCAGGAAGCTTTTTCAATTAAAAATGTCAGGAAAGTTCAAGGTTTTATCCAGCAGCCCAAGAAAGCTTAGTTTTGACTTGGTTAACATACAAATTAAAATGGACGAACGGGTCCACCCCTTTGGAATGGGGGTCGTTTGGCTTCTTTTGTTAGCCTGCATGCCCCATACCTGTCTATGTCTCTGAAAGGGGGGTAATAAAAGGGAAATGTTGGCCTGGCTGAACGGGCGAGGTTCTCTTCCTCTGTAAAGAGGTTGGGGCTGCGATATAGCAGGAAGGGATCAACTCAACTGCTGCGTCGTAGGTTTTTGAATGCTGAAATCTGAGTACACCCCCTCAGTTTGAAGGAGAAGTCTGATCATATTCAGAATATTAATAACGGTGAGGTCACTGGCTTTACAGAAAAACGGCGCCCTCTGCTGTTGCTCTTGTGTATTTACCCCAGACAACTGTATGTAACGGAAACAAACCTTGTCTTATATTCGGCCCAATACTGGATTAGTAAAGAAAAAGTCCGCTCATATTCAGAATTCAAACTTCAGAAAGTACTTTAATTTTAAAATTATTACATACTGTTAAATAAATGATAACACCAGATACAGCACTGGGACTTGATCAACAGCCGATACCGCACCGTGACGTCACAAACCAGTAGGTGGCAGGAGTGTTCTTGGACAAACATGGATGCCTCCAGTAAAGCACATTCACATGAAAATTACTCTGAATTAAAAACACTGATCATCTATTGAACAGGATGTAATAATTTCATATTTAAAGAACTTTCAGACGTTTAAATTCTGAATGTCACCTGACTTTTCCGTTAAGACATATTTTGGAGTTCTAGCTGCAGAACGTCTGAGGATGAGGAGGCAGCATGAAGGCCCAGCTCTGATGTCATTACTGCAGTGTATATGGGAGGATCATTTTGATATGAAGATTGATTCCTGAAGATAAACGCAGAATAGTTCCACCTGTATTAATCACCTTCAGGTCCGATCTCCATTTTCTCTCCTCTAGGAGGAGCTGCAGCACTTTGCTAGTCGCCGCCTGGAGCTCGGTCTCCCCAGCAGCTTTAGAGCGTGCAACCTGCAGGGGGCGCTAGATCTCCTGAAGGAGGTGGAGCAGAGAGAGAGACCTCCACCCGCTCGCCTCGGTTCCACGGCGTCCAAAAGGCTGCTGCCTAAAATGACTCCGACTACCAGCAGTAAGACGGAAACCAGGTTCTGACAAATAACCTCATTCTCTGTCCTGAAGGTCATTTTTGTTTCTGGTCCTGTTCAGGTCTTGCTTTCCCGCTACTGCCTGCTGACACCGCCTGGCTGTTCGCCACACGGACGGTGTTCCTGTACCCAGAACTACTTCCTGTATGCAGCTTGGACCCCGCCTTACACAGCAAGCATCAGCGAAGACTTTTTACAGCAGGAGAGGACGGGTAGGAGTGGGAAACCGGCTACTGATTCATGCAGCGATAAAAAGACGAAAGCTGTTTTTCAGTTAGACTGAACACCAACTGACCTTTTTCCCATGATGCCTTGCTGCAGGCTGATTGCTCTGGGTCTGAAGCACTTTGACGGGGCGATTCAGTCCGACCAACTGATCAGCTCCTACCTGGTCTGTAAAAGTCGCCAGCGCATCAGGAAACGTATCCGAGAGATGAGCGTCCCAAGAGCGCCGCAGGACAGCGCGATTAAGGTGAACAGCTGCTCCATGAGGCCGAGCGGAGGATTTCATCAGAGATTTCTGAGACACTACCTGAAGGAGAGGGTCTGTTTAGTGTCAGTAGGTGACTTTACATCAGAGACCATAAAAATTACATGTAGCGTTCCCCAAGGGTCAACCTTAGGACCCCTTTTTTTCAAGGTCTACCTGCTCCCCCTAAATAAGATCCTAACAAAATTAGCTACCATAGCGATGCAGATGACACCCAGCTGGTCATCACTATGTCACCAGGTGACGATGAACCCATTCCAGCTAAAAGCAGAGAAGAAATTAACAAATGGATGAACTAAATGTTCTTCATCTGAATCAAACTTAACTGAAATCATAGATTTTGGAACAAAGGAAGAGCGTTTCAAAGTTAGCATCTAGCAGTCCAGCTAGAAAGCAGCAACCAGGTGTAGTGACGGAATCAGACCTGAACCCTCAAAGGTTCATAGAGACGGGAACAAAGCGGACCTTCAATCACCTGAAGAACATCTCCAGGATTAAAGAACTGATGTTGAATAACTACTTCCCGCTTCGTTCATCTTTAGAAGAATTGATCCCTGCAGCAACATCTCCACAGGTCTGCCTAGAAAATAGATCAGACAGCTGCAGCTGATCCAGATGCTGCTGCCTGCATCCTTACTAGAACTAAGAAAATAGATCAGACAGCTGCAGCTGATCCAGATGCTGCTGCCTGCGTCCTCACTAGAACTAAGAAAGTAGATCAGACAGCTGCAGCTGATCCAGATGCTGCTGCCTGCGTCCTCACTAGAACTAAGAAAATAGATCAGACGGCTGCAGCTGATCCAGATGCTGCTGCCTGCATCCTCACTAGAACAAAGAAAGTAGATCAGACAGCTGTAGCTGATCCAGATGCTGCTGCCTGCATCCTTACTAGAACTAAGAAAATAGATCAGACAGCTGCAGCTGATCCAGATGCTGCTGCCTGCGTCCTCACTAGAACTAAGAAAATAGATCAGACAGCTGCAGCTGATCCAGATGCTGCTGCCTGCGTCCTCACTAGAACTAAGAAAGTAGATCAGACAGCTGCAGCTGATCCAGATGCTGCTGCCTGCGTCCTCACTAGATCAAAGAAAGTAGATCAGACAGCTGCAGCTGATCCAGATGCTGCTGCCTGCGTCCTCACTAGAACTAAGAAAGTAGATCAGACAGCTGCAGCTGATCCAGATGCTGCTGCCTGCATCCTCACTAGAACAAAGAAAGTAGATCAGACAGCTGTAGCTGATCCAGATGCTGCTGCCTGCATCCTTACTAGAACTAAGAAAATAGATCAGACAGCTGCAGCTGATCCAGATGCTGCTGCCTGCGTCCTCACTAGAACTAAGAAAATAGATCAGACAGCTGCAGCTGATCCAGATGCTGCTGCCTGCGTCCTCACTAGAACTAAGAAAGTAGATCAGACAGCTGCAGCTGATCCAGATGCTGCTGCCTGCGTCCTCACTAGAACTAAGAAAGTAGATCAGACAGCTGCAGCTGATCCAGATGCTGCTGCCCGCGTCCTCACTAGAACTAAGAAAGTAGATCAGACAGCTGCAGCTGATCTAGATGCTGCTGCCTGCGTCCTCACTAGAACTAAGAAAGTAGATCAGACAGCTGCAGCTGATCCAGATGCTGCTGCCTGCGTCCTCACTAGAACTAAGAAAGTAGATCAGACAGCTGCAACTGATCCAGATGCTGCTGCCCGCGTCCTCACTAGAACTAAGAAAGTAGATCAGACAGCTGCAGCTGATCCAGATGCTGCTGCCTGCGTCCTCACTAGAACTAAGAAAGTAGATCAGACAGCTGCAGCTGATCCAGATGCTGCTGCCTGCATCCTCACTAGAACTAAGAAAATAGATCAGACGGCTGCAGCTGATCCAGATGCTGCTGCCTTCATCCTCACTAGATCAAAGAAAGTAGATCAGACAGCTGCAGCTGATCCAGATGCTGCTGCCTGCATCCTCACTAGAACTAAGAAAATAGATCAGACGGCTGCAGCTGATCCAGATGCTGCTGCCTGCGTCCTCACTAGAACTAAGAAAGTAGATCAGACAGCTGCAGCTGATCCAGATGCTGCTGCCTGCGTCCTCACTAGAACTAAGAAAATAGATCAGACGGCTGCAGCTGATCCAGATGCTGCTGCCTGCATCCTCACTAGAACTAAGAAAGTAGATCAGACAGCTGCAGCTGATCCAGATGCTGCTGCCTGCGTCCTCACTAGAACAAAGAAAATAGATCAGACAGCTGCAGCTGATCCAGATGCTGCTGCCTGCATCCTCACTAGAACTAAGAAAGTAGATCAGACGGCTGCAGCTGATCCAGATGCTGCTGCCTGCATCCTCACTAGAACAAAGAAAGTAGATCAGACAGCTGTAGCTGATCCAGATGCTGCTGCCTGCATCCTTACTAGAACTAAGAAAATAGATCAGACAGCTGCAGCTGATCCAGATGCTGCTGCCTGCATCCTCACTAGAACAAAGAAAGTAGATCAGACAGCTGTAGCTGATCCAGATGCTGCTGCCTGCATCCTTACTAGAACTAAGAAAATAGATCAGACAGCTGCAGCTGATCCAGATGCTGCTGCCTGCGTCCTCACTAGAACTAAGAAAATAGATCAGACAGCTGCAGCTGATCCAGATGCTGCTGCCTGCGTCCTCACTAGAACAAAGAAAATAGATCAGACGGCTGCAGCTGATCCAGATGCTGCTGCCTGCATCCTCACTAGAACAAAGAAAGTAGATCAGACAGCTGCAGCTGATCCAGATGCTGCTGCCTGCATCCTCACTAGAACAAAGAAAGTAGATCAGACAGCTGCAGCTGATCCAGATGCTGCTGCCTGCATCCTCACTAGAACAAAGAAAGTAGATCAGACAGCTGCAGCTGATCCAGATGCTGCTGCCTGCATCCTTACTAGAACTAAGAAAGTAGATCAGACAGCTGCAGCTGATCCAGATGCTGCTGCCTGCATCCTCACTAGAACTAAGAAAGTAGATCAGACAGCTGCAGCTGATCCAGATGCTGCTGCTGGCAGAAGAAAAAGCAGCTTTTAGTTCTAATGACCCATTAATTTGGAATAAAGTCCCAGAAAGGTTGAAGAGCTGAAACTCTGAAGCAAGATTGAAAATCTTAATTGTTTAGAGGCCTTAGACTGAACTGTCTAAAAATTATTTCTGCAGCTTTATTTTTTCTTTCTTTTCTCTTTGAATTTTGGTGCCACCTAAATTTGCTCTATAAATTTTGTTTTATCTGGTTCCGCGGTTTTCTGAGCAGATGTTTACGACCCAGGGAGTTGTTCCTCCGCTCCCTGTCGCCTGCAGCAGGGTCGACCCAGAAGACCAGCGCCCCCCAGTGGACAGAGATACTTCCACCATGCCAAAGTGGCTGAAGGTCAGAAGATATACGGCGATTTGTTAAACTGTTGTCTGATTGGCTAACTGCTGACCTGTGATGTTTCCACCCGTAGAACAGTCAGCCAATCATCCACAAGACCCGTCTGGGCAGCAGCCGTTACCCCCCCTCCCTCCCCCCGGGCTGCACCCTCCGGCTCCACCCCTCTTATTTATGCAAGTCCCAGGCGCCTCGCCGTGTCCACAGACGCCTTTTCACTCTGGCCCATAACGTGGCCCTGCTTCCCCTCGCCAAAGCCCCGACGGAACAGCCTCCGGAGCAGCAGCCAATCAGCTGTCTCCCTCCTCCTCCTGCTGATTTGCCGTCAGATTCCTCGTCTGTCTGCAAGGCCGTTCTTCATCCAAGCCCCTCCCACCCTGCGCCTCATGATGGCCTCACGTTCGGCCTTCCCGTTGGACAGACGTCTGCTCCGTTGGGCCCCCCTCTCAGCACTACAACCCCCATAATGCCTTGCTCAGCAGCATCACAAAAATCCGGCTACTTTCTTCTCCAGATGGTTTGGACACCCCCAGGTTCCTGTTCTCCTGCTTTCCCCCATAATGCCGCGGGGCAGGAGCTCATCAGACCAGTTACACAGGAACAACCGCAGGGGACAAAGATTCAGAGCCCCCCACCTGAAGACGACATGATGGTGGAGGACAGCTCTCCTTCCACACTTAGTCCATTCTCATCCAGCGCTGGAGACAAGGAGGAGGAGGAGGAGGAGGACTGGTCTGTGATGGGAGTCGATCTAAAAGGAGGCGGCGAAGCAAACGCAGAGGGAAGCGAGGTGGGAAGAACACAGGGTGGCGGTGACCAGGAAAAGGAGGACACAGACTGGGAGGAGGAGGAGCAGGCGGGCGATGAGGACGAAGGAGGAAGAGAGGATGGGCGAGGAGAGGGAGACGAGGACGGAGACAAGGACCTGCGGGGGGACGAGGAGGAGGATGAAGAGGACGACGACGAGGAAGAGGAGGAGGAAGACTTTGATGACCTCACGCAAGATGAAGACGAAGAGGAAGTGATGTCGTCGGCGTCAGAGGAGTCGGTGCTGTCTGTTCCAGAGCTGCAGGTAAATAAGTCGCCAGGTGGTGGACGGTGTCCTCCGCAGCAGTGTTGTCATGACTACAGCCCCGCCTCTCCCGCAGGAGACGATGAAGCAGCTGACGTGGCTAGCAGCGGAGCGGCTCCTCTGCGACGCCGACTCCGAGGACGACCAGTCCCCGACCTCACAGGAGGACGAAGACGAGGAAGACGACGAGGCTAAGGGGGAGGAGCCAGACGAGGGGCGGGGCTTTAAGACGGATGGAGACAAGGAGAGACCGTCTGGAGAGAAGACGCCTAGAGGACGAAGGTGTTCAGGACGAGGACGAGGTGAGATCCGTCCATCGGGGACGTTTGATCCTGCCGTCCGTCTCGTACTCCAATAGCCTCCTGTCCTCTCACAGGTCGCACCCGTCCCCTCCGTGGTTTGGCGAGGACGCGTCAGGACCGTCTCAGTAAGGACGCCTCCAGGCTGTCTCTGCTGTACGATGAGAACCTCCTGGAGAACGACCCGCTGAGGGAGAGCAAGGACGCGGCGTTTGCTCAGAGCTACCTGACCCGGGTGAATGTCCTGAACGTCCCCCACTGTGGGACAATAACAGTCTCTTCTCTAATCTCCGAACTTCTTTCAAGGTTTTCTGTCACAGCTGCTAGAATCCAGAAAAATAGATCAGATTCAGTTCAAAGCTCGTCGTTTATTTGTTCGCAGGGAAATTAAGTTTGTATTCATTCCAGTAAAGCCGGAATACACTATACGAATTTTGCCTTTTTCGGAGTTGAGGTTAAAATATCGGATCGGGATCGGATTCCTAAAATAAACTCAGAGTTGCTATAGATCAGTTTATTTACTTAATATCCGTTGGTTTTCTTCCTCTCTGAGTTGTCGATATACAGTAAAGATTCTGTTTTTACTGTTTTTTAGGGGATTAAATGTTTCACATCAGCAAACAAAAAGACTTTAATCTTATTTAGATGCTGCTGTGTGACTTTAAACAGACGTCAGTGGTGGAAAACCCTCCTGTCTGAATTTAACTAATTCTGCACAGCAGGGCGGGTCCAAGTTCCTCCATCGTGATGTCATCAGAAACACAAGGTCATTAGAGTTGGGGGGTGAATACTTTATCACACAAAGCCAGTTTGGTAAGGACAGGTTATTTTTTATTTAATTTACAAAGTCATTGTTTAAAAACTGTTCATCGCTAGTCTGCTAATCTTTATCCAAAAATATAATAAATCTTAAAGGAATAGTACACCCAAAACATGATTAGCCTTCATTTTCTACTCACCCCCATGCTGAACAACACCCTGGAGTACTTTTTTGATATCTCAAATGCATCTGGAGATCTGGGAGGCTTCTTGTTGTCTGCTGACATTCAAATAATGGAGGTCTATGGCGCCCGAGACAGAAAGGTCCATAAAAGTCCACAAAAAACGTGTCAATATTCCTCCATACTGCTCGTCCAATGTATTCCAAGTGTCCTGAGCGGGTAGCGTCCATAATTTACTCGAAACGAAGTCATTTAGAATGTTTTTAGAGCATAAACAGTAGTGTATAGGATTTCCTAAAAGCGAGTTCACCAGTCTACGGAAACCGCGGCAGACCAAACCAGATGAAAGTGCGCATTCAGCTCGGCAAAGAACTCATGCTCTTCCTCAACACTGAAGTCCTCAGACATTTTTCTTTCGTTGTTTCTTTCTTTGCACAGGTAAACAGCACATTTCTTCTTCTACGCTTGCATTATCGGCAGAGCAGACGCTGAATGCGCACTTTCATCTGGTTTGGTCTGCCGCGGTTTCCGTAGACTCGTGAACGCGCTTTTAGGAAATCCTATACACTACTGTTTATGCTCTAAAAACATTCTAAATGACTTCGTTTCGAGTAAATTCTGGATGCTACCCACTCAGGACACTTGGAATACATTGGACGAGCAGTATGGAGGAATATTGACACGTTTTTTGTGGACTTTTATGGACCTTTCTGCCTCGGGCGCCATAGACCTCCATTATTTGAATGTCAGCAGACAGCAAGAAGCCTCCCAGATCTCCAGATGCATTTGAGATATCAAAAAAGTACTCCAGAGTGTTGTTCAGCATGGGGGTGAGTAGAAAATGAAGGCTAATCATGTTTTGGGTGTACTATTCCTTTAAACATTCAAGTGAAACAAACAAAAAAAAAAAGCCAGAAGCAGCCTGTGATTTAGGATGTGCGTCCATCTAGTGTTGGCCTTCATAGGTTCTTTCCGATTGGTCAGTTACCCAGAGGTGAAGGTTTGTCGCCACCTACAGGCTGCAGCCTGTATCTGCATCACTGCAATCTGAATTTTTCTCTGTGAATCAAATCTTTATTGCTCATCAAATAGGAAACCTTAGAAGGTATTCTTATTGCTTCGGAATTTATGTTTGCAACATTTATATTCCTAAACATTTTGATAACTTCTAGTAAAACTCCAACTCTGGTTTAGTTTTATCACAGCAAAATGTTTTAGGTTTAGAAGCTTCCAGAAGCTCACTGTGAAACTCTGTGTCTTCAGGTACGCGAGGCCCTCCAAGGTGCGCCGGAGCAGGTGCAGGAGTTTGTTTCTCTGCTCAACAAGTTTGAGCAGGTGGGGGAGGGACAGGAAGTGACGCAGCTGTTCAGGAAGCTGCGCTGCATCCTGGGAGATCAAACCGACCTGCTGCGGGACTTCGCTGCTTTCCTGCTTCCTGAGCAGGCGCTGCTGTGTGGACTGGTAAGATTAAAGAGACGGCGTCCAACTACTTTTTATTGCTTAAAAATATCAAGCATTGGTTACATAAATACATTAAAACTTAGATTGAGATTTTTATAAATGACCCGGTAGGTGGAGATAAATCATGAGGGGGCGGGGCTTCACAACAGATGAGTTTCAGGCTTTGTGCCGGACAGCTGGTGTAATATGACAGTTGGGATGTGAATTGGCAAGAATTTGGCTATAAAATGCGTATCAGAATCATTTCACAGTGTTTATGTCTGTTTTTAGATTATGACACAACAAACTATGGAGGTAAAAAAAGGCAAACATTCAACCCAAAAAGGCTTGAATATGTATAAGTTTAAAGCTGAAAGTTAGCTGTCGGAAGTAGCGTAGGATCCCATCTGTGAGAAAGATCGGGCACACAAGTGATAAAAAGGATTTTAAGACCTTTATTTTCTCAGAAAACAAATTATTAACCTTTAAAAATTGTAGTTTAGTACGCTTATTAATATTATGGAGATAAAAAAATATTTTTGTTAATTTTATGGAGTAAAATTGAGGGTCATCCTCATGAATTTCTGGTTATGCATGCGCAAATGAGCTGATGCTAAGAATCGGGTAGCGACATAGCCTGCGGTGCTTGTTACCTTACACCCCTTTCCCACTGGGAGTGGGAACAGCTCACTGACCACTCTGCAAGTGACCTCTGCTCTGATCAGCACGCTGTGGGAACACCAGAGCCGGGTTAACCCGCTAAATTACGTGCTACCATTAAATCCCCGAAGCCTAGAGACTCTTAGAAATTACATGTTGGAATTAAAGCAAGTACAGCTCGCAAACTCTAAATTTGAAATACAATTGTTTGTATTTGTGTGACAGAAAGGTATTGTGGAATATTTATCAGGTGGAACCACTATTTTAAATGTCACCATGTCTGATTTATAGATGATTAAACAAAGACAAAATTAAAGATATTTAGCTACGGCAACTTTTTTCACAAAATAAACATTGCAAAACACCTTGAAACCCCATTTGAAACTCTGGGTGAACGCTCACCCTTTATAGATCCACATCTTGAGTCTTAGTCAAGCAAATTTGGACTGAATAAGCATGTTTGTTCCACAAAGATTTTAGTGGGCGGTTTAATAGGAGGAAATGTGATTTTGGCACAGTGCCAAAAGTGGCCAAATTGTACCAAAAATTTATTTCCAGTCATAAAAGGGAATCTAGCCGGACAAATATGCTGATTTACATTATTCAGGGTTCCCGCGGGTCCTTAAAAAGTCTTAAAAGGCATTGAATTCTTCAAAATAAAACTAAGGCCTTAATTGGTTTTAAAATGTCTTAAATCAGTCTTTTGTAGGTCTTAATTTAAAATAAAATAACAGCTCGCCATTATTGGTTCCGTCCCGATAGCGGAACCAATAAAAGCGTTGTTGCGGCCGGGACATTTGGGAGATGCGCCATTAACTTTTTGTCTGGAAAATATGAGCAAGTGTAAATGTGACCAAAATTGTCTCCAGCCAAGAGTTTCCTCCATGGCTAAAACCAGGGAACATACATGAGGCTCAGTGGATTTAGTGCAAGAAGTCATTCAAGCTCAGAACGATGGGAATTAAGGCAGTGGAGTCGCACATGCGAAGCACGAAACACAAAGCGTCAAAATGGAGTTACAGAGAAACAGCCGGTATTTCTCAGTTTAGTTCCACCCTTGTCTCTGCAACGCCTCCACTTATCACCAAATCAAGCATACTAAGAAAACCATACAAAGAAAAATGGCTGCAAAAAAGACTTAGCACTGGTTATGTTGGGGCTTTAAAACTGATTTGTTTTGTTCCCTGATAAAACAAAGTTTGTGAATTCAGTTAAATAATTGTTCAAATATATCTGTCATTTGTGTGTTTTTAGCTTTCTTCCTGTATGGGAAGCTTTTCAAAATCTGAAACATTAGTGCAGTGGTTTATGTTAAAATAAACCTTTGGGTTAAGTTGTTGCAAGCAGGTTTTTCTTGTGTTTCTTTTGAATTTGGTCTTAAAAAGTCTTGAATTTAACTTTCCTTATGCTGTAGGAACCCTGTTATTAGAGACCTTCTACATACATACAAAGCCTTAGCTCTTAAGATTTTGCCGTTGTTTCATTTAAATTTACCGTTGACCACACAATAATAACCAGTCGCGCAATAACCTCTGACCCCTCCTCGGAAAGGTCTGTTGCATTCCTCCCACAGAGTCACACATGTCAGGTTGAATTTTAATTAAATTTTTGTACACAGCTATAAAACAAAATGTTTGTGGAAAAAAAAAAGAATTTTGAAACATGATTAGAAATTTTACAGACCCATTTTGAAAGGCATGTGGATGAAACACCATGTGACTGTGTTTTGGCCATTTCTATGAATGGATCAACCTGAGCAGGTGTCCCGCCGGGCTCAAGGGGTTAAACGCAAGGAACGGACGTTGAACAAACCACGCCAGTCGCTTCTGATCTAACGAGCGGAAACAGCCGTTTACATTCGATAAACATGGAGTAGCTCCGGTGGGAGGGATTCAGATAAAAGAGCGAAACGTTAAAGCACACTGATTACGCCCTGGCTTCTCCGCCGTTTCCCGATTTCTGTCAAATCTGTTCTGATGTGTGTTTGGCTGCAGTTTGAGGAGCAGCAGGCGTTCGAGCGCAGCCGGCGGTTTCTAAGGCAGTTGGAGATCAGTTTCGGAGATAATCCGTCACATTACCAGAAGATCATCAAAGCTCTGCAGACCGGGCCGGACCTGAGTCCATCCAACATCCAGGAGGTACCACTTTGATCAGCCGGTTCTGGTCCAATCCGACTCCGCCGTTCTGTGGGTAATAATGTTCGGTATTCCTTCTGTTTCTTTCAGCTTAAAGCCCAGATGGCAACGCTACTTAAAGGCCACACCCACCTCCAAGCTGAATTCTGGGTATTTTTTGACGATCTCCGCCCGCCGCCGATTCTGCTTGAGCAGTTCGAAGAGGCTCATCTGCCGGAGGAAGGAGAAGGTGGAGAAGGAGGCGGCCAGGTGCCAGGAGGAGGAGCCGACGGAGGCTTTGAGGAAGTGACGCTGCCGGACCTAGAGGAGGAAGAGGACGGACACAAGATTCGACCAATAGCGAGCCGGCGCCAGAGGAGAGAACTGGAGTCCCACCGAAGCTATAAGGTGTGATTAATGCTGCGTTCACACTGTTGCTCTGATTGGCATCAGCTGCTCTGTTCTTTTCCTTCACTCTTCGAAAGCCGCTTGGCTTTTACACCAGAAAAAATCTAAATCTAGATAAGTCATTTTTTTTCTTATAAGTGGAATAAGGAGGAAAAAGAGACATGTTGCCAAGGGAACAAGACAATTTACATTTAAAATAAGAAAACACGATTGCATTGTCTTATTTCAAGTGCATATTATCTAATTATCTTATTTTATGACTAAAAATACTCATTCCATCAAATTTACCTTTCAAATTAAGGGTAAATACACTTAATTTAAGAAATTTTAATTATTATCTAGATCGTTTTTCCAGTGTATTGAATATTGTATAGAATGGGGAAAATATTTTTACAGATTTTAAAGTAAGAAAGCTCAACTAAAACTGTCATTTGAGGAGTCGGTTCATCAGGATATAAAACCTGGAACTAAACGCTATTTCTGGCATTTTGAAATGAAAAAGCTTCCTGGATGAGAAGCGAAACGTCTTCAAACTTGGAAACAAAGTCCAGTGGATTGTTTTTTAACTTTTTTCTTCTGACTCTGACCTGCATGACTGAGAATCTTCACCAGCAACATCAAAGGTCGTTCTTTGGAAACGACCCAGAAGAGTTGGTTTCACTGCAGCATCAATAAAAATCTAATCAGTTTGTTTAGAAACAGCAGCTTATTTAGTCTAAATTAGCTTTTTAGAATCAGTTTAATGAAACTTCAAACAGATTGATTGACAGGTGATGTCACCTCCCTTTATAAAGGTTGGAAAGAAGATATTTATCAGCAATGAATATCAGAACTACTTCTTTAAACTGACACTAAAATGTTATTTTTAAATTTGATAAAGATTCTTGGGTGTTAATTTTTTTAAACATTGATCATAAAATTATTGCACAATATGAACAAATACGTGAAGTTTAGACGATCTGTATCCATGACAGTTATTAGTTTAATACCAAGAAGTCATTTTGGTAGATTAATAAACAGTTGTTCCTTTTTTTTTTTTTTTTTTTTGTGTGCATTTTTTGGCGTTAAAAAAAATATTAATATTAATAAAATAACATCCTTAGATATTTGTTGAAATTCTAACCATTGATTCTTGGTCTTGGTGGAACCACTTTTGACTCAATCCCTGTTTATAAGGATCCTGCAGTGATCCAGGAGTTTGGGATCCTATTTTAGAGAGGACCAGTGCCCTCTGGTGGACAGAAATGTAAGCAGAGTTCTGATCAATAAAACAGTATTAATCTTTCATGGCTGGTTTTAAACCAGTTTGTAGATCCAGTCAACCAGGGTTACACACTCTGAATGATGTGCTCAGGAAACAGGTCCTTAAAAGGCGGTGCAGATAATTCTGTTCTAAATAATAAGAAGATTTAGTTAGTCTAAACTTCAGCTTCTAAAAATGAAAACGACTTCTGTTTATGTCCTTATGCTGACATCTTTCATAAAGATATATATATATAATAATAATAATTGCATTTTGTGAGAGCTCTGATTGGTTGAGAGGTAGAGCTTTCCTTGCCTTGACCTTTGACCTCTAATTGTACACTGTGATGACAGGTCCAGGTGAAAGGAGAGTAGGTCTGTGATCCTAAACCTGAAGTTGTCTTAATAAGACTTCTTAGATCTGAAATTGAACCAAAAGACAAAATGTTTAGACCTGACGGTTGTCTGTGTCTGCAGGGCTCTGATTGGTCCGACAAAGGCTGGTTCTGTCTCTGCCGTGATGCGAAGATCAGTCGACATCGAAGGAAAAGATGCTCTCGCTGCCATGGCAACAAGGTTTGCATTTTTATCTCTGTCAGAATTAAATTCTGTTTTGCTATTTCAACATGGCGACACGTCAGCCATGTTGAAATCTATTTACAGCGGAGCATCAAAGGCCTCAGGTGTTTATCGTGTAAACAGCAGCTTCTCAGTAGTTTGTCTTCTCAGAGTGTTCAGACGGGTTGCCCTGACCAATATGGCTGCCGTGTGATAAGTCTGTATGCTGGTGAAAGTGACTCCGGTGTGGTTTCCTCTCAGGCCTCAGCAGGTTTACCCAGAGCGTTGAAGAGCTTAGGCCCTCTTTACTCTCAGAGTCGCTCCAGTAGCGACCAGGCGGTCGACAAACACCTGGACCTGAAGGCCGATGACTGCAGTCCACTCCCAGGTTAGTGACCGACGTCTCTGTTGGGGCAGAACCTGAGCCAGGTGGGTTCTCACCTCACTGTTTGGGTCAGCAGATCAGACTGGTGCATCGTGGGAAAGCTTCCCTCTGGCTGATGAAAAGGAGGAGGAAGAGGAGCAGCTAAATGGTGAAGAACCGGAGAGCCCCACAGTGAAGAGGAGGAGAGAGGAGGAGCTATGTCCAGAAACGGTCTGCGGCACCGTCAGCACCTCAGACACCTCCTCCACCTTGGTCGCCTCTGTTGCCTCCTTCCCTTGCGAGGATGCTCCACCCATCAACGACTCCTCTGCTCCCTCTCGGCCCAGCCCACCTCACGAGCTTCCTGTCTGCGCCAAGAACATTTCTCTGACTGCGAGTGGAGAGAAGGTCATCCTGTGGACCAGGTGAGTCTCCACCTTTACGCACGTCTTGTTTGCTTGACCTTAAGTCCACTTTAAAGTAAGTTCTAGCAGGGAAGCAGTACTGGGCGTACTTGGCGCTCAGCTAGGATCCATCCAGAGGTTCAATCAGTTTTACTGCATTCAGAGCATTGAAGAATTAAACATGTCCAGGATCGGACATATAATTAACTAATAAGTTAAAAACCTTTAACACTAGAACTCCAATGGCCGTCAATTTGACGGGTGACATTTTTCCCAGTGGAACGCATAAATAGTGATGATGTCATCAACTGAAATGGTTTTATTGTGCCATATAAACCTATTGTGGATAGGTAGACCTCAAAAGAGGTCTAATGTATATTTTCAAATTTTGTATGTTTATTATTATTTGTGGTCTAAATTTGTATTACAAAATAAATCAGTAATATAAGTAAGTTTTACTACACGGGTTCAAAGTTTAAAATTATAATTTTATTTACAGAAATTGATTGATTCCCCCAAACATTTCCAGCACACCACCTTTTCAGTGATGACAAACATCATATGGGTGTTTTTTTTAGTGCAGCGCTGAAGCACCTAGCAATGTTTTCTTTGCTGCACCGAAGCTGCCTTTTGGTCAAACAGACGAGCTCCGAGCCAGCTCCCATGTCAGAGGATGAAGAGAGCACATCCAGTTAGTCACAGTCAGAGAAACAGGACTACACTGGAAAACAGGCCAAGCTCCAACATCTAGAAACAAAGGTGTTGATGGCAGCAGCACAGCTGATATTTCTCTCCAGGATGGAGTCACAGCCAAACAGGAACAGACCAGATGAAGCTACTATGAGAAAAAGCAGAGAGAGCAGAACGTTAGAGATTGAACTAACAGATTCTGCAGAGTGGGAGAATAGAGATAGAATGATGAAGGAGGGGTCCCTATGTCCTCCAGCAGTCTAAGCCTATAGCAGCATGTGAGGGACCAAACTTAAATAAGGACAAAAGGTGTTCAAAATTGAAAAAGTGCTTTCATTTAATTGTGTAAAAAGGGTTAACAAAGGCTCAAAAGCAATACAAAATAACTTAAATACAGAATCTGGGCCCAACTTAACTGAGGTCAACTGAGGATCCAACTCAAATAAAAAACTGACCTGCAAACAAAGAACTAAAGGCTGCTTAAAAAGGGATGGAGTTACCCAAGTCGACAAAATGAGGGAGGCACAACATAACAAAAGAACCAATAAATACAAAATTAACCATTCTATGAAACAAATAAAGCAAAACTAACTTTTACTTAGCAGAAACAATAAATGAATATTTAAGTGACAAACTAATTGAAAACTTCTTGAAACCAGTCTCCCCCGTCAGTCTTTCAAAAATGGTTCGCTCCAGGTTTCCTTCTCCAGCTGGTTTGCATCAGCAGCACCTCAAACAAAGGAACAAGTGTAAATAAACCATTCAGACAGACATTAACTAAAGTGTGCATCCATTAGAAAATACCTGTCTAAAATAACCAATTTAAACATAAATTGTAATATAATATAAAGCAAGAAAAGAAAATACTAACACGATGTGGTGGTGGGAGGATCATCCACCACACAGCATAACTATAGAGATAGCTCAGGATAACCTGAGCCACTCTAACTAGAAGCTTTATCAAAAAGGAAAGTTTTAAGCCTAGCCTTAAAAGTAGACAGGGTGTCTGCCTCACGGACTAAAACTGGTAGTTGGTTCCACAGGAGAGGAGCCTGAGAACTAAAAGATCTGCCTCCCATTCTACTTTTAGAAATTCTAGGAACCACTAGTAAACCAGCAGACTGAGAGCGAAGTGCTCTGTTAGGAACATAAGGAACAATCAGATCTCTGATATCAGATGGAGCTTGGCCATTTAAGGCTTTATATGTGAGAAGGAGGATTTTAGATTCTATTCTGGATTTAACAGGAAGCCAATGAAGAGAAGCCAGGATAGGAGAGATATGATCTCTCTTTTTCATTTTCATCAGAACTCTGGCTGCAGCATTTTGGATCAGCTGAAGATTAAATGAAACTGATTCTGAACCATTCAGCTACGCTGAGCATAATGTCATTGATGCTGATTTTGGATTAGAACAGAACTTAGGCTGCTGTTGATAACGGTTCAAGTATGCGTGGTCCACAGGTACTGAGAAAAGGCCTCTTTTCTGCATCCTCCTCTCCTTTGGCCCCTCCCACTCCAGTATTTTCTCAGTTGAGAGCAGAACGGGGAAAACTAACATCCTTTTTTTTTCTTTAGGGAAGCAGATCGCGTCATATTGACGACGTGTCAGCAGGAAGGAGCCAATCAGCACACCTTTCAGGCCATTTCTAATCTGCTTGGCAACAAAACTCCGGATGAGGTGACTGGCTACTGGTTTTGCTCTTTTCTCTGATCCAATCATTTATTTCTCAGTCTTGAAAACCTTTTTTAATTTTCCTCCAGGTGTCTCAAAGGTTTCAGGATTTGATGCGTTTGTTTCGGACAGCAGCCCGTCACACCGCCTCAGAGAATGAAGCTCCGCCCACCGATCCAACAGGAGATGAAACAATAGACTGATCAATCAGAACACACATGCAGTGGCACTCAAGACTTTAAGAAAAAAAATTGTAAATATGAAAAATATTTTGTTTTTATAAAACTCTTTTTTGTAGCAATAAATATGCTGTGAAATGCTGGTGTGAATCAGTTTACTGTAGACGTTCCGACGCTTCACTAAGTGGTGCAGCAACATTATTTATGGTTATATTTGACTCACGCCACTTTTAGAAAAGAGGTATGAAATGATAGCCTGACGTAGTCCTACTCAATTCTAGTCAGAATGAGTCTGATGCTGCTCCATAGAGCTGTGATTATGGGGCGTTTCGAACGAACCAGGAAAAAAAATGCCTCTGCACTCAATTGGATAGACCTACAACCAATAAGGGCAACGGAGTGCGTGACGTATGTTAAGCGACGCATAGTTGTTGTCAACAAAAATCAAAGCGTGCAGTTGCACGCCTAGAATAAGAAGAAGAGCCTTGATCGCGTTTCTCTGTTCCTCTTTTAAAATTAATTTGCTGTCGATATCTTCTAGAACAGACCTAATAGCAGAATCTACTCACCTCAACTCTCCGGCGGCAGCCATTGTTGTTGTCACCCAAGCGCGCTTTGGTGACGTGGTTGATTATGTTACTGTTGATCATCTGTCCATCATCGTATAAAGCCCGCCCTGACAATTTGATTGGCCCGCCAGATATTGTTCGATCATACTAGCGCTACTACTGAGCAATGCCAGACCGAACTTCCCCACCTCAAACGTTGTGGGCGGGACTAAGTTCGGAATGGCACCCAGGCTAATGAAATGATGCTGATTAGTCGAAATGCACCATAAAACCTCAACCCTGAATCATGGTTAAGATCCACTCTGGGTGGGAGGTGCTAGCGTTGGCGAGGCGACGCCTCACTCATCCATAAATATCATCTGGGTTCAAGTTCAACCTGAAGAGACCATTCCTGTGTCTCTTCCCCCTTTTCTTTTTCCCACTTAAAGATGGGATGATACGTTTCTTTCAAAGTGTTCCTCTGCCCTTAATAATTTTTAATAATAATTGAACCTTATTGATTTCACATTAGAGAAATTTACCTCTGCATTTAACCCTTCCCCCTGGGGGAGCAGTGGGCTGCCATTGTGCGGCGCCCAGGGAGCTGTGTGGGGTTAAGGGTCTTACTTAAGAGTCTTCAGATATTGGTTCTAAGCGTCCTTACAGATCAGGGCTGAGTTCGAATTCATGGGCTTCGTCTACCTGGACTGGGTCCTTGGAAGTCCTTGAAAATAAGGAGACAGAAGAGTTAGGGCTGTGAATTCAAACAGGTCCAGCCGTACCGCCGTACACTCTGCAAGCTGCAAAAGAATGAATAAACTTTTCAAAACTGTTTCTTTAAAAAAAAAAGAAACTTTTATTTTTTATTGTAAAGAGAACAAAGACTAAACTCACGAGAATCCAGTGTGGAATAAAGGTTCCAACCACTGGGAGCAGGAACAAATAAAAGCAAATGTAATGATTTAAACCTTAGTCAGTTAAATAATATGCTGCTGTCATTTTGCACATCTCTGATGTTGCTGCTATTTTTAAATATCCATTACTATAAAAATGTCCATAGCTGCATATTGGTTATTAATTCTCCATGTGCACAGTTTTATATTGTTAAAACACTTTTTATTTTGTTTAATTTTAACTCTTCCCTATTATGTTATTCTTATACATTTTTCTAAGGTCTTCATTTGTGTGACCATTTTCAATAATCTTTCTGCTGCTGTAAATTTGCCCATTGTGGGGCAATAAAGACCTTTTCTATTCTATTCTATAAAAATCTCCAATATTCAACAACAAAAAATACTTAAGCAAATTGTGCAAAACAGCAATAAAAAAAATTAACCTATCAGATTTATAGTCCCCACTCTGCAGATATATTAGAATCTGTCCTTAAAAACAGCCAAACCCATTTACACAGTAACAGATTAAAACCTTTAGATAAATCAAACATTACCGCCACATATCTGACTCAATAACCATTAAAAAAACAACTATTTTCATTCATCTCAGACGGAACTATTCACAGACTTGTATCATATTAAACTGAACTTCCAATATTTACCACTGTTTGGCGCCGTTTCCCTTTTTCCTCTGATCACGGAGAAGCTGGGATGCTTGGACTCCTAATGATATGGAGAGCCATTTCAGCCAAAATTAAATAAATAAATGGGTGAAATAAATAAAACATGAGTAAAATAAATCAAAAAATGAAGAAAATGAGTGAAATAAATAAAACATTTGTTAAATAAATAATTTAGCTTTTTCATTAAACCAATTTTTAATTTATTTTTCATATTATCAATTTCCCTCCGAAAAGCAGTCTAGAAATGGCGAACACAGAGGGTGCAGCGCGTTCTGTATCGGTTCTTCTTAGGGAAGCTGCCGATCGAATAGATGAACTAGAACGCTGTAAGTTTAATATCCGACGTGTTTTATGGTCCTTTGAGTTTTGTTTAACTTTTACTTTTGAAAGTCCACAGGAACTGAGCACTGCAGTTGCATCTAACCAACCAATAGGCTGCCATTGTAGCCTGAAGACACCGCCCCTCATTATCATATTAAAGCAGAAGCGAAGAGGGGAAAATAGAATGTGATAAATAAAAAAATAAGGAAATACTTAATGAATAAGGGAAAATGGAAAATTAAAATTTTTTCAAACAAACGGTAAATGAAAAATAGATAAAAGAAAAATTGGTAAATAAAAAAGGGATATATGAGAAATTGATTAATGAAACCGGGAAATAGGAAATCGGGTTAATGGAAAAAGGAAATTGAAAAATGGTTAAATTAAAAAATAGATTAATGAAAAATGAGTAAATAAATAAAGGGATAAATGAAAAATGTACAAATGAAAAATAGATAAATAAAAAATAGATAAAACAGAAATTGAGAAATAGATAATCTGAAAAATAAATAAATAAAAAAATTGGCTTAATAAAAAAAGGGAAATTGAAAAGTGGTTAAATGAAAAATGGATAAAGGGATAAATGACAAATGGATAAATGAAAAAGAGAAATTGGGAAATTGATAATAAGAAAAATAAATAAATAAAAAATTGGTTTAATGAAAAAGCTAAATTATTTATTTAACAAATTTTTTATTTATTTCACTCATTTTCTTCATTTTTTGATTTATTTTACTCATTTTTTATTTATTTCACCCATTTATTTATTTATTTAATTTTTGCTGAAATGGCTCTCCATACAATGAATCCTGGGAAAACCAAGGAAAGGTAGGATACATTCGACCCGTCCTTCAAATCGGGACCATTTCAATCCGTTTCCAACTAAATATTCTGGACAATTTAGCGACGTAGAAGATATGTGCATTTGTACAATATATATGTTTATATATATATATATATATATATATATATATATATATATATGACACTCCTAATGTTTTTAAGTTTGTTTGTCTTTCCTCCTGACTGTACTTGTTTATTATGATTATATTATTATAACCCCTGGCATATTTATTTGTTTATCTGTATATTGTATATGTTATTTTTAGGTGAAATAAAAAAAAAAAAATCCTTAAAATTGGGCAAAAAGAAGGACGCATTTGTAGGCCGCATAACGAGGAGTCTTGGAATCCGACCAGACCTGTCGCAATAAATCCTTATTTTACAAAGAATGGATGGAGATAAATATTTGGTCTATTATACACTTAATGTATACTAATGGTTACATGTTAAATCATGAACAATTTTGTGCAAAATATCAACTCTTCCCTCCAAAAGCTGAATTTACCAGATTAATTAATATCTAACCAAAAAAATTTATTAATTAGATTAAAAATATAATGATATATTATCCAATGACCCCACAGCTACCCAACTTATCTATTAATGGAATCAATCACTGACCAAAAATTCAATAATCACACAGGAACTGTCCAAAAGTACGGAGCCCCTAAAGGGACATGGAGTGGAAAAAAAGAACTTTTGCGAGATCCCACAATACTTTTGCGAGAAAGTATTGTGGGTTCTCGCAAAAGTATTGTGGGATCTCGCAAAGTTTATTTTTTCCTCCATGTCCCTTTAGGGGCTCCGTATAAAGGAAACTTTGTCCCCTGGGAAAAAAATAACATTCTTTGCAAATTTGAGAAAAAAATCCATTGAAACACTAAAAATTCATTATCTAAAACTCTCCATATGACCAAAAGCTAAAGAAACACACTTTAAAATTTTAAATGCAATTTACCCCTCAAAAGAACCACTAAGAATTCGTTTTAATATTGATGACAATAAATGCTGATTCTGTGAAAGTGATATAGAAACAATTGACCACGTCTATGAACGCAATCAAACCAAAACATTTTGGAATTGCTTAGAAATATGGATCAAATAGTAAAATTGCATTTCCTGAATCTATTTCTAGAGATGTGGTCACTTTTAGAATATTATTCAAAAACAAAACAATAGAACTCTGTTGTAACCTCATTTTAATTTTTTATTCATAATCAAAGAGTGTCTAGATCGTCCCCAATCGTTAAAGTTTTAAAAAATCTGAATTCAAGTTATATTTGAAATTGAATGGAATGAGACAAATACCTGACTGAAACACTGATGGGTTTGCCCACCGATGCTCATCAATCCTAACATGAATCCCCTTGTTGCCATGGTAATAATTATTTCATTATCAGCCATTCCTTTTATTGTTTTGTTCCATATAAATAATGCCTTGTATTTCCTTTTTGAAATCTGCCTCTATGATCCCTTCCACAGATTTGTAATGTTGCTATTACCTTACTTGTTTGTACTTAATTTGTTTAAATAAAGTTAATTGAAAAAATTAAATTAAAATCCGACCAGACCTCGACGCCACGCTATGACGTAATCGTCCTTCGAGTCTGGCCTTTGAAGGACCCAGCGCCACTGCAGTGCAAAGACATCATTATCTTTAATGATTCAAAATGTTTGACTAAAACAGACTCTTTTATTTTGAATTTTCTTATTTTATTTGGAAAGTTTTATGTTCATAAATGTAAATGGTCCAGTTTAAAACCCAATTTGCCTCAATTCAAAACTGAACTGAAATCCTACCTTGGAACCTTAAAAGGTTTAACACATTTGAAAGCTATAAAGACCTTGAATAATTTTAATGCCTTTGAAAAATGTATATGAAAATTTTGTACCCCCTATGTTTCATTTTTTTTGTAACTCTTTTGTTTTCTTTTTCACTATTAATACTCTTGTAATTATTAATTGATGTTTTGATATGGTTTTTGATACTGTTTATCAATTTTGTTAAAGTTTTATTGAAAAAAAAAAAAAAGACCCAGCGCGATGGAGAAATGTGAACATGTCAAAAATATGTTGTTAATTTTATGTTAAATATCATATACACACCTCCAAATATTTACAACAAAAACCTAATTTCCAGATTTTATTATCTTCTATTTATATCTATATAGAAACCTTAGAAGTCAGTTGAAATGCTAAAGCCATTAAAGTCATAACTGCCCTTAAAGATTTGCAACCCTCGAGCACCGATTTGATTTTGACATTAAATTGTTCTGTTTTATAAAGCCCTTTGATGTTGTATCTGTTTGTAATTGTATGTTCTTTTTTTGCAATAAAAAAAAAAGGACGCAGCGCATGAATTCGAACACAGCCGTTGGGTATTTGGACGGATTCTGTCCTGCAGCATCATGTTTCATCAGAATCTGTGGGAGGAGAAACTTCTCGGAACAGACTTTTTCTCTGTGTGATTCACGATCATCTGCTCAGCCAAAGAAAAACGCCTAAAATAAAACTGCTTTGATTATAATGGCGATATAATTAACAGAAAAAAAGAGTTAATGGATCATGGATTACTAAAGGATCAGATACTTTAATAACTAATAAATAGTGTTAAAGTTGGTTTTCAGGACTGCAGCTTAGATTACTGAAACAGGGAACAACAAAGATAACAGTGTCCATGTTTATTAATCTCACTGTTATTATGGATTTAAATCAGAATCTGGATTTATGATTTGGTTGGTCTTTTATGGATAAATTCAAATGATTTAGGAGTGAACTGGAGTTCCAGTCTGGTTCTTTAGAGATTTCATCATTCTGCTTCATTCTCTCTCTGTTCTCCTATTCTGCAGAATCTGTTAGTTCAATCTCTAACCTTCTGCTCTCTTTGCTTTTCCTCAGAGTAGCTTTGCCTCGTCTGTTCCTGTTTGGCTGTGACGTCATCCTGGAAAGAAACATCAGCTGTGCTGCTTCCATCAACACCCTTGTTTATAGATGTTGGAGATCGGCCTGTTTTCCAGTGTGGTCCTGTTTCTCTGACCGTGACTGAGTGGATGTGCTCTCTTCGTCGTCTGGCATGGGAGCTGCCTTGGAGCTCGTCTGCCTGGCTGTGTGTTTCCTGGACGGCGCCGCCTTTTACAGCTGCTTTTTGTATCTCTGCTTCTGTCTCCTTGAACCCCAGTCGGCCTCGGCAGATGGCCGCTCACACTGAGCCTGGTTCTGCTGGAGGTTTCTTGCTGTTAAAAGGGAGTTTTTCCTCTCCACTGTCGCTACAAGCATGCTTAGTGTGAGGGATTGTATTTGAGTCAATGAGTCAATGCAATCAACTGGTTTTCCTTAGATAGAAAACTTTGTATCAATTTGACTGGATGATCTGGTTGAACTGTAAAGTGACCTGAGATGACATGTGTTGTGAATTTGGCGCTATATAAATAAACTGAATTGAAAATTGAATTGAATAGGCAACTAGGCAGGGGCCCCACATAGTGGCAATTTCCCCCTGCACTAAGAGGAATAAGCGATCCTCTTATTTGGAAGACCTGTTCACTGTTATGACAAGTTCTGTTTCTACGGTTTTTTGTTCTGTGTGTGTTCTCAGGGCTGGGAATGTTGTCAAGCGGGTAGGAAGAAGCGTTTTAATGCTTAGAGGATATGCAGTATTATAATATACAGACTTTGAATGTAAATGGTATAAAAAATCCCATTAAAAGAAGCAAGATCATTTCAAAGCTTAAACGAGAGCAGATTGACATAGGGTTCTTGCAGGAAACACATTTGTCAAATGAAGAACATGAGAAGATAAAGAAAATGGGTTATAGAAAAACATATTTTGCTTCTCACAGATCGGGGAAAAAAAGAGGGGTAGCCATTCTTATACCAAACAGTATCAGATTTGATTTATTTCAGAACATAAAGATAAGCAAGGCAGGTTTGTGTTGGTAAAGGGGAAGCTGGAACAGGAAGAGGTCATTCTATGTAACATATATGCCCCCCCTGGTAGTAGCATAGATTTTTTTAAGGAAGTATTTAGTCTTGTGGCTGCAGAAACAAATGGCACATGTATATGTGAAGGAGATTTTAATTTACCCCTAAATCCAAAAATGGATACAACTAGCAGAGAGCGAAAAAGGACCCACTTAGAAAAGCAATTCAAAAAAATACTGCAAGAATTGGGACTTATAGATATATGGAGACACTTTCATAAATATGAGCGTGAATTTACTTTTTACTCTCCTAGGCATAATGTACATACTAGGATTGATTATTTCTTTATGTTCAATAGGGACCTTCACAGAGTAAAAGATTGTATAATAGGCCAAAGAGACATTTCTGATCACTCTGGTTTAAATATAAAAATTAACTTAATTGGGAATCCTAAAAATACTTTATGGAGGTTCAACACAGGATTATCAAATAGTACTGCTTTCAAAACGGAAATGGCAGAGGAATTTAAAAGTTACCTAGAATTTTACGATAATGGAACAGTTAGCCCTACAATTTTATGGGATGCAGCTAAAGCATATATTAGGGGTAAAATAATTGCAAAATGTGCTAATTTAAAGAAGATCAGAACAAAAAAACTAACAGACTTGCAGGAAGATTTAAAAAGATTAGAGCAGCTGCATTTGATTAACAAAAGCCCCTCTTTGCTAGAACAAATGAGGCCTATTAAGCAGGAGATCCACAAAATTTTAAGTGAGGAAATTGAAAGAAAACTTAAATATATGAGGCAAAGGTATTATGAGGCAGGCCCCAAAGCTGCTAAGATTCTTTCATGGAGGCTTAGGAAACAACAGGAAGAAAACACAGTCTATAAAGTTTGGAATCCAAAAACTAACAAGATAACCAACAAACTTGAAGAAATTCAGAGATTATTCGAAGAGTATTATGCTGCTCTGTACACACAGCCAGACAAAACAGATAGTCAAACAATCCAAAACTTTCTCAACTCTCTGGATCTTCCATCTATAGGAAAAAGACAAAATGACAAGTTAATGGCAGAAATATCGGCTGAGGAAGTTGAACGTGGGATATCAAATCTTAAGACCAGCAAATCACCAGGCTGTGATGGGTTCCCTCCAGAGTGGTACAAGGCCATGAAGGAATCTATTCTCCCACTATTAAAGGCTTCCTTTAACTACATCCTGGGAGGGGGCGCTCTTCCGCCATCATGGCGAGAGGCGTTTATATCGGTCATACCAAAGGTGGGGAAGGACAAAACGGATCCTAAAAGTTATAGAACAATCAGTGTATTAAATATAGACTACAAACTATACGCAGGAATATTAGCTAAGAGATTAAGTTCCCTGATGCCTTCCCTGATAGATGAGGACCAGACGGGTTTTATTGGTAATAGACAAACACATGATAGTATAAGGAGGGCCGTTCATGTTATTGATCATATAGAGAAAAATCAAGTGCAGTCCTTCTCAGCTTAGATGCTGAGAAGGCATACGATACTGTAGGGTGGGAGTTTCTATTTGAAGTAATGAAGAGATTTGGGTTCTGTGATAGCTTTATTTCATGTATAAAAACTGTGTATTCCTCGCCAAAAGCAAGAATTGAAATTAATGGAAGCCTTTCCAACCAAATAACATTACGAGGATGCAGGCAGGGCTGCCCATTAAGTCCACTACTCTTCAATCTTTTTATTGAACCACTGGCTCAAGTTATCAGGGAGGAACCTGGGTTGGAGGGAGTGATAATAGGGAATGTGGAAACCAAGATATGTCTATATGCGGATGATGTGTTAGTAGTAATTAAAAACCCTGAATCTGGTATTTTATTACTTATGAACATCCTGGAAGCATATGGCAGACTCTCAGGTTATAAACTCAACATACAAAAAACTCAAATTCTGACCTTCTATTTTGTTCCGTCAAAAAAGTTAATAAATAGTTACCAATTTAATTGGCATCAACTACAAATAGAGTACCTGGGGGTTATATTAACAACAAATTTGGCTCAACTATATGAAGTCAATTATAAACTAATTAATAAGAAAGTATATGAAGACCTGGACAGGTGGAGCCTGCTCCCCCTTGATCTTGGCAGCAGAATCCGAACAATAAAGATAAATGTCCTTCCAAGATTACTGTATATATTTGCAGCACTTCCAGTAGAGGTTCCAGCAAAACAATTTAGAGAGTGGGATAAACGTTTTTAAAGGTTTATATGGAACAATAAAAGACCAAGAATAAGATACTTGACCCTGCAGCTGCCGGGGGATCGGGGAGGTATGGGTTTGCCGTGCCTGGCAGATTATTACTTGTCGGCCCAGATTAGACCTCTGGTGTCTGGTGTAACCCAGCATATCAGGCTAAATGGAAGGACATTGAGCTTTCTTTACTGAACTTTCCTATACAGTCTGTGTTGGGATGTTTGGATGGGCTACCTCAGGTATACCAAGTACAAAATTTGTGTTTGAGTTTCTCTTTGAAGAAGTGGGCAGAGGTGGTTAAAAAGTTCAATCTCCACAGGCGTGTGGGAGTATTGAGTTGGCCTGCGTACCACCCGCGTTTCCTTCCAGCATCGATAGACCATAAATATAGAAGGTGGACAAAACAGGGAATCACTGCATTCTGTAATATAATTAAAAATGGGGAGCTAGTAAAATTTGAGGATTTGTGTCAGACTTATGAGGTGGGCAGAGAAGATTTCTATCGCTATTTGCACACAATTTAAGACCCCCTTTAAATTTAGCTTTGGAGGGTCCCATGGACCCCCTGAAAGCCCCCCGGACCCCCCCGTATTTCGCACTCTGTTTTTGCAGCTTCAGCTTAAGTAATTCTGATTAGACCTTTTGCTTGCTTCACAGCCGCGATAAGCAGCAGCATGTTCTCCACCACAGTTACAGCATTTTATTTTATTTTTACTCATTCTCTCCTGCACACCTTCCACAACTCTGTCCCTTTACAAACTGCTGCTGTGTCTCAGAATTTTTATGCAACTGAAACATCTCGGAGGTGGAGGATTGTAAATGTTAACATTATAGCTGATGTAACCAATGAATACTTTAATGGGTAATTGCTCTTCTTCAAATGTAATTAATATAGATACAGTCAGATCTTTCTCCGTTTCTTGTTGTTTTTAACTGTTACACTTATTTTACTTTTGCACCGCTGTTTTCTAAAATTTCTTTTTCAGACTCTCTGAGAGGAACTCCTCCAATCACTCCCCTGCTGATCTTTTTGTTCTCCACCTGCACTGAACTCTTATCCCGTCAATTTTATTGACCTGAATGGCTTTGCTTTGCTGAGGTTGTCCCTGCAGTTGATTAACAGGTCTCCACTGTACAGGATTCTGGCATCTCCGAATTTTCCAACAAGTTTACTTATGGTTTTTGTTAAGTGAACCGGATTCCAATTTGCAAAATAGTCTCCCTGATTAACAACTTTGAAAATGACTTTGTATTCAGTCTGTTTTGCTGTGGAATGTATGATCATCACTTGAATGTTCTGAACTGGACTCCCCCTCAACTGATCTGTTTTTTTTCCGCTTTTTCTCATTTTTTGAGGCTACCCTCTTCATATCTTCTTCATTGTCACTATTTCCCTCTTCCATCCCACAAGAATCGCTTCTCACACTGAGCCTGGTTCTGCTGGAGGTTTCTTCCTGTTAAAATTGAGTTTTTCCTCTCCACTGTGGCTACATGCATGCTTAGTGTGAGGGATTGCCTTGCCATGTGTTGTGAATTGGAGCTATAGAAATAAACTGAATTGAATCTTCCCCTGACTATTAAATTTATTTTGTCACTTCAAGTGAACCAAAAAAAAAAAAAAGACACGATAAACTGTTTTCATAACTGGTTTAATTTGCTGTTTTGGTTAAGTGGTGCAAAGCTACAACTACATCAACATAAAAAAAAAAGTCAAACTCAGAATGCACATTGATGATTAAAATCTGCTGGAATAAATTAGCACAGATTTAAATGAAAGTGCAGAAGGCAATAGAAAAGCATTACTTGGAGAAAATATGCTAAATGTTTAGAAATGTTATTGAATAATTGATGCGGCTTTTAATCCCATCAGAGACCAGAACTGCTGGATTAAAGCTGAAGATGTTCAGGCTGCAGGCTGGATGGTGACTTCCTCCAGCAGCGGATTGTAAAGCTCTGGGTCACCTGAGGCCTACAGGAGAAAAACAAACATATTAAGTGAAACAAGAAAGAAAAACAACAGATTAAAGATAAAGAATCACATAGGATGTAGTTTACAATTGTTTTCTTTGTACTGTCCTAATTTTCAAACCTTAGTTTCTTCAAAATTATAAACTCTCAGGGAAAACCCCCCCCCCAAAAAAAACAGGATGCAGGTAAATGTTTGTTAGTCTGACGGCGTTCTCTCTCTCATGGCCAATTTATGCGTCCGATGCATAGCCTCTGCAACCATCTGTCTCTGTGCACGACCACGCCCCTACGCAGAGGTTAAGCAACCGTCGTCGCGCACCTAAAAAGAATCCTGACTGGGATGGTCGCAAACCCACGCAGACCTCAAGCTGAAGTGCGCAGACAGAAAGTAGCCGTCATTGGTTCTTGGTATGCCTTTCCGGCTTTCTGTGTGGTCGTCCTTCTCCTTCAGTGAAGGACGTGCTGTTTTTAAAAACCGAGGAACAACTACAATGGACAACTACGACGAAAGGTTAATCGAGCATGGAAGAAAAACAGTCTCATTGGAATCTGCCTTTTTTTAACAACCAATTTTAAACACTGAATATTTTTAATAACAAATTTTAAACACTGAATTTTTTTAACACCGAATTTTAAACACTGAATTTTTTTAGACATTGAATTCCTTACACTCAATTTTTATCTGGTACAAATTCACCTGAAAAAAATTCAGCTGCAAAAAATTCAGCCGCAAAAGTGTTGACCTTTTGGTGAACTCAAACCAAAGCAATCTACACTCGATAGAGTCGAGCAGCTTCTAGCCAATGAAATTAGCTCATTTGGTCACGTGACACAACGGCTGCGCTCAACTGTTTTCTTAAACAGAATTACAAAACGTCAGTTAGCTACTAACAGACAGCTATTAGAGTGAGTTCAATTTGGCATTACTTTTCATGATAAAAATGTGGAATTTTTATGTAATATTATTTTCATTATGGGAAAATTCTTTATCCACAAGTGCAGATTCTTTAAAGTTTCTCCAAATTTTCAAGCATTCCAAAATGATATTAAAAGTTTTCATGCCTCGATTAAGTTACTGGAGAACAACAAGGCCTTAAAGCTTTCAGACTTGATAGCAATATACTTTAGCTAAACCCCGATGTTTTTTTTGTTTTTTCTTTATATAATTTTTGTTTTCTTTCTCATTCTTTTATCTTGTTTCTTTTTGTGAAAGAAAACTGTTATGGATGGCATATGTTCAATTGTACGGAAACAAGAAGCGGCCGCCGGCAAACTTTTTTTTCTTCTTCGTTTTGGCCAGAGGCAACATGGCGGCGGCAAACAGACAGGGGTGCCGTACTAGCTGTGATCGGCTCAGTTGTTTCACCCGGTCTGATAAGAGGGAAAACTCTATTAGCTGCTGCTGCTACTTTTAGGCAAACCTGTCATAAGCCGGGCGATGGGAAAAAGAGAGCAGAGAAAATGTGGACTGCTGGAAGAACTGCGGTGAACTGGTGAAAGAAAAGTGAAATGGCGTGCTCAAATATGACCCTGCACACTTAGAGGATGTTTGGCTCAACCTGCTGCTGTGAAGCAGGATTCTCCACCATGAACAGAATCAACAATAAATCTGGATCCAGGCTCAAAATGAGCACCTTGATATGTGCTTGAGAATGGCTTAGTCTCCGGTTAAACCCAGGTTTAAAGCCTTGCAGGGCAGCCTAAAGCCCTCTGCCAACATTAAGACAGGAAAAAGAAAGAAAATAAAAAACAATCAGTTCAGGTGTTTTATAAAATATTTGAATTAGGAAATTGTTTATATACCAAACTGAACGATTGCTGTTGTTCGAAAAACACTTTGGATTTTAAAATGGGAAAAGTTTCTATTTTTCTTAATGTTTTTTCATTTAAAAAGTCAATGTATAACACGAATGCACAAAAACCTGATTTTATTTCTGTGTTAAATGATGTTTAAAGTAACTGATAAATGTCTCCGGACCTTTACTGGTTGATGATTTTCCTTATTCAGACCCCGCTCGCTTTTTAATTGGTTACCCCTGCTTTAGTGTATACCAATCAATACAAATATGAAAGACAAAAAAAAAGTTTTTTAGATTAATGCATAAAGAAGAATTTCTTGTAGTTAACCACTTAACTTTTATCTATTTTAAAGTTTAGAAAAATCTAAATCTAATTTCAGTTCTAATGCAGAAGTTAGTTAAGTTACGGATCATTAACTCTGCAAATATACAGATTGAACATGAATCTTGTTGATCAATACTTCACCTTCTCCTGCTTCTGTCTGCTGCGTCTCAGAGTTTTGATGTCCAACACAGCAGAGCTGATGGCGACACAAACCTCCACGACTGACAGGACGATCAGGATGCCAACCATGCCTCTAATCAGCATCTGCAGAATACAAACACAGATACCTTTAGCTCTATAAAAGGAATTAGTTTGTTCTCTGGATTAACCTGCTTTTTATCAATGTCCATCAAGCGAGCACTTTGTTTATATAGATAATGTATGAATGCATGAAATTTGCTCCATCAATATATAAAAATGGTTTAATCACATTTTGCCCGTCTACTCTGACTATGCCCAATGATGATGTCCAGGTGAAAATGTAAAAAAACGTTAAATTGTCTCAGGAAAGTCAAAAAAAATATTTAAAAGATGTGTATTAGTATTCTTTAGTGAGTCAAGGATAGAAATAAGTACTTTTAGTACCATGATTACATTATTTATTTCTCTACTTGGAGAAAATGAATGATTGTTGTTGACACAAAGTTAAACATAGTGTAGCTTAATATGACTAACTGAACGAGCTAAAAGAGGCTAACCTGTTAGCTACTGAGCACAGCTAGCCACAGACCTACCCAGGTCTGCCTTTATACTAGGGGTGGAACGGTTCACACAATCCACGGTTCGGTTCGGTTCACGGTTTCGTGGTCACGGTTTTCGGTTAGGTTCGGTATGTGTTGATTGCTACACCGAAATCCCATAAAAATTAATGAAATTAATGAAAAAATCCCCCCAAAAATTATGAATTGTAATTATTTTTAATGATCCGCGGAAACCATGGATCATTTCCGCATGTTTTGCTGCTATGAATTTAATCATCTGGCGCTGCCCTCTACGATCTCCAAGGAACTCAGAGCGGAGCGGACGGGAGCCACAGCGGAGGCTGTAGGCTTTGCTTTGTGCAGCCGGTCTGGAGCGCAGCGGGGCGGAGCGCTGACGGAGTATGTGGGATTTCGGGGTTAGCATGACATGTTGGTCGTGTTGCTGTTGGCATAAACAAAACGTGTTGCACAATGCTTGCACACTGTTGCACTTTTATCCACAACTTTCTTTCCGCCGTCATCGTAGGTCACTCTAAATGCAAAGTGGTCCCATACAGCAGACCTATAAAGTGCTGCTGGCGCGTCTTCCAACTCCTGTTCTTTCCCACTCGCCATACCCACACAATTCTCCACAACAACTGATTTTTTCTGCTACACCCGGCTACGCTGCTTCGCTTCTTCTTCTTCTTGTTTACTACTGGTGGTTGGCTTTGGTCGCAGTACCACCACCTTCTGCTCTGGAGTGTAAACGCTTCGCCTATGAGAAAAAGGAGCAGCGCATGAACCGAACGCAACACACGCGAACCGAACCGAGACAGTCGAACCGTTTGAGACAGTTTTGTCGTCAATCAGGTGACCAGTCTTCATCGGTCATTAGACACGCTAACACAGACGCTACCAGCTCGTCATATGGATGCTGCATTATGTTTTTACCATTGTCTGAGCAACCACAACGTTTTAAATCATCGGGGCAATCGGGGGGGGCGGGTATGAAGTGTCGACTTCTGGGCCGCTGACTGGACCGGACCTTAGCAGAGAGCCACGAGCCGCCCGTCCTCAGCAGGAGGAGTGGGGCTGGGGGCCGGGGTACCGTCAACAGGTCGGGTTCGGTTGCTCCCTGCCCCCGCCGGGGTTCCCCAAACCAGCCCCGGAGCTCATGGCTCGGTTCTGCTGCAGAGTAGTCGACCAATATCCCGGACAACTTTGAACCCCCCCCCCCCCTCCAGGACATTTTTTTAGTTTCAGAAAAGTAGGACATGTCCAGGAAAAAGAGGACGTCTGGTCAGCTCATCTAAATATTCATGATCATACCATAAAAGGAGGAAAACCTGTCGTTTGATTCTAGGGCTTTTAACCAGGATTGCATTAGGGCTCATAGAACAGCAAATATGCCATTTTCAGCCCAACCAATGTTACACACCGTATTCAGAGACCTTAAGGACCAAATACCCTATAGAATCATTCTATGAGCCGTTTAAAATTGTACATAAAGAATAGAAATAGATAAATCACTGATCCCACAGTTTTGTCTTACTGTGTACACAGCTCTATTCTCCAGGCATCTTTGCTTGATGTATTCAGAGCCTGGACTTGGTGCTGTGGTTGTATATCGCCGGTAGTCGTAGTAGTATTCGTTCTCCTCACAGGGATACCAGGCGCGAAAATCTCCCTCATATATGCTGTAGAGCACAATGGCAGCAATTGCCATAGCGGCTCCAGCAATGTTGAAAATCACATTGAGGACGATCTGAAAGATGATGAATCATTTAATGTACAAAAACCCAATAATGTATTTATGTAATGAAATCAAAGAAGAAGAGCTGAAGAAAGGAACGTGTTCATCGAATCACTCACCAGGCATGGACTCGGAAACTTCTCAGACAGAAGGCACACGATCCCGAACACAATGAACTGGAAAAAACGATAGAAAGAAAAAAACAACCTAAATACTTTACATCGAAAATAAAACTAAAAATCATGTAGGAGAAACACACATTACGGCGCCTAATGGTTGATTACTGGAGTTGAGCAGTAAATAGTCTTCAATGAGAGATTGACCCACAGATGAAATCATGGAAGCTGAATTCTGCCTCAAGCTTCTCCAAATTCTACCAAAAGAAAAAGATTTTTCTCGCTCTCACAGCTGTGAGAAGAAAATGACATCATTTTGTTCCCTGTGTTGAGCTTTTTAATCTCTGTCCTGCCAGAAGGGCACACATTCACAAAGAAACCACTCTCCAGTTAGATGCATTCTGATTCTATCCCATACGGCCCCTAATATGTCCCCTGCATTAGTCCATCATGCTTCTCTTTTCATGCATCCTGTAGATTCTCTTTAATGCTTCGTTAAAATCAAACATGCTTTGAGCAGCAGAAGCAGTCGTTTTACATGCAAAGTCAATGGTTGATGCAAATCAAGGTGCGTCAAAAGATGCAATTTTCTCCTCTTTGAGCGGCATTTTCTCGTGCATGTGTGATTTTCCTGTGTGGTGGTAGATAAACAATGCGCAATAGTAGTTTAACATAAATGCCATTATGTTTATTTTGCTTGTGGGAGCTTTGAAATAAACGGAACATCATACAGCTGCCTCAGACCCGGTCGCCTCTTGGGGTTTTCCCCTACTGTTGGTGGCGGCTGGAAGTAGACGTTAGTGTTTTTCAGGTCTGTGCTACAAACTGCAGGCACCAGAAAAATAAAGGCAGGTTTTGACATTTTAAGTTAATTTAGGCGTTAATAAACTGTTTCAGAGGAGTGATCATAGCGCTCTGCATCAGCAGTGCTGTGTCTGTCTCCCTGACAGCTCCCAGATCAACTTCTCTGATTGGTTCATGTGGAGCATTGAGCAGCAAAATTTAAAATGTTCCAACTCCAGATAAGGCTCACAATCTGAAATCCATTAGTTTGCTCACCAGAGATCCCATCCAGACAGGGTAATAGGATTCCAGATACCAAGGAGAATTGTATGTCACTGTCACGATGATGCTGAGGCCAATATTAAGCAGGCCAATCATGATGTGAATTGCCTGTAGACATAAAAAAGGAAAAAAGAGATATTTATAGTGAAATCTAATAGTGTGTATGAAAGCTTTCCAGTAGTGAGTATGAAAGCTTTCCAGTAGTGAGTATGAAAGCTTTCTAATAGTGTGTATGAAAGCTTTCCAGTAGTGAGTATGAAAGCTTTCCAGTAGTGAGTATGTATGAAAGCTTTCCAGTAGTGTGTATGAAAGCTTTCCAGTAGTGCGTATGAAAGCTTTCCAGTAGTGCGTATGAAAGCTTTCCAGTAGTGCGTATGAAAGCTTTCCAGTAGTGCGTATGAAAGCTTTCCAGTAGTGAGTATGTATGAAAGCTTTCCAGTAGTGAGTATGTATGAAAGCTTTCCAGTAGTGAGTATGAAAGCTTTCCAGTAGTGCGTATGAAAGCTTTCCAGTAGTGCGTATGAAAGCTTTCCAGTAGTGAGTATGAAAGCTTTCCAGTAGTGCGTATGAAAGCTTTCCAGTAGTGAGTATGAAAGCTTTCCAGTAGTGCGTATGAAAGCTTTCCAGTAGTGCGTATGAAAGCTTTCCAGTAGTGCGTATGAAAGCTTTCCAGTAGTGAGTATGAAAGCTTTCCAGTAGTGAGTATGAAAGCTTTCCAGTAGTGCGTATGAAAGCTTTCCAGTAGTGCGTATGAAAGCTTTCCAGTAGTGCGTATGAAAGCTTTCCAGTAGTGTGTATGAAAGCTTTCCAGTAGTGCGTATGAAAGCTTTCCAGTAGTGAGTATGAAAGCTTTCCAGTAGTGCGTATGAAAGCTTTCCAGTAGTGCGTATGAAAGCTTTCCAGTAGTGCGTATGAAAGCTTTCCAGTAGTGCGTATGAAAGCTTTCCAGTAGTGCGTATGAAAGCTTTCCAGTAGTGAGTATGAAAGCTTTCTAATAGTGTGTATGAAAGCTTTCCAGTAGTGAGTATGAAAGCTTTCCAGTAGTGTGTATGAAAGCTTTCTAATAGTGTGTATGAAAGCTTTCCAGTAGTGTGTATGAAAGCTTTCCAGTAGTGTGTATGAAAGCTTTCTAATAGTGTGTATGAAAGCTTTCCAGTAGTGTATATGAAAGCTTTCCAGTAGTGTGTATGAAAGCTTTCCAGTAGTGTGTATGAAAGCTTTCCAGTAGTGTGTATGAAAGCTTTCTAATAGTGTGTATGAAAGCTTTCCAGTAGTGAGTATGAAAGCTTTCTAGTAGTGAGTATGAAAGCTTTCCAGTAGTGAGTATGAAAGCTTTCTAATAGTGTGTATGAAAGCTTTCCAGTAGTGAGTATGAAAGCTTTCCAGTAGTGTATATGAAAGCTTTCCAGTAGTGAGTATGAAAGCTTTCTAGTAGTGTGTATGAAAGCTTTCTAGTAGTGTGTATGAAAGCTTTCCAGTAGTGTATATGAAAGCTTTCCAGTAGTGAGTATGAAAGCTTTCCAGTAGTGAGTATGAAAGCTTTCCAGTAGTGTGTATGAAAGCTTTCCAGTAGTGAGTATGAAAGCTTTCTAGTAGTGAGTATGAAAGCTTTCTAGTAGTGTATATGAAAGCTTTCCAGTAGTGTGTATGAAAGCTTTCCAGTAGTGTATATGAAAGCTTTCTAGTAGTGAGTATGAAAGCTTTCCAGTAGTGTGTATGAAAGCTGTCTAGTAGTGTGTATGAAAGCTTTCCAGTAGTGAGTATGAAAGCTTTCCAGTAGTGTGTATGAAAGCTTTCTAGTAGTGAGTATGAAAGCTTTCCAGTAGTGTGTATGAAAGCTTTCTAATAGTGTGTATGAAAGCTTTCCAGTAGTGAGTATGAAAGCTTTCTAGTAGTGTGTATGAAAGCTTTCCAGTAGTGAGTATGAAAGCTTTCCAGTAGTGTGTATGAAAGCTTTCTAGTAGTGTGTATGAAAGCTGTAGGAGCCTAAATGCAGTTTATTTGAGTTAGAATATTTATTTTCTATTTTATTTAAAAATATGCGAAATCATAAGTAAGATAAATATTGTTTTTGATTTAATGATTCTAAGGGATTTAAAAGGATTAAAAAATGCAATTTTTATATGTTCAGTTAATTGATATTGTGAGAAAGATATGACTTTTATTGTGACATTTAAAAACCCACAAAGGGGAGTGGTTTATCTTCATGCCAGGTGAGGAATGCAGTGGGAATCAGATGGAGATTGGAGCGCAATAGTTTTTTGACCTCACCCTTCCCAGGCTCCGTTGGACTTTAAAAGGACTTAATTTCATGGATGTATTTTATGTTTTCTGTAATGTTGCGTTAAGTTTTCAAGTAAACCGTTGAAGTCAAGAAGTGGACTCGTGGATTTATTTTTTGGATACAAGGGAGTCTGATGAGCGTCAAGCTAAAGCTTCAATAAGGACAGTAAGAAACTACATTTTAGTCAAAAAACTTGCTCTACAAGGATTACTGGAACCCCTGCATGGATCTGTGGACTTTTTCTCTCAGAAGGAAACCGACAACTGTAAGTAAAAAAAAAAAACTGCTACGGATTGGCCGTGTGTCAGTTAAGACTGAAAGACGAGTGGAATTCATTAGAAAGCAACGTGCGCGAAGGTTCGCTGATTAATGTGGATGAGAAAGATTTAAGCTGACATGCAAGAGACACAAAAGAAACGAGTTGTAAAGATGACAGAAAAGGGCATGGAAGATCATAAAAACAGGATATTGAATGCACGTAGGGGCAAGCTGGCCCAGCTTGGAAGCATGATTAACCAACTTGAGGAATTAATGGCGGATGACGCGAATGCCGACCTGGTTAAAAATAAGCTGCGTGTCGATTTCGGTGGTTTACTGACCGAATTCACTGACACAAACTTTAGTTTACAGCTATACATGAGTGAGGAAGAATTTTTGGAAAATCAAACGAACTATTTTGAACCAAAACAAGCCTCAATGAATGATTTCTTCTGGAAATGTGAAAATTGGATGAAAGAAGTTATGAAACGAACTGAGCAGGCAAAGAAACAAGAGAATGATGCTAGGCAAACTGATAACAGATCAGTGCGCACCAAAAAGTCTAGTTCACGACATTCAAGCACACAGTCATCTTCCTCCAAAATGAAAATGCAAGCTGAGCTTGAGCGTGTATCACTGAAAGTTAAGGCTGATGCTTTAATGGAAAAATTGGCCATTGAACAGGAGGAAGCAGAGCTTGAGGCAGAGCGAAAGAGAAAGGAAGCTGCCATTAAAGCTAAGAAAGAAATGCATGAAATTCAAACAAAGTTAGCTGAATCAGATGCGAAATTGCAAGTTTTACAAAAATATGAGGAGGAGCAGGATGATGTGAGCTTTGGTGGATCTGAAGCGTCAGATGACAAAATGTCAATGAAAAGTGCTGCCCAGCTGCCACGACCCACCACGCCCATATCAAATTATACCAGACGTGAATCATTTAATCAGAACTTGCCTGTTAGACCCAAAGAAAATATAACAGATGCAAAAAAGAAAGAAAATGACACAGTTGTGCTGGAAAGTTTGTGCCAAGCCATAACTCAACAGGCTAATGTGACCGAATACTTAGTGAAGAATCACAAAGCATCTTTACTTCCTGATCTCACAATTAAAACATTCAAAGGAGATCCATTGGAGTATAAATCATTTATCAGATCCATTGAACATGGTATTGAAAGCAGAACTGAGGATGAACGTGACCGCTTGCAGTTCTTACTGCAGTACACAAGTGGGCAACCACATGAGTTGGTGAAAAGCTGCATTCACATGCCACCTTCTTCAGGATATGTCAAAGCAAAGCAAATGTTACAGGACTACTTCGGTGATGACTACAAGATTGCAGAGGCATACTTAAAGGAAGCTATGGACTGGCAAACAATCAAACCAGAAGATGGCGCTGCACTACAGTCATTCGCATTGTTCCTGATTGGCTGCTCCAACACAATGGCAGATATTAGCTACATGGAAGACTTGGACAATGCAGCATGCATTAAAGCATTAGCTAGCAAGCTTCCCTACAAGCTGAAGGAATCCTGGAGAAAATATGCCTGTGACTTGCAAGAAAAAACTAAGAAAAGAGTTAAATTCAAAGATTTTGTTGAATTTGTGAACAAACAGGCCAAGTACTTAATACACCCTCTGTATGGGAACATAAAAGACAACACCATCACCAACATGAAGGATCCCATTCGACTGAAATCAAAAATACAAGACAAGGACATGGTTAAATCTAAGAAAGTTTTCACAACATCCGTTGCTTCGTCAGCAGAAAACAAAGAGAAGAAAGAGAACGATAGCTCAACACCTAATAAAACAAAATCAGTGGATGTAAATGGGAAACCATGTCTTTATTGCAGCGGAGAACACCACAGTTTCTCAGTCTGCAAAGGATTCAAGAAGAAGCCTCATAAGGAAAAGATTGAGTTTTTGAAAAGTAAAGGGCTGTGCTTTGCATGCTTGAAACATGGCCATATGAGTAGCAGCTGTAAAGAGAAGGCTCAATGTCAAGACTGTGCTCGTCCACATCCCACTCTGCTGCACATCACTTTTAAAGAGTCAAAAGACGAAACAAAGAAAGACAAAGAAAGTACAGATGAGCAAGCTGTTGCAAACGCTCATGTTCAAGCATCTGAAATATGTAGTGTCACTGGGGCCGGTAAAGAAGATTGTTTCCTGTCCATAGTTCCGGTACAAGTCAAGGCACAGAAAGGAACCAAGATAGTGACCACGTACGCATTTCTGGACCCAGGCAGCTCCGCTACCTTTGCAACTGAGTCACTAATAAATGATCTGAACCTGAATGGACGACGCACCAGCATATCCTTGCGAACAATGGGGAATGAGTCTGTGGTGAACACACGTATAGTGACAGGACTGGAAATCAGTAACCTGGAAGGTGACCAGTTTATTGAACTTTCAGAGGTGTTTTCCCAGAAGGCCATTCCCGTGACAAAGGGTAATATCCCACGCCAAGAGGATGTCAGCAGGTGGCCTCACCTAAAGGAGGTGAAGCTTCCAGCCGTTAATGCAGAAGTAGGACTGTTAATCGGAGCTAACATCCCCAAGGCCATGGAACCGCTTCAGGTGGTGAACAGCATTGATGAAGGCCCTTATGCTGTGAGGACAGCGTTAGGCTGGACTGTCAATGGTCCTCTGAAAGGAGGCAACGATGGACTGAGAATAAGGTCAGCAGTTACAGCTAACCGAATCTCAGTAGCCAGGCTAGAAGAGCTTTGGCATCAACAATTTAAGCTGGACTTTCCTGATGCAGGGTTGAGTGAAGTCCTTGAAATGTCAAAAGATGATCATCAGTTTATGAATATGGTGTCTCAGTCTGCACAATTGAAAGATGGTCACTACAGTATTTGCCTTCCACTAAAAAACAAATGGCTGTGCATGCCAAATAACAGATCAGTAGCGGAACAACGTGCACTGAACTTAAGAAAAAGATTCACAAAAGACTCAGACTATCATGCAGAGTATGTAGCATTTATGGAAGACATTATCAAGAAAGGCTACGCTGTTCAAATCAACAGAGCTGATTGCACACCGACTGAAGGAAGAACATGGTATCTGCCCCATCATGGAGTCAGACACCCAGTCAAGCGCAAGCTGCGTGTTGTCTTCGATTGCTCAGCGAGCTTTGGAGGAATGTCGCTGAACCAGCAGCTTCTGCAGGGACCAGACCTGACAAGTTTTGCTAGTTGGGGTCCTCACACGGTTCAGGCAAGAAAGTGTCGCCATCATGGCAGACGTGGAAGCCATGTTTTACCAAGTGGCAGTGCAAGACGAAGATACAAATTTACTTAGATTTCTCTGGTGGCCGGAAGGAAATCATCAGAAAGAGCTAGCTGAATTCAAGATGAAGGTGCATATCTTTGGTGCGACCTCATCACCAATTGTTGCAACCCACGCCATGCAGAAGTGTGCAGCTGATTTTGAGGAGGAATTCGGGCAGGAAGCCGCTACCACAGTGAAGAAAAATTTCTATGTGGATGACTGCCTCAAGTCAGTAGCTGACGAGGACACAGCAGTCACTCTGTGCTCCAACCTACGAGGCTTGCTGGCAAGAGGTGGTTTTCGGCTAACAAAATGGGCAAGCAATAGCAGGAAGTTGCTCAACTCAATTCCTGAAGGGGAGCGAGCGCAAGGATTTCAAGATCTCGATTTGAACATGGACAATTTGCCAATGGAGCGAGCGCTAGGAATCCAGTGGTGTGCTGAGACGGATCAGTTCAAGATAAAGATCAACCTCAAAGAGCGTCCACACACCAGGCGAGGCCTGCTCTCCTTGCTGAGCTCCATCTTTGACCCTCTGGGGTTCATTGCTCCAGTAGTACTGCCCGCCAAAAGAATTCTGCAAGATCTATGTCGTCAACGGTTCAGCTGGGATGACACCCTACCAGCTGAAGTGATCAAGGAATGGATGAAATGGACGTCGGACTTGCAACAGCTAGAGGTGTTTAGCGTTGACAGGTGCGTAAAGTCAGAGGCATTTGGTGCAACAGTCTTCGCGCAGCTACACCACTTTGCTGACGCAAGTGAAGACGCTTACGGAACAACAAGCTACCTTGTTCTACGCTCCTCAGCTGGAGAGACTCAATCATCTCTGATGATGGCGAAGGCACGGGTAGCACCCTTGAAATCCCCGACCATACCTAGGATTGAGTTAACTGCAGCCTCAGTTGCAGTCAAGATGGACAGGCTGCTGAAGAAAGAGCTTGAATTGAAACTCCACGACTCAATATACTGGACAGATAGCACAGTTGTGCTCAAGTACTTGAACAGTGAAAGCTCCAGATTCAAAACTTTCGTGGCCAATAGGGTGTCAGCCATCCTACAGCACTCTCAAGCTTCGCAGTGGAGATACGTCAATACCAGCTTGAATCCGGCGGATCATGTGTCCCAAGGCCTGACGGTGGAAGCATTCTTGAAATGTGAAAGCTGGCTTTCTGGACCTGAATTCCTGTGCTGTGAGGAAGACCAGTGGCCAAAGAATCCGGATCCTGGAATGATCAACGTGGATGACCCAGAGGTCAAAAAGGTTCAATCTCATGCCATGCAAGTACAAAACCTCAAAGACCCCCTGGACCAGCTGATGTTGTACTACTAATCCTGGGCGAAGCTGAAGCGCGCTGTAGCCTGGTACATGAAATTGAAAGATCTGCTGAAAGAACTGAATGCAAATAAAAGCAGGGAACCAAGTTTGTCAAGCAAGGAAAGAATGGATAGATTCAAGAAAGATTACAAAGCACCAAAACTTACCTGTGAAGACTTGATGAAAGCAGAGACAGAAATTGTGAAATACGCACAAAAGAAAGGATTCCCAGAAGATCTGGAAATGCTAAAAGAACAACAAAGAGTGAAGAAAATTAGTTCGCTTCGTAAGCTGAACCCAGTTCTACAAGACGGACTCATAAGAGTAGGAGGTAGGCTGAGCCGTGCTGCACTGCCAGACGACTGCAAGCAGCAGGTTATCTTGCCGAAGGACTCGCATGTCACAGGGCTCCTTATTAGACACATTCATGATGTAACAGCACATGCAGGAAGGAATCACATGCTGTCTCAGTTGCAGCAAAGATTCTGGATCCCTGGGGCAAATGGAGCCATCAGGAGGCTGTTGTCCAAGTGTGTAACCTGCAAGAAGCTGCATGGAACAGCTGGAAGCCAACTCATGGCAGATTTACCCACATGCAGAGTCCTGCCTGATGAGCCTCCATTCACGCGGGTTGGCGTCGACTACTTTGGCCCATTCCTGGTGAAAAGAGGAAGAGGACATGTAAAAAGACACGGTGTCATCTTTACTTGTCTCGCAGTTCGTGCGGTGCACTTGGAAGTTGCATCCTTGCTTGACACTGATGCATGTCTGAATGCAATTAGGAGATTCTTAGCAAGAAGAGGACAAGTAAGAGAGATGTATTCAGACAACGGCACAAACTTCAGAGCAGCTGAAAGCGAGATGAGGAAAATGATTCGTGAGTGGAACACAAGCAAGATCGAAAAACACCTACAACAGAAAGGTGTTCAGTGGCACTTCAACCCTCCGACAGGTTCCCACCACGGAGGAACCTGGGAGCGGCTCATCCGCTCTGTGAGAAAGATTCTGAATACCACAGTGAAAGAGCAGATGATGGATGAGGAAAGCCTCCACACCCTGTTGTGTGAAGCGGAGGCCATCATAAACAGTAGGCCCATAACCAAGGCGTCTTCTGACATCAATGATTTAGAGGCCTTAACCCCTAATCACCTTCTGCTACTGAAAGTCAAGCCCGAGCTGCCTCCTGGAGTGTTCAGCAAGGATGATCAGTACACAAACCGAAGATGGAGACAGGTCCAGTACCTCACAGACATATTCTGGAAGCGATGGTGCAGGGAGTACCTCATGCAACTACAAGAGCGCCAGCGATGGTTAGCCCAAAAGAGAAACTTCAGTGTCGGCGACGTGGTGCTGGTTATCGACGACACATCGCCCAGAAACTCCTGGCCACTTGGAAGGATCACAGAGGCTCTTCCAGACCGGAAAGGTTTCATTCGACAGGTGAAGGTCAAGACCCGGACCAACGAGCTGTTGCGACCAGTAACCAAGCTGGTTCTGCTGCAAGAGTCAGAAACTGATTGATGGACTTTCATATATCCTTTTCATTGCTGAATATGTGATAAAGTTATGCACTCTGGTTTAGTTGTTGTTTAGCTTAAGAATTAAAAGTAAAGTAATTTACATAATTGTAGTGTTAGGCTCCTTGTGATTTAAGTTTTGAGTAATTGTTTCAGGGCATCGATAACAATTAGGGGCCGGAAATGTAGGAGCCTAAATGCAGTTTATTTGAGTTAGAATATTTATTTTCTATTTTATTTAAAAATATGCGAAATCATAAGTAAGATAAATATTGTTTTTGATTTAATGATTCTAAGGGATTTAAAAGGATTAAAAAATGCAATTTTTATATGTTCAGTTAATTGATATTGTGAGAAAGATATGACTTTTATTGTGACATTTAAAAACCCACAAAGGGGAGTGGTTTATCTTCATGCCAGGTGAGGAATGCAGTGGGAATCAGATGGAGATTGGAGCGCAATAGTTTTTTGACCTCACCCTTCCCAGGCTCCGTTGGACTTTAAAAGGACTTAATTTCATGGATGTATTTTATGTTTTCTGTAATGTTGCGTTAAGTTTTCAAGTAAACCGTTGAAGTCAAGAAGTGGACTCGTGGATTTATTTTTTGGATACAAGGGAGTCTGATGAGCGTCAAGCTAAAGCTTCAATAAGGACAGTAAGAAACTACAAAAGCTTTCCAGTAGTGTGTATGAAAGCTTTCTAGTAGTGTGTATGAAAGCTTTCTAGTAGTGTGTATGAAAGCTTTCCAGTAGTGTGTATGAAAGCTTTCCAGTAGTGAGTATGAAAGCTTCCTAGTAGTGTGTATGAACGCTTTCTAGTAGTGTGTATGAAAGCTTTCTAGTAGTGTGTATGAAAGCTTTCCAGTAGTGTATATGAAAGCTTTCTAGTAGTGAGTATGAAAGCTTTCCAGTAGTGTGTATGAAAGCTTTCTAGTAGTGTGTATGAAAGCTTTCCAGTAGTGAGTATGAAAGCTTCCTAGTAGTGTGTATGAACGCTTTCTAGTAGTGTGTATGAAAGCTTTCTATTAGTGTGTATGAAAGCTTTCCAGTAGTGTGTATGAAAGCTTTCTAGTAGTGTGTATGAAAGCTTTCTAGTAGTGTAAATAAAAGGTTTTTAGTAGTGTATATGAAAGCTTTTTAGTAGTATGTATGAAAGCTTTCTAGTAGTGTGAATGAAAGCTTTCTAATAGTGTATATAAAAGCTTTTTAGTAGTGTATATGAAAGCTTTCTAGTAGTGTGAATGAAAGCTTTCCAGTAGTGTATATAAAAGCTTTCTAGTAGTGTATATGAAAGCTTTTTAGTAGTGTGTATGAAAGCTTTCTAGTAGTGTGTATGAAAGCTTTCTAGTAGTGTGTATGAAAGCTTTCCAGTAGTGTATATAAAAGCTTTTTAGTAGTGTATATGAAAGCTTTTTAGTAGTGTGTATGAAAGCTTTTTAGTAGTGTATATGAAAGCTTTCTAGTAGTGTGTATGAAAGCTTTCTAGTAGTGTATATGAAAGCTTTCTAGTAGTGTGTATGAAAGATTTCTAGTAGTGTATATGAAAGCTTTCTAGTAGTGTGTATGAAAGCTTTCTAGTAGTGTATATGAAAGCTTTCTAGTAGTGTGTATGAAAGCTTTCTAGTAGTGTGTATGAAAGCTTTCTAGTAGTGTATATGAAAGCTTTCTAGTAGTGTGTATGAAAGCTTTCTAGTAGTGTATATGAAAGCTTTCTAGTAGTGTGTATGAAAGCTTTCTAGTAGTGTATATGAAAGCTTTTTAGTAGTGTATATGAAAGCTTTTTAGTAGTGTATATGAAAGCTTTCTAGTAGTGTATATGAAAGCTTTCTAGTAGTGTATATGAAAGCTTTCTAGTAGTGTATATGAAAGCTTTCTAGTAGTGTATATGAAAGCTTTCTAGTAGTGTATATGAAAGCTTTCTAGTAGTGTATATGAAAGCTTTTTAGTAGTGTATATGAAAGCTTTTTAGTAGTGTATATGAAAGCTTTTTAGTAGTGTATATGAAAGCTTTCTAGTAGTGTATATGAAAGCTTTCTAGTAGTGTATATGAAAGCTTTCTAGTAGTGTATATGAAAGCTTTCTAGTAGTGTATATGAAAGCTTTCTAGTAGTGTATATGAAAGCTTTTTAGTAGTGTATATGAAAGCTTTTTAGTAGTGTATATGAAAGCTTTTTAGTAGTGTATATGAAAGCTTTCTAGTAGTGTGTATGAAAGCTTTCTAGTAGTGTATATGAAAGCTTTCTAGTAGTGTATATGAAAGCTTTCTAGTAGTGTATATGAAAGCTTTCTAGTAGTGTATATGAAAGCTTTCTAGTAGTGTATATGAAAGCTTTCTAGTAGTGTATATGAAAGCTTTCTAGTAGTGTATATGAAAGCTTTCTAGTAGTGTATATGAAAGCTTTCTAGTAGTGTATATGAAAGCTTTCTAGTAGTGTATATGAAAGCTTTCTAGTAGTGTATATGAAAGCTTTCTAGTAGTGTATATGAAAGCTTTCTAGTAGTGTATATGAAAGCTTTTTAGTAGTGTATATAAAAGCTTTCTAGTAGTGTGTATGAAAGCTTTCTAGTAGTGTATATGAAAGATTTCTAGTAGTGTATATGAAAGCTTTCTAGTAGTGTATATGAAAGCTTTCTAGTAGTGTATATGAAAGCTTTTTAGTAGTGTATATGAAAGCTTTCTAGTAGTGTATATGAAAGCTTTCTAGTAGTGTATATGAAAGCTTTCTAGTAGTGTATATGAAAGCTTTCTAGTAGTGTATATGAAAGCTTTTTAGTAGTGTATATGAAAGCTTTTTAGTAGTGTATATGAAAGCTTTCTAGTAGTGTATATGAAAGCTTTCTAGTAGTGTATATGAAAGCTTTTTAGTAGTGTGTATGAAAGGTAAAGCTTTTCACCAGTTTTTATGAACAGTTCTCAGTACTTCGTATGAGAGCTTTTGAGTAGGTTATATGAGAGGTAAATGTTTTCACTAGTTTATGTGAAAGCTTTTCACTAGTGTTTATGCACGTTTTTCAGTATGTTATATGAAAGAGTTCAATGCAATATGTGTATATGCAAGTTAAGTCTGATTTATGTCCCTGGGGGCACCTCATACTCTATATCCCATTTCTTACAAACTCAGTTCAATTTAGACAAAACGAAATGAACCGAACAACAGGAAAGGTTGCAGCTCACCCCGAGCACAGACAGAGACGTCCTCTGGGTTGCCCTCAGCTTCTGGGACACGGAGCAGCACACCGGGCTGTAGCACAGACTCTTCAGGATCTGACACAGAGGAGGCCAGGGGCTATCAGGGTCAGAGGTCAGGGTGAACACAGTCACCCCGTCGGTCTTGCTCATGGTCACAGACATCTTTTCTGCTCCTGGAAACTATAGATGGCACAAACATTTTAGATAAGCATCATCATTTAAAACATGTTGAATTACATACAGTAAGTAACCGTTTTTGATCGCTTGCATATCTCTTACAAATGGAGCCCCTCCCATCCCTCAGTGAGGTCTAGAAGCACAAGATCTATATCCAGCCATTAAGCAAAGATCCTGCAACATGACTGTGCATCTTATTTTGGCATTTGACCAATTAGATGAGCCCTTGAATGATAGATTACCTACTGGAAATTAAGTCAAGACTTAAGTCAAGAAAAAAGGTAAAAAGCTAATTGAAAAGTTAAAGGAAAAGCTAAAAAGATAATAAGTCTAGTTAACAATTATATTTAGGTTTATAAACTAAAAAACTGTAAGTGGCAGTATCAACATTAATGTCTCTAAGGTAATGCTGGATCATTAAAAATGTTTTTTTTTTTCCATTCTCAGAGTGTTTTGAATGAATTTCTTATAGAAGCTATTTTTTTATTTTTCGGGCAAGTTGGCGTTTCTTGTTATTACAGTGACATTAATTTTTGCCATCAAAATATCCATATATTTTTAATGTGTAGTGGGTAAAAAAGTATTCAACCGTTCATCCCAGTTAAATAAAGAGAGATCGATGGATTTCACTCATCAGAACTTTATTTTCATATCTTCGCAAAGAGAGAACAGTCAACATTCATCCCTTACTGCTCTGTATTCAGGCAATGTTCTGATCTGGGCAGCGTTCGTTTCCCCTTACTTACAGTAATGGAAAGTAGTCAGAGTCAAAACAAATTACAGACACTTTGGTTAAACATGTTATAAATAAACCTTGAGAAACAATCTGGTTTGTTATGGAAAGAAGGTATGCTTGGTCTACTAACACCCTCATGCAGTGCGGCCTTGCAGGTGAAACAGACGGAGTGAAACCTTTTATAGTGAGTAAATAGGATAAATTAATATATGAAATAAGAGAAATCTAAATTTTCTGACCACAAATGTTACAAAGGTAATAAGGTCTTGTCCTGGATTCCAATAACACTATTGGCTTGAAATTCTGATCAATGGGGGTGGTGTGGTCAGGGTGCGGGGTGGGGGGCCGGGATCGAAGCAGGAACGAGATGAACCCAATGAGCAGAAGTTGACTCTCTAGGACACGCCCCCTCCTCATTTGCATAATGAGGCAGAAATGTAAAAAAGGGCAGGCAGAAATAAATAACGGCGAAGAAATAACTAGGTCAAAAAAATATGAATAAAACAGACAGAAATATTATAACATGCACATAAATACATGCTTAAAAATATAATAAATTAAAAAATAAAGTTGAAGATTATAAAGGACGAAATAATAAATAAGGTAAATATTGCAAAGGCAAATAAAGAAGCTAATTAAAAGAGTTATATACATTTATGTCTCACTGTATAATTTAATTTCTACTAACATTTATTTGTTTAATGTATTTTTGGTGGCAATTAATTGTATGCTTATTTATTTATTTCTGTATTTATTTTTAAATATGGCAGAGTTGGTCCTCCATAGATTCCATCCGCTGATATCAGCAAAGAAAAATGATAAATACTCGCTAGGTTATGGAAAACTGTTTGGTGACTGAATTATATTTCTGTCAGGTTTAAAGGAATAGTACATCCAAAACATGATTAGCCTTCATTTTCTACTCACCCCCATGCTGAACAACACTCTGGAGTACTTTTTTGATATCTCAAATGCATCTGGAGATCTGGGAGGCTTCTTGCTGTCTGCTGACATTCAAATAATGGAGGTCTATGGTGCCCGAGGCAGAAAGGTCCATAAAAGTCCACAAAAAACGTGTCAATATTCCTCCATACTGCTCGTCCAATGTATTCCAAGTGTCCTGAGTGGGTAGCGTCCATAATTTACTCGAAACGAAGTCATTCAGAATGTTTTTAGAGCATAAACAGTAGTGTATAGGATTTCCTAAAAGCGCGCGCCTGCGAGTTCACCAGTCTACGGAAACCGCGGCAGACCAAACCAGATGAAAGTGCGCATTTAGCTCGGCAAAGAACTCATGCTCTTCCTCAACACTGAAGTCCTCGGACATTTTTCTTTCGTTTTCTTTCTTTGCACAGGTAAACAGCACATTTCTTCTTCTACGCTTGCATTATCAAGAGCAGACGCTGAATGCGCACTTTCATCTGGCTTGGTCTGCCGCGGTTTCTGTAGGCTCGTGAACTCGCAGGCGCGCGCTTTTAGGAAATCCTATACACTACTGTTTATGCTCTAAAAACATTCTAAATGACTTTGTTTCCAGTAAATTATGGACGCTACCCACTCAGGACACTTGGAATACATTGGACGAGCAGTATGGAGGAATATTGACACGTTTTTTGTGGACTTTTATGGACCTTTCTGCCTCGGGTGCCATAGACCTCCATTATTTGAATGTCAGCAGACAGCAAGAAGCCTCCCAGATCTCCAGATGCATTTGAGATATCAAAAAAGTACTCCAGAGTGTTGTTCAGCATGGGGGTGAGTAGAAAATGAAGGCTAATCATGTTTTGGATGTACTATTCCTTTAAGTGGCAGAAGTTGCTTTAAAAAAACAACACAAACCAGCTTTAAATGACCTCGTTTATTTTTTTATTTTATTTTACAATTTTGTTAACAGCAGCAGCTGGATGTTACAACAGTGACATGATTATAGGAGTTATTTATTTTTTGTTGTTGCGAGAAATCGATCAGAAGCGCCGTTAAAATGTCTGGCTTCAATGCGCGCTCCCGACACACGGGGAACAGAATTTCATACAACACCGGGAAAAAGATGGCGTGGAAGTCAGAGCTTCACATACCTGGGACATCAACAGCTAGAGTGACAACTTCTTCTTCTGCGCGGTAATGCTAATGGTTGGTTCCTGATAAGATCTGCTCGGGCCCCGCCCCTTCATGACGTCAATATATGGCAACTCCACTCGAACAAACTGTATAGCGCTTATATTTTTGCTAATATTTTTCATTTCATCGGTCATCTAACGTAGCCGAAAGTAGAAAACAATCATTTTATTCTGCAGTTTTAAACTAGAACAGATTAAAGACGGTTTAGTTTCCGATTTTAATCGTTTCCAGAACCAAAACTAAACGTCTGCCTCCTGTTTCAACCTTTTTCCAAAAACAAAACTAAAACAATCAGCAGCGGTTTTTCATGGTAGTAAATAACCCCTCCTGTTAAACTAAAGTTAATCTACTAAAATCACTCACCTGTTTGGACCGAAGATTATTCTAATCTACACAAATCACGGAGGACGAAAGTGTTTCCAACCCAGTTCCTGTTTGGAGCAAAGTTCCGTTTTCTTTTTTTTTTTTTTTTGTCCATGCGCTTTCCTTTTTTCCCCTAAACTTTATTTAATAACTGTAAATATATATATATATATATATATATATATATATATATATATATATTCATGTGCATAACGGAGCCATAGTTAGGTATTTAAACACCAAACTTAAACACAATTAAATAATTTAATAAATAAATAATAAAGAAAAGAAGAAAAAAAAATCGGCTAATTCTAACGAACAAATAAAAAAAAAGCAAAACGTTTTAATACAGGTGAAAGTTCATTTTAAGATTACTGCATAGTTGGGGGTAATTCCATTAACTATTCACACATGTCTTTTTATTTCTCATCAGAGATTAGAAATATATGTCAAATTCAGTTAGAATTATGTTAAAAACAGGGTGGGTGGGGGAGGGGGGGATCAATTTTTTTATTTTCTTTTTTATTATATACAAAATGTTTTCATATAGAAATAGATTCTGGAGGTGTAATTTTGTGGGTTTGGTCTATCTTTCCATGTTAATCCAAAATGAAATGTTTTTTTGCTATAGTTAAAAAAAGGGTCTATTGTTTCTATATAATTTGTGCAATGAAAATAAATGAGCATTTATTGTCCTCAACATCATACCTGCAGCTTAGTGATTCTTTAAAGGGGTTAGAAACATTCGCAGGGTAACTTTAATGTAAGATTTTTAAGTGTTTCTTTGACTTTTATTTGTGAATTTATTTAATTTATTTTCTGTAGGACTGAAAGGTGAACTACAAGGATAGTCAGAGGCATTTTTTTTTAGCTACAGTGTGATTTTTTTTTTAGCAACATCTAACAGTCAGACTGTAGTGACATAAATCGCCCCCCAGCCCCTATTCAATTTTCAATTTTCAATTCAGTTTATTTATATAGCGCCAAATTCACAACACATGTCATCTCAAGGCACTTTACAGTTCAACCAGATCATACAGTCAAATTGATACAAAGTTTTCTATCTAAGGAATACCAGTTGATTGCATCGACTCATTGACTCAAATACAATCCCTCACACTAAGCATGCTTGTAGCGACAGTGGAGAGGAAAAACTCCCTTTTAACAGGAAGAAACCTCCAGCAGAACCAGGCTCAGTGTGAGCGGCCATCTGCTGAGGCCGACTGGGGTTCAAGGAGACAGAAGCAGAGATACAAAAAGCAGCTGTAAAAGGCGGCCCCGTCCAGGAAACACACAGCCAGGCAGACGAGCTCCAAGGCAGATCCCATGCCAGAGGACGAAGAGAGCACATCCACTCAGTCACGGTCAGAGAAACAGGACCACACTGGAAAACAGGCCGATCTCCAACATCTATAAACAAGGGTGTTGATGGAAGCAGCACAGCTGATGTTTCTTTCCAGGATGACGTCACAGCCAAACAGGAACAGACGAGGCAAAGCTACTCTGAGGAAAAGCAGAGAGAGCAGAAGGTTAGAGATTGAACTAACAGATTCTGCAGAATAGGAGAACAGAGAGAGAATGAAGCAGAATGATGAAATGGGGGTCCCTATGTCCTCCAGCAGTCTAAGCCTATAGCAGCAGAACTATAGAGATAGCTCAGGATAACCTGAGCCACTCTAACTAGAAGCTTTATCAAAAAGGAAAGTTTTAAGCCTAGCCTTAAAAGTAGACAGGGTGTCTGCCTCACGGACTAAAACTGGTAGTTGGTTCCACAGGAGAGGAGCCTGATAACTAAAAGATCTGCCTCCCATTCTACTTTTAGAAACTCTAGGAACCACTAGTAAACCTGCAGATTGAGAGCGAATTGCTCCGTTAGGAACATAAGGAACAATCAGATCTCTGATATAAGATGGAGCTTGGCCCCTAGAAACAAGCTTTTTCAAATCTAGTAACTTGCACTAAATTTCTAAATTTATCTCTATTCTCCCACTCTGCAGAATGTATAAATATAAGGCTTTAGAAAATGTAGGCTGTCTTCACTGATTTTATGTTCATTGATTTACCTGTTAACCCTGTAATGCCAAATGTATCATATTTGATACATACGTTTTCTGAAATGTTTTGCATCCGACACCTTTTGCATAATTTAATGGTAAAAACTCAAATTCCAATTGTACACAATCAGATATACCTGATAACAGAGGGCAAAAGACTACACAAAATATAATCTTGACTTATCGCATAGTAATAAATTATTAATATCAAAAATTGATTTCAGTTTTTTCTTTTTACATATTTTGTTAAAAGGCCAAATAAGGGCTTCAAACCAAAAAAAAGTAATTTTCTGTTTTCTTTTATTCTTGGATCGGGCTTTAAAGGGTTAAAACAGCTAGATTGGTTCTGGTGCCTTTCAGTTTTCAGCCACCTGCCTCAGTGCACATTGGTCCCTGCCAGGTCACCTCTGTAAACACTTCCTGGCTCTGCCGCCTGTGGCGCCACAAGGGCGTCACCCTCTGCAATGCCCTGGCCACCCCACTGCCCCCCCAATCGCCAGTGTAAATTGTAGTAGCATCAGTTTAGCATTTCATGCCATTATGAACAGCCAGCGACAAAACATTAAATATCACACAATAAACCAAGAAATGACCAGGTGTTTACTTTAGTCTATATGATTTAGGTTTACCACAACAGCAGATTTAAACCCTGAAATTATGGCTTTTAGTTTCAGTGGCCACCCCAAGATTTTTAGTGGCCCCATCTGCCACTGGCAGTCGTGCTAAAAAAAAAAAATAGAGAGGTATAAAAATGGTATATTTCATGTCCCAATCATCTCCTGAACCTGTTCCATGAAATATTGATGTTATCTGTAATTCTGCTGATCTGTTGATAAAAAAATTTGCAAAAGTTTACTCATTTAGATCATTTCATTAAACAAAATCAACATAGAAATGTAGGCATCTGTTTTGGATTTGCGGGGATGAAATATTTTCAAAGGTTTTCCTTTTAGATATTTACAGACAAATGCTGCTATAAACCATTATAAATGAGGACCAGAAAGAGCTGTAGGTAACATTAAATTTGATTTATTTAAGGCTGCCAATAGAACAACTATTCTCATCCGGCAGGAGAAAGACCCACATTTGAGTTATTCAAAAAAAAAAAAAAAAAAATCCACTGGATTTGTTTCCAAGTTTGAAGACGTTTCAAAAAGGACTACTAAAACCTTAAACTCAACGCTATTCCTGACATTTTGAATTGAAAAAGCTTCCTGGATCGGAAGCAAAACACTTCAAACGTGAAAAGAAAGACCCGTGGATTGTTTTTAATTTTCTTTTTTTGGAATGACTATGACCTGGATGACTGATCTTTACTGGCATAAACCACATTTTAGATCCGTGTTGTTTTTCTGCTCCGCTGAATAAAAACGGCTCAATATTTGGATTTGATACGATATCAGTATTTACTTTCCTTACATGAGGAAATTCCTGCTCTGACTCACTGTTCTCAATAAATACCAGACTTCTCAACATGCAAATATTAAAAATAAAGGCATTCAAACTTTGATGAAGAACAGATCTGCTGGATGCTTTTCAGGTTCAGAGCTTTTAAAGCCCCAATATGTGATGATCAAAGCTCAAGTGTTGGAGTTAGGTAGTGAAAACTAAGGTCAAATGTCATTTAAAGGTTAATTTGTTACACTCCAATGTACATACAGGAAATACAATCACAGGGAATTCTGTATCTGTTGGTCATCGGTGGGAACTATGCTCTTAATTTGAAGTTATAGTGACAGGAAGTCCAATGTTTGTTTCTGCTGCCTGAGGAACATATTTGATAAATCAAACTGGTGGATTAGTACAGAAGAGGATTAGGGCCACTGAAAAAAATTCTGACTTTTTTCTCAGAATTCTGACTTTAATCTCAGAATTCTGACTTTTTAATTTTCAGAATTCGGTCAGAATTCTGTGAAAAAAGTCAGAATTTTTACTTTTTTTCCCATACTAAACTGAAATAAAATAAAAAAAATCAGTTAACTTTTTTTTTTTTTCAGTGGCCCTAATCCTCTTCCGTAGATTAGAGCTGGAGACGCTCATCAGGTAAATTCACAGCATTAAAAAATGCTTTTATAAAGATTATTATTTTTTTTAAGTTTTAGATCTGTGAGTCCTATAAAGAGCGACATGTTTTCATGTTTTATAATATAAAGGTGGAAAAAACAGGTAGAATCTTTATTAGGTGTATTTCACTGTGTATAACATTTTACTGTTGTTTTTTTTTTAAATTAATTCTAGACTTTTTTTCCTCTTTGCCATGAAAAATAAAAGCTTAAATCTGAAAAATTGCAAAAGCTATAAAAAGTGGTAAAAAGTTTTCAATCACCTGATCAGTTACTATTACAACATCTTTTTGAGCGAGAATTTAAAAAAAAAATGCATTTTCTTTTTTTTTCTAAATAAAGTCAATTTTCACCAAGCAGCAAGTGCTGCACATTGACCTAAAAATGATCTAATATATTTCAAACCGAGCCAATAATAGAGTCAAAATTTAGACTTAGAGAAGTTTTGTCGTTTTGTGTACACAGAGTGTAAATTTCATTTTGTACAACTCTCGTGACTTTTCCATTTCTTAAAGTGCAGCAGTGATCATGATGTAAAGAGTGTGGGAGAAAAACAAATGGTGCACAAAAACACACCGATACAGACTTTACAGTGTTGCTTATTTTATACTAAATGAAAGTCCAAGAAATGAGTTCATCAGCACATGCAGCCAGATGTTTACCTGCGTTCTCTCATTCTGTCTGGTGTTTCTCCAGGATCTCCCAGATTTTGGGCTGTTTAAACAAGATCTTATGACCCTTGCTGGAGCCTGAGATCATCTCAGCTGGGGGGCCATCTCCCATAATCCTTCCTCACAAAAATCAGTGTCGAACTTTAGAAGACTGGTTATTTATTCACAGAACTGCTGCATCTAGAAACTCCTGCTTGATGACATTTGGTTGGATTCTTCTTATCATCTGATTGTAAATGAATAATTAAACACCCGGGTACCAAATGATGCTGATCTAAGGTCTACAAAACCAAGACAAGATGCAGCAGAAATAAAAAATGAATGAGACAACTGGTAAATTACATGTTTTGGTTTTTAGGAAAATGCTTGTTATTCAGACGGAACAGAATAAATGCTCAAATGATGATCGCCTGGCTGGAGATTTAGAATAAAAGGTAGTAGTGTGAAGAAATAAATATTTAAAAGCAGCAATCAATCAAACTCAACCAGTGGATGATTAATAAAGAGACGTTATAGATATCATCTACATGCGACAGTGTCCTCGATATTTTCTCTGGAAAACTTCTGTCATTTATTGCGAAATGTCTTAAAGTTTGAAATTGTTTTTAAAAAATTCAGCAAAAAATAAAACAAATCAAAAATATTAAATATCCTACTCTACAACATTAATTTCCAGGTTATGATGGATCTGATATATGATGAGAGATATATAAAAAAGAAATCCACAATAAGAATCATTATTTTTCTACATGTAAGTCATACATTAATATGGGGATATTTTGAATTATTCATTTTTTCTGACTCTTATCCATTTGGTTTCATTTTGGTTTTGTTAAAGTTTTGAAATGCTGATTAAAATATTAAAAAATGTCCTTTCACGCACTGATTCATTTTTCTGTTTTCTCAAAGGTTTTTTGCAATAAATTAATTTTTAAATCGAAAAAGTCTGCTGTAGTTCCTTACAGATTTCATCTCCTTTCACAAAGTCGTTACACCAGTGGCCACCAGATGGCGGTAGCATACTTCATTCATCCTCAGTGACAATGATTTAACAATTTAAAAATATTTTTACAGATTTCAGGGTTTTAATTCCTCTATATTTAGTTTCCAGTGGTATTAATATAATTTATTAGCTGCATTAACTGGTTTATAATCATCCTTAAAAAAGGAAAAAAAAGAGATTCATATAATGGTTAAAAGTGCTTTTAAGACTCAACCCACAATAACCTTTAGTTTTTATCTTTTTAAATAACTTTAACCCCAGAGCTCAAACTCATAATTGGAAAATGATGGGCTGTAAATCCTTATAGAACCAGTGGAATATTTTCTGTTCTGATCAAATATTCTACTCTGATTAACATTACAGCAGGTGCCTCACATTTAATCCTTGTTGCACAATACATTTACAAACAGCAGCTCAAAGCCAGCCACAGGTATCTCTGCTTTCATGTCAATTTAATCCCCATAAGTGAGATTTAATAAAGCTACATAACCTGTATGAGCACTGAGACACAACAATGGGCTGAATATTTAGCCCCAAATCACCCCCCTTCCATTACCGTGCTTTAAAGTTAATAAGAGGTTTCTGAGGTGGTCAATGTTAGCTATATAACACATTTAATGTAGATCCCTCTGTCCAAACTTCTCCACACAATGAACAATATAAGTACAGGAAGTAACACATGCACAACAGGAAATGTCAATAAAAAATAACTGAAGTTATGAAGAAAAATGCTCAGCGTCAGTTAAAGGCCAAAGCAAACAGGTGGATGTTTAACAAAGACTTAAAAATGCAAACAGAGCGGGCTGTTCTAATATTCAAGGAAAGATTGTTCCAGACTTAATCCTCAGTCCTCTCTGGTTTCAGCCAAACACCTTCAGCAAAGCCAAAGTCGGTGGATTAGCTTGATCTCATTGATCGAACTAGACAGAAGCCTGGAAATAAAAAAAGGGAGCTAAATCATAAAAAAAAAAAAAAAACATCAATAAAATCTTTAGCAAACCCAGTAGGTCACTGGAAACCAGTTAGAAGCGGACGCAGGAATCGTGCTCAAACTTCTGTGTCTGTTAGCAACGAGCTGCAGCGTTTTGAACCGACTGCAGGCGTGAATTGAAGGCCTGATGGAGCCCAAAAACAGAAGGAGTTACAGTAATCCAGGCGACACGACATGAATGCAGCAACATGAGGGAGTTAGGGCTTAACTTTAACAAACGGACAAAGCTAAGCTTATTTCATTACATTTAGAGAGCTTTCCTAAACAGCGCCATGGTTACTGGCGTACTGATGATGGAAGCTCCCAGCGTGACCGAGGCAGCGACATCAAATGGATTCACAAAAACCACAACAGCTACAGCTCACACTGTACGACGAAAGTGCAGAGGTTTTGTTGCACAGTGTGAGTTCACCGCTCACGATGCATGTTCAGCCCGACGCCCTGATGCAAGCTACCTGCTCACACTGTATGTCTAAAAACCACGTTGGACTCATCTCGGCAGTGAGATGGCGCTATTCGGACTGGCCTATCTGGAAGCCAAACCAGTAGAAGAGGAATATGAAGCTCACTAGAGTGAAACGCGCTGCCTTGGCAATTTGTACAAATTGTGCTGAAAGCCCTAAAAACAAAAGGCGAGAATGTTTCTGGACGTGGCTGAGCAAACGTGGCTACTACGGTCTGTCAATTTTACAGAAAGAACTCCATTCCACTCGCACCCCCGCCATGCTGCTGTGCTTTCATCTGAGAGGAAGGAGAAGAAGAACAAGAATCCTTGTTCGCACACTGAGCGATTTACCCACGACGGTCGACTGAAAATCAAACATGTTTGATTTTCTCCTGACCTCACGATTCCTGATGGGGAGGTGGTCGCCTCTTCTTCCTATGCTCCACTTATCTGGAACAAACTTCCAGAAAACTGGAAAAGTGCGGAAAGCCTGAGTTCCTTTAAATCAAGACTAAAAACACATTTGTTTAGGATTGCCTTCGACTGTTCTAGTTAAACAGTTCAACAAAAACATGTTTTCTTTAATCCAACTGTTTTTAATATCCTTTTTTTTGTTTCTGCATTTTTTTTTATTATTATTTTTTTTTTCCTACTTGCTTTGATTCTGTTTTATCTTCCTGTATTTTAATCATGTAAAGCACTTTGCATTGTCTTTGTACTGAATTGTGCTATACAAATAAATTTGCCTTGCCTTGCCTTGCCTTTTTACTCCCTGTACACTACACCACGCACGACGCATTGTGCGTGGTGTAGTGTTTCAGGCTGAAAGGTGACCCGATCAGAAAACTCTTGCATGACTGGAAAGTCGCGAAAAGGCCAGAGGTGTTCTGTCCGACCCGGACTGACTGAGGTCTGTTGGTGAGGAAGTCTAGCAGCCAATCATAGAGTGCTGTATAGTGGTGGTTATTAGTAATTTGCAAAGACTTCAGGGTTCAGATTTCACAATTAGGCAATGGCTAAACAGCAGCACATAAAAAAAAAAAAAAAGCTTGGGACACAAGCTGAGCACGACAAGGAAGTGATAATCCCTAACAAATGATCAGAGATTATTGGAGTGATGTACACTTTCCTAATCCAGAAGTGTTTAGATGGATTTTATCAGCTCCCCTAAATGTTTTCCTCAACAAACAAATATTTTTCTTTGCAGAATGAAGCTTTAATCATCAATCACCCAGACTGATTGATAGCAACAGTTGCTTCTCTCTGGTTATTGCTGTTGTCTGTCTACCCTGGCAGTGGATTAATACACCTCTGTACTCCAGCGTCACAAACCTTCATAGAGGCTCTCATAGTGATCAGTAACCAACTTTGCTGCCTGCTGCTTCTCCTTCTGAACCCTGTAGGAGCAGCAGCCGCGTAGAAACGACTATTTATATAAACATTTGTGTGTTGCTGTTGTTTCATTGTGAGGAAACGTAATATTTTACTGCTGAAGGCGTTAATGCCTTTAATCCCTGCAGGATTTCCTCTCCATCACCCATTCATTACCTCATATGAACAATTTTACTAAAGTTTTTCTAAAGTTTTCTTTAAAGTTTTATGAAACGTTTTAAATGATTTAAAGTGCTACGTGTGTCAAAACGGAAGACATGATTATGTTGGCATCTAACAGCTGGAATGGAACAGATGAGTCGATCTTTAAAAATGATGTTTGTGTTTTCTCTTCCTTATTATTGGTGTTTTTGGCCTTTGATGTTTGCAGGTAAACAAACGAGAACAAACAGCCTCTGGCAGGCCAAGAAAACCAGCAGATGGACCAAAGTTCTGGTTCTGGTTCCGTTTAAAGCAGGGTTGGTTCTAAAGTAGCATTCAGGCTGAGAACATCTCCAGCATCTTGCAGACCTACCAAGACATGAAAGTCCTAATGGTGAGTTCTGATCAAAAACACGGTTTCGGTGACTTCAGGTGCTGTTGCTTGTTTGACATATCAGCAGCAAATCGCATTTTATGACATTTTTTAATTCTATTTGCCAGTAGCTAGCTCTGATTGCATACAAAGTTTTTGTAAAAGATTATAGCATCTTGTTGATGTATTATTATGAGGTATTGTTGTGTTTTATCATTAGTTTTGGTTCAATTGGTTAGTTAATAAAGCCTTTTGTTTACAGTTGCAAAAACAAAGGTGGTACGATACGGTGCATGTGAGTCGCGTAGCTATAATATTTCTATAGTGGTGAGCAGGCAGAGACCAATGTGCACAGAGGGGCAGCTGACAGCAGACAGGACCCTCAGGGTCAATCTGCACCTTTCCAAAAGAAAAATTAACAAACACGACATCCACATTTTCCAAATAAAGACTAAGTAGATTTTCAAAAAGCTTTTTTTTTTTTTTTAAATAACAAAGATTTAGACATCCATGCAGGCTTAACTAAAGCTATAGTGAACAGTCCTCTTTCAGCTTTGAGTTCTGGGGGAACATTTATCTGTTGTCACTTGTTAAATGCATTTCTAGAAAAATGTACGCTATACTTTTATCAATAAGTGCTCTGAATAATGTCAATATTTACTAATACAAAAAAATGAATTTTGTTGCTATCTAATTACATTGAAGACTTAATTACGCTGATTTCTATTCAGAAACCAGGTCGTCTGCATGTGTGCTGCAGTTAACGCAGATATGCCCCGCCCCTTCCACAGACACATGCTGCACCTCTCCAAAACTGTAGGTGACCGCAGACAGGAGGCCTCTGATTGGTCAAATCTACATCCGCTCTACACTATGTGCATTTCCTGTTTGGTGCCTTACCGGCTTGTTTTGTTTGTCTGACCGCCATGGTGGAAAACGACTCGTGAAGATGGACCAGCAAGAAGAGCGAGGTGCGTAAGAACACTGGGACCCTTTTTCCATCTGGATCCCCGCTCTTTTTGGCCCTCATGTCCCTCCGTTGTCGCACAACGGAGGGACATAGAGAGGAAAACAACAAGAAAAGGGACAAGAAGAGAGGGACAAAAGGTCAAACCAATAAAGGATGTCTATTCTATTAAAATTTCTCTATCTGTATAACGGGTTTATTTTATGTGTTGTCTTCTCAATTCAGAGGGCCCCCTGCCTGTCTTTGCCTAGGGCCCCAAATGTCCTAAATCCGCCCCTGATTTCAGGGTTTTCATTTGAGTCCTCTAGATTCGGCCTCCTGCAACATTTAGATTCACCTGCTTCTATAAAGCAGAGTGAAATAAGCAGGTCATCAGCAGGACTTTGGAGAACTTGACAACATGTTGGGGAGGAGAGTGGAAGCAGGGAAAAATGGATATTTAGGACTGGAATTAGAGAACCCTGGTTTAGGTAAGTGCATAGTGATGTGTTAGAGAAGATTAGATTTAAATCCAAGTAGGAAACTTTGGCAATTTGAAGCTTTCTTTTTTTCCAGGTGTTCTCCATCCAGGCTGACTGAAGGTTGAGCTAAATAAATGTTAAACTTTTCTTTCACGCCACAATAATTTCCTTCCCTTAGATAAAATGTAATGTGTGGTTTTGATGAGGCTTTGAGTGAAGAAAAACATTTTTACAATGGACTGTAATTACACCTATTGTGTTGTTCAGGTTAGACAGGTTCTGAAATTGTAACCAACAATGAGCCTCAACTGAAGAGATTTTCCTTTGTAAAAAAGCCGGCTGAAAAATGTCATAATCTCTTGTTGAGTCTTGCCCAGACTTTGGCATGTTGGGAGAAACAGAAAAGCTTTAGCAGCTTGGCAGGAACACGTGATGCCGGAGTTTAAAGCATTTTCCATCAGAGGATCTTTCAAATGAAAACCTTGAATCTGAAATAACTGAGAGTTTTTGCCTCATGGGAAAATGTGTGAATGATACACTATATTGCCAAAAGTATTTGCTCACCTGCCTTGACTCACATATGAGCTTAAGTGACATCCCGTTCCTAATCCATAGGGTTCAATATGACGTCGGTCCACCCTTTGCAGCTAGAACAGCTTCAACTCTTCTGGGAAGGCTGTCCACAAGGTTTAGGAGTGTGTTTATGGGAATTTTTGACCATTCTTCCAGAAGCGCATTTGTGAGGTTGCACACTGATGTTGGACGAGAAGGCCTGGCTCTCAGTCTCCGCTCTAATTCATCCCAAAGGTGTTCTATCGGGTTGAGGTCAGGACTCTGTGCAGGCCAGTCAAGTTCATCCACACCAGACTCTGTCATCCATGTCTTTATGGACCTTGCTTTGTGCACTGGTGCACAGTCATGTTGGAAGAGGAAGGGGCCAGCTCCAAACTGTTCCCACAAAGTTGGGAGCATGGAATTGTCCAAAATGTCTTGGTATGCTGAAGCATTCAGAGTTCCTTTCACTGGAACTAAGGGGCCAAGCCCAGCTCCTGAAAAACAACCCCACACCATAATCCCCCCTCCACCAAACTTTACACTTGGCACAATGCAGTCAGACAAGTACCGTTCTCCTGGCAACCGCCAAACCCAGACCCGTCCATCAGATTGCCAGATGGAGAAGCGCGATTCGTCACTCCAGAGAACGCGTCTCCACTGCTCTAGAGTCCAGTGGCGGCGTGCTTTACACCACCGCATCCGACGCTTTGCATTGCACTTGGTGATGTATGGCTTGGATGCAGCTGCTCGACCATGGAAACCCATTCCATGAAGCTCTCTGCGCACTGTTCTTGAGCTAATCTGAAGGCCACATGAAGTTTGGAGGTCTGTAGTGATTGACTCTGCAGAAAGTTGGCGACCTCTTCGCACTATGCGCGTCAGCATCCGCTGACCCTGCTCCGTCAGTTTACGTGGCCTACCACTTCGTGGCTGAGTTGCTGTCGTTCCCAAACACTTCCATTTTCTTATAATACAGCTGACAGTTGACTGTGGAATATTTAGGAGCGAGGAAATTTCACGACTGGATTTGTTGCACAGGTGGCATCCTATCACAGTTCCACGCTGGAATTCACTGAGCTTCTGAGAGCGACCCATTCTTTCACAAATGTTTGTAAAAACAGTCTGCATGCCTAGGTGCTTGAATTTATACACCTGTGGCCATGGAAGTGATTGGAACACCTGATTCCAATAATTTGGATGGGTGAGCAAATACTTTTGGCAATATAGTGTATGAGGATGTTATCATCTAAGAGGTAAAAACCTTGTCTATCAGCTCTGGACTCTGAGGTGTTGGGAAGGATCGTCAGACAGTCAGAACATGGATTGCGGTCAGTCGATCCATTTTCACTGTTGAGAGTAATGGAGCAAAGGGAAAAAGGTTCATCCAGGATGGTGTCTGCATCCGGTCCCTGCAGACCAACTCTGGGAGGGAATGAGGTTCTACTATAGCATGGGGTTCTATAAAATATTGATGATAAACAACATAATTAATTAAAGAAAATAAAATGGATACCTAAAACTATATGACAGTATGATAATAAAATGAAAGGAGAGTTAAACTGAAAACTTAACATTTAAAGTCGTAGGGAAATCATATTTAAATGTCAAATCATTCTGGCTTAAACATGTATATAAATGTACTCTTTATGAGACCATATTGTCCCAAAAGTTAGAAAATTTCTATTTTTAATAGAATCCTGTCTTAAAATCTGTGTTTTTTCGTTATCTTCTGCAGGCCAGTTAGTTCTACGTCAGCCTGAACACCTAAATTCAGCCAATCATATATCAACGGTCATCTGTCAATCAATTTTTTTTGGTCATAGCATCTTGATTCATATGTGGCAGCTAATATACGCAACGGTTGAAATCAGAATCCTTTCTTTTCCCATTGAGTTCCGTCCCAGTGTTCACGGGGATGGACGTCTGTGTCTTCGGCAGGCGTAGAGCTAACAGAACTGGCAGCGTTGCGAGGCAAGGGCTCAAACATGTACGGCTGGAAGCCTTCTACACCAAACCAAGCTTCTGGCGTCCTCTTCCACAACATCTTCGTCCCCGCTTTCCTCCTCTAAATAAAAAATGGATGACGGAGGAGACTCATCCACGACCTCCGACACTAAACTCTCCTCCTCTTGCATGTTTCCGCTGTCCATAGCGTTCCTTGACATCGTCGTTTCTAAGTCACCAATTTAGTGCTACTTGGTCCCAATGGAATTTCCCATTCGGAACCTGCTAGCACTAAGCTGCTAACTGATTAGCAAGATGCTTCCGAGAAACCGGCCAAAATCCAACTTGCTTTCCGCCCTCTTGATAAACCCCCAAAAGCCTTGAACCACTTGGGAGAATTCATAAATGCAACAGTTGGAACGGCTGATTCTCTATGACTTCATTCATTTTTAGATAGCTTAGCCAAAAGCCACTCTAAGCAAACATGTTTTTAATCTGGATTAAAATCAACATACTGTTTCTGGACTTTTTTTTCTGACTTTATTGTAGATTAGTGGATCATAAGAACTAAAATTAGCTTTTTCATATAGGGTTTTGATTCTGAAAGTAGATTTGATCCAGATCTACTAGTTCCATGAGTGGATCAGTCTAGGAAAAGAACAAGAGGATAAACTCTGAAAAGGTTTTCATATCAAAAAAGGATAAAAGAGAGCACATACAGTTGGTCACATTTAGGTCTGAGCCTATAGATTTGTTTAAAAGAGAAACAGGACCTAGCACTTAAAAACGTGCAGAACTCTATCATCTATAATCTAAGATGTTGATGGCAGCGGCCCAGCTGATTACTCTCTTTAGGATTGTGTCACAGTTAAACAGAGCGCAAGGGCAGACGAAGCTACTATGATGAGAGAAACCAGAGAACTTGAACAATAGCAGTATTATGAAGCAGAGTGAGGAAAAGGGTTCCCTTTGTCCTCCAGCAGTCTAAGCCTTTAGCAGCACTAAAAAGATAGCTCAGGATAACCTGAGACACTAAACTATAAACTTTATGTTGCTCTAAACATAAATTTAGAGCAACATATGCTGCCTTCAGATGTCGTTTCTTCCAGAAATCTCCATGTATTGTCCTCCAATAAAAAACACACAATCTGAAGAGTTTCCAAAGGCGAGGTTTACAAGAGTTGGTCTGCCCAGTCTGGGTGCAGCCCTGACCTGTCACCAAGGAAAGTAAAAAAAAAAAAAAGACTTTACATCGACTCTAAGGGCATGCCTGCATGAGGAATTATCCAAAATAACACTGGAAACTCTTGAATAGTTGGTTTACTTAGTGATAAAACAGAAGAATGCAAACATAGAATAGCAATCAAACATTTGTATGCGAGTTTCAAATGAAAAACACTACGAGTAAAGTTGAAATTGATAATTTTTTGACTGGATCCATGAAGAATTTTTATTTTTTTTATTGCTTCTCTATGAAAAGACAAGCCTTGAGCTACGCCTACTGGTAGGTAAAGCCAATCCCTTCTCAGTCATCAATGTTTGACGGTTTAAAAAGGACTTGGAAGGAGGCTGCATTGGATGAACAAAAAGAACACCCTTAAAGGTAGTTTAAAGATTAGAACAAAGAATAAAACTTTCATTGTTTGGGGATTTGCTTATTTTGTGTCAAATCAACAGACCGATTCAGGTTTCACATGACAAACATACTTGTTCCAAATCCTTTAAGATGATAAGATAATCTTTGCCCCTCCCACTCACCATATGCCATTTATCACCTGACTTAAACTTTAAACTTTTAAAATCAAAATATATTGCTTATTTGGTTTAGAATGATGGAGGGTTACACTGAGGTGACAGTTGGTAGTTTAGTGCCTTCCTGCAAGTAGTGCGAATCGTTCCGCTGACACGAGATGTTTTTCTGCGTTCCTGAGGTCACCTGATGGGGCCGGTCTCAATGCAGGGCTGTTTGGCCAAATAATGTTCATGGAAAAGTAATTCTGTCTTGATTAAAACCATCACTTCGTCTATTCAGCAGTCACGGGTCAACAACCTCTTATACCCACCTGGGCGTGGATAGAGAGCGGGCTTTAGCAGCAGCCTTCTCCAGGATCAGGCGGAATCACCAAGCAGCATTTGCTCTGTTTAACTCAATCTGTTTTATACTAATATACAAACAAAATATTATTAAGATAACTTTGTGTAATTCCATAACATTTTGGACCTTTTTTTGTCTTTAGGGAGTCAATTGAAACTTTCCATGCAGCCATTAGACATAATATATAACCAAACTAACAACTGCATGAGTTTAACTGCTGTGACTAACTGGATCTGCTCTCTTCATTCTCTGACGTAGGAGCTGGCTCGGAGCTTGTCTGCCTGGCTATGCATTGCCTGGATGGGGCCACCTGTGAAGTTGGTTCACAAGTTCCTTTGTATCAATGGTTCTCTCTGTATCTCTGCTTCTGTCTCCTTGAACCCCAGTCGGCCTCAGCAGATGGCCGCTCACACTGAGCCTGGTTCTGCTGGAAGTTTCTTCCTGTTAAAAGGGAGTTTTTCCTCTCCACTGTCGCTACAAGCATGCTTAGTATGAGGGATTGCTGAAGAGTCAATGAGTCGATGCAATCAGCTGGTACCAGCACCCCCGTGACCGCAGCAGGGATAAGCGGGATGGAAAATGGATGGATGGATGAATTGGAAAATCAAATAGCTTCACATGAGTAACTGAAGCTAAATCTGCTGCTAGAGTTGAGCACGTTTTTTAAACGAATCTCTGTTATCTACTAATGCAGCAGTTTTTACAGTTAGTTTTCAACGTTTTCCTGACCATAACCACACGAATATTTAAATCGCACATTAAGCCAAAACAAGCAGAATCAATCCCACCTGCAAATCATCTAATTTGACGAATTTGATGATTTGCAGGTGGTTTGATTTCATGAATCTTCATGGCGTTATTTCATTTAACAAGCTATTTTTTCCAGAGATTAATAAAAGAGTATTTCTTAAGTACTAGCAACTCATCTATAGAACATATCCTTTTATCTGTGATGCTAATTCTCCTTCATCAGCTGTGATAAATCCATTATCTCATAAAGCACCAATGAGTTAGGTGTAAAATATACCTTAACTACTTCGTTTTGTCTCTACTCTGGTACTTTGTGTGTTTGTGTCTGTGTGTGTGTGTGTGTGTGTGTGTGTGGGTGTGTGTGCCTGGGGGGTAGTATGGAGGTTAGGGTTAAGCTTTACTTGTGGGATATTTTATTTTAATTAAACGATGGGGGTTTTTATAGGTGCTTCCTCTGCAACAATTTAGCCCAGAGTTCTTTCAATATTTATAGGTATCTTACATTTCAGTCTAAGTAAGCCTTTCTTGAAGAACTGCTGAGGAGGCAGTGAAAACTTGGCAGAGGAAATCAGAGGAGCATCTCTGAACAGTTTCAGTAAGAGCTGGACCGTCTCTCCCAGCATGCAACTGAAAGACAGGCATTCAAACAGGAGTTTTTTTTTTTTTTTTAGATTAAATTAGAAATCTACAGCTGTTATTGTCTAATGTGGAAACAATAAAGTTCATGTTTTATCTGTTTTTTTGATGACAATAGGGGAAGTTTTTCATGGCATTTTTGCCCATGGGTCAAATTCTCAAGCAAAACATCCATATTACAGCAGGGCTATGGCTATGGCTGACATTTCAACCACAGATTAAGTGTTTTTTCCCATGTACAAACATGAACTATTTCCTCCCCATGAAAACTTCTAGGCTTAAAGAAACTGTAGACTATCTGCGGCTGCTGGAAAATGGAAACAAAAGGACTGAAATCCAGTTCAAAAATTTGGCCTAAGTGAGGATCAAATGGTTTTTGTCATTATTAAGATATAATAAGCTGTGAGATATAAAGGAGGAAAAAAACATAATGATTCTTAAACTATAGATTGTTGTAAAGTTTCATTAAATAATAACACAAAAGATCTGGCAAACAGAACGGTTCACAAGGGATGGTTCAGGATTTTGGACAAAGAGTTGTGTGAAACTGTCTGTAGCTGAGATGTACCAGTGTCCTTCCCGCTTCCAAGCCTCCTGCTCTTAGAAATAGACAGTATCTGGTGGAGCAAATAATCAAAGGTAAGCTAGAAAACATATGCATGTGTTTCTTTAGATTATTTTAACAATTTTCAAGGCTGCACTTTTGAAAAAGATGAAATTGTCCAGAGAGCTGTTCCAAACACAATTTCTTTCATTTGACACTTGTGTAAACAAAATGACAAATCAAATCTTCAGTATCACTTCAATGTGATACTGAAGAGGCGTGTCAGCCAAGACAGCCGCGACCTCCAGTGCTCTAAGGCAGCGGTCCCCAACCACCGGGCCGCAGACCAGTACCGGTCCGTCGGTCATTTGGTACTGGGCCACACAGAAAAAAAAAAATATATATATATAATTTATCCACGATCAGAGTCTGAGTGATGTTTTATTTTGAAAAAAATAAAAAAATTGAGGTATTCTTTCCAATTACATCAGTCTGTGCCTCTTGACACAGGTTAATTCAGGTCAAGACTCATCCTATCTATAACATCCTATCTTTGTGAAGCGGGATTTTCTGCGGTTACAGCGACCAAAACAAAGCTACGGAGCAGACTGGACATCAGGAGCACACTTCGTGTGTCATTGTCTGCGATTACGCCTAGATGGGACCGACTTATTTCGGAGAAACAAGCTCAGGGCTCCCACTAATTCAACATAATTATTTTCATGCTGTTGATTTTATGCCAGTCGGATCGTTTTATATGATCGTATTTACCCCCCACACTTTAAAGGCCGGTCCGTGAAAATAATGTTTGACATATAACCGGTCTGTGGCGCAAAAAAGGTTGTTGACCGCTGCTTTAAGGTACTCAGGGCTGATCTCATCCACCCCCTGAAGCTGAGCACTTTCCTCTCCTTTAGCTGCCACCTTATCGTGGTGGTGGTGGGAGGGATTTCTGTGACCCCACCTGTTAGCCAGGCCTCATGTCTGATAGCGTCCTCCCCCGGGTGTGGTTTGTAGATGAGCGTTTGGTGGTCGGTTCTTCCTTGCAGGACCGGGCACAGATTGAAGGATTGATGCGAAGCCACCCCCAGTGTGTGAGCCCACCCTTCATGGTTTCCCCTGAGAGACTGGTACAGAGATGGTTGGGGAAGAGTCAGAGGCGGAGGCCTTGAAGGCCGGATCCATGAACATTAACACTGCCTCTGGGGATCTGGAACTAGCCTCGTGAGACCATCCTGATCTTGCGAGCTTTCAAGGTTTCACTCGCAGATCAGTCTGGAGACTCTCCGTTGAAGAAAATTTGGAGCCGTTCACCAAACGAACGTCCAATCAGCGTTGGCTTTGAGGCAGGTTGAGGTGTGACGCAACGAGAAGCGCGACAGTTCAGTCTAAAGAACATGGCGGCTTCAGCCGATGAAACTAGCGTTAGCGTGGCTATCGAGCAAGTTTTATCGGAATTACAGAGTATTTCTTCACTGAAAGAAGAGCAAAACACTGCTCTGGAGGCTTTTGCTCTTCTCCCAGCTGGTTTCGGCAAGAGTTTGATCTTGTGGTTGTGTTTTCGTCGTCGCTCTGTTACGTCATATGCTTCGTTGATCTGATTGGTTTATTTGGCCCGTCTATCACCAACATAGGCCAATCAGCTAACCAGTATTTTCGCCCCTTCCCAAAATTACTTCAACGGAAGGTTTCCAGATGGATATGCGGAGCAAATCCATCTGGCGGAGTCAGGTTAATCTGGAACATGCAATGTCAACTAATCAATTTAATTAAAAGGTTCTTTAACAATCTGTGGTTGCATTTAATAGTTTATTATTAGTTTAATATCATGATTACATTTCAGTTTTAGTTGAACAGTTTCCCTTTTTTTTTTTACTCAGTGTCCCAAAATATAAGACCGATTCTACAGATTTGGCTCTTGGACGGTCTGGTTTTGATTTTGGAAGAACCGGCCTTCACTGCATCGCTGGTGTGAATATTTGTTTGATCCACAAATATCTAAGAGCAGAGAAAATGACTAGATGACAGAAAGAAATCACTCACTTTCTTAATGAATCTTTACGTTTGCTGTCCAGAGACATATGGCAAAATGTTCATGTGAAGCTCAGTTTAAACAACAGAGAGTATTTGACATCCTTTCGGTTCACTTGTTCATCTTAGCTGAGCTGCTACTGTAGTAAACTGCAGAGACATGAGTGTCTGTATGCCGAATATAGAAGAGCCACAACTGCATGATTATAGCCCTCTGTGGGTGTTTCCAAACTAGAAAACCACTGAATCCTTTTTTTTTCTCCCATCCTGAATGATTTGTTCTCCAAAGAGGTGGGTGTTAAATACTTCAGTTAACCTCACTGAAAGGGAACCTCCTATAGATCAGGGATGGAGGCTCACAAACCAAACGTCTATCTGGCCGTCAGTGGCGGCTGGTGAAAAATATTTTTGGTGGGGCTGATATAGCCTAGTGTATGTCTCCAACTAATCAGGAATAAGAATTCAAATAAACAATTCCCCAATACATACAATTTAACAGTAATGAATTAATTTACTATATAATAACAGTAACAGTGATGATTTGGGTCACTGTGACGGGGTTCTTTGGCCTCCAACGCAAAGTTTTAAGCGACGAGGTGGATTCCTCACAGTCACAATAACCATGACAGGAAATTTTCCTACCCTACAACAGGGATGTTCTTCTGGCAAACGGGTAGATAAATAAGGATCTCACCGAATTTGGTGGAAGCTGCATCTCGTTCGTTACATTCGCCATCTTCCCTCTAATTGTCTGCACCTGCGCTTGGGTTCAGAAGCCTGTTAAAGCGCAGTATTTTCAGCGCCCCAATACCATAAAGTTCTGAGATGCTGATTGGCCATTAAATTCATCTAGCAATAGTACATGATTGACAGATTCTCTGCAAATGTGGGGCTGTCTGATCAGCGCCCCCAGAACAGAGACGGTAGGAGTCTCTCTGTGGAAATCCACAAATGAATGACAGTAGATAGGGAAATGTAGTTTATATAATTTGTTTTGCTTATAGGTACACACTCTAGAGAGTAAAACTGACATTTATGAGTTAATTTCTAAAAATATATTTTACGTTTCTCTCTTCTTATCAGGGAGGGCGGTGCCCCAGCGCCCCCTATGGGCCGGCCGCCACTGCTAGCCGTCATTTCCCCAGCAGCTTCATTAAATCATACATATGAGGTTAATAAATCCACATAGCAGTCAGTCAAATATAGTACTATTTTAGTAGCTTCGGGCTTCAGGAGGAGCAGTTTGGTTTTCATCCTGGCCTTCTAGTAGCTTCATCTGGTCTGTTCCTGTTTGGCTGTAAATCCATCCTGGAGAGAAATATCAGCTGTGCTGCTGCCATCAACACCTTTGTTTCTAGATGCTGGAGATCAGCCTGTTTTCCAGTGTAGTCCTGTTTCTCTGACCGTGACTAACTGGATGTGCTCTCTTCATCCTCTGACATTGGAGCTGGCTCGGAGCTCGTCTGCCAAGCTGTGTGTTTCCTGGACGGGGCCGCCTTCTACAGCTGCTTTTTCTATGTCTGCTTCTGTCTCCTTGAACCCCAGTGGGCCTCAGCAGATGGCCGCTCACACTGAGCCTGGTTCTGCTGGAGGTTTCTTCCTGTTCAAAGGGAGTTTTTCCTCTCCACTGTCGCTACAAGCATGCTTAGTGTGAGGAATTGCTGAAGAGTCAATGAGTCGATGCAATCAACTGGTTTTCCTTAGATAAAAAACTTTGAATCAATCTGACTGGATTCTCTTTATTTTACGACTTTATTCTGGAAAAAAAATAATCCGTCGTAGGATCGTGACTTTTACGCAAATAAATAATACAGGAAGTCATTTAATCGATGCAGTCAACTGGTTTTACAAAGAAAACTTTCAACCAATGACTGTATGATCTGATTGAATTGTAAAGTGCCTTGAGATGACCTGTGTTGTTAATTGGTTCAAAGTTATAAACTGAATTAAATTCTACACCTTTTGCTGTATTCAGTGATGGAAGAACATTTTTTTTATGAAACTTGGCAATGAAACATGACTTTTACGAAAGAAATTAACCTAAAACTAAAGTTTGTGTAAAAACATGACTAAGTCGCACTGCCGACTGTTGATTCACAGCACCAATTGTTTACATTTACATCTGCATAACGTACTTTAACTGTAATATGCAATTACCTTACACTGCACTTTAATTTAGATTAAAACCCATCTGTATATTATGCTATTGTACATAACTGTAAAAACCTTCTTTTTAATAGTAATATCCATCTCTGTATTATATTCGGTACATATCCAGCTGTAAATTTAGTTCATAACATTAGTGATCTATATATTATATTCATTATTTATAATAGTATTCATCGCTATACTCATTCAGTAGATAGATAGATAGATAGATAGATAGATAGATAGATAGATAGATAGATAGATAGATAGATAGATAGATAGATAGATAGATAGATAGATAAACTTTATTCTGGACACATGGTCCAAAAAATACATACATAAAAATAAAATAAAAATAGTTAATGATAAAAACACAATACAAGTACCATTATCGATTAAATAGGATGTTTAAGCAGACAGGAATACCAGTGTCTCCACAGCTTAGATTGATATTGGAATGCACTACGTGTGGTAGAAAAACCTATGTCCTGTATTTATGGATACATTATTTATCCTGCATTTCGTTGCCTTGTACCTGTACCTGTGTAATGACAATAAAGTTGAATCTAATCGTCTAAAAAAAGGAGCAAATTAGGGCTGAAAATAACGATTAATTTTGCAAATCGTTGGAACTACATTTTTTTCCCGACTAAAAATCGGATGGCCAAAGCATCCTTTTTATGAAATTCAACTAGGTGAAACTAACTTTTATTCTAGAGTTCTGGATGGAGCATATTGATGGACCAAACACATTTTTTTTACCATCTGAAATGCAAAAATATTTAGAATATTTTATTTTACAGTTACTGCTCTAAGTCGGTCGCTCTGTCAGCTAAAGGCATATTTTACAGTCTCTATTCTCCAGTTAACGATTAATCAAATAATAAATTATATGACAATTATTTCAATAATTGATTAATCTAATCAATAATTTCAGCACTAAAGCAAAAGTGACTTATCACTGAATCATGATTACAAACAAATTGTGCTTTTATTTATAATATTTATTTTCTACTTGTTACAGAAAACCAGTGCAATAAAAAAGTGTAAACCCCCCCCGATACGGAAAGACAATAGTAATGTAATAGATGTTTGCAAAAATACATTTATTTCATTAACTTTGTTATAGTAGAAATGAAGAAACGTAAAGGTGACAGAGAAATGGAAATCCCACAACCAATCTAAATATTTGACTCATAACAAAATCAATCAATAAGAATATAAATTAAAATTTAAATTGCTTCAGTAACTCATTTCACCAAGTAGAAAACATTTTATTTATTCATGTCTTTATTTCTGTTTCCCCTCTTACAGCTAATAATCAGAAAATTCAACATAACATCAGACCAATAAGAGATATTTCAATACATTAAGGTTTATTTTAAATGGGATACTTTGAATTTGAAAAAAAGATTCTCATCGGTAGCGTAAAGAAGTAGTGTGATCAAACGCTCAACTAAATCCTACAGAGTTTACATTCAGCCGAACTAATCAAACAGGACGTTTTAGCAGGAAAAGGCCTCCAGCTGCTCCGCGTCACGCTGACGGTAATAAAAGCTGCAGCAGGGTCATCGGTGCTGATTAAGGCTTCATGTGAACTGAAGAGAAACAAGAGGTGATGCTTCTCCTCTTAAGGCCAAAAATAAACCCAAATTAAAATCTAAGCGTCAGTTTTTTTCCTGCCGCTTTGGTATAAACGGCTAATTTAAGTTGACTTTAGCTTTATCAGCGATATAAGAACCCGTAATCATTTTCTCTCCTTAATCACCATAAACTCTGCTTGAAACATTAGATCCCTCTACAATTTAACAAAGCTCTGCTTTGTGTGTTTATAAAGCTCATATCAGAGGTTTTCTCTCAGGAATTTGTTCTAAACAGCAAGGAGGAAAAATATGTTGTTTAAATTAATTATAACCTGGAGGTTTACATAAAAAATCCTTCTGAAAATGTCTTTAAATTCATATTTGAACTGAAGGTTTTTTTTTTTTAGGACGTCATGGTGAGCAAAGCTAAAGACTGCAAATAAAAAACAGTAAGTCTATGAAAAGAGGTGATTTTATCTTTCAAAACTATGACAAAAAATGTATAATTATGTTAATATAATGGCTAAACAGAGCGTTGAGAAGCATGGAGCTGTCCCATTGCTGAGCAGGAGGAGGTACTTGGAGCCGTTTACTTTCTGATCGATTCTTCTGCTGAATAAAACAGATCATGTAGACTGGGCATCCTCAAAGTCGTTCCTCGGGGGCTGCTGTCCTGCAGGTTTTGGAGCGTTCGCTGCTCCAGCACAGCTGATTTACATTGATAGGTGATTAGAAGGCTTTTGCTGAACTGTAAACATCAGAATCAGCTGTGCTAAAGCAGAGAAACCTCTAAAACCTGCAGGACAGCGGCCCTCCAGGACCAACTTGGTCCATCCCAAGGTGGGGATGCCTGATATAGATGTTAACTGAGGAAAATTACTAATTTCTACTGTTTTATTTACATAAACAAAGTTGAAAGAAGAATACCCACATATAAATCTCTACTATGATGAGAGGTTAGCACAGCTTGTTGCTTGGACTGGGGGGAACCTCTGGGCGTTTCTCAATTCACGAGAACGCGAGTACGTACTCGCGTTCTCGTCAAGTCCGTTCTTGGCGAGAACGCAGGAAGATCGGACTTGACGAGAACGCGAGCACGTATGTGTATTGGAGCAGAAGCGTACTCGTGACGTCATCACAGGCAACGTTGTTTAGCATTTCTTTAACAGTCAAAACTATTTATTCCCTACAGAAAACATTTTGAAAACAATATTTTTAATTTCTAAAGCTTAAAAAACATTTAAAAAAATTACTGAACCGCAAAAAACCGCCATCAGAACGAGCGGTAGTTTACACATAACTAGACCGAGAGAAGTGCACTACAGACGGGGTAAATTTAGCTCTGGCTGCGGTTACCCTCGGAGGTCTGCAGGTCACTCTGGTCCGCTCAACGTCGGACTTTTTTTTTTTTTATTTCACACTAACTCTGTAAACAGGGAGGCTTAAATGTATAATGTTAACGCCTCAAACGATTTCAACGCACAAGTTTGCTCTGATGCATGCTCGATAAAGAGGGCGGGGTGAGAACAACATCCGGGGATTTGATGCGTTCTCGATCTGGCGTTCTTGAGAATTGGAACGGTACTTGGGCTGAGGCTGATGACGTGTCACGAGTACACGAGCACACCAGAACGCTCAAGAACGCATATTGAGAAACGGCCTCTGTTTGTGTCATGCCTGCTTCCAAGGCAACATTTATAATCAGTCGGGTAATTTTCAAAACCTAAGACAGCCAAAAATGAGGATTAAAAACCCGTATATTAAACATGTCTGGTCCTACGGTGAGGTGTACAGCCACACGGCTTGTACAACACAATTCGATAGATACTTATCTTCAGATCATTCAGATGTTAAAACCTCTCCAGATCAAACATGAGTTTGGAATAAAACATGGCCGACGAGGACGAAGAAGTGATTGAGGTTCTTTGTGGAGGAATTTTAATAGAGAAGGAAAGGCAGTAATCTCTCTAAACTGGTAAGTTTTTTATTTTACTTTAAAAAAAGGCATCGTGGAGGGCCGCTGTCCTACAGGTTTTACAGGTTTCCCAGCTTTAGCACAGCTGATTCTGATGATTGCAGTTCAGCAAAAGCTTGTTAATCAGCAATCAATGAAAATCAGCTTTGCAGAAGCAGGTAAACCTTTAAAACCTGCACGAAAAATTCTCTCGAGGGAAAGCCTACGTTTAAAAGAACCCTTTTTGGATTGGCTGCATGTCATATTCAGCAGATTGTGTTCTTGTCTGCCCTCAGAAAGCCCCACAAACACAAACACACCTAGGATATTCTTGATTTAGGGTCGAAGCCGAGCCGACGTCTTTATAAAGAGCCCAGATCATTCCGAACACACAACACAAATCATATTATTATCTTAGGGGCCATCATAATAATCAAACCAAAATGGGCATCTTGGCGTCTTGCCTTGTGAACCAGGCGTTGATGTCTAAAGTTCCTTCCTGAATGGCCTTAATCTGAGCAGTTGTTAGCTTGATGTCCTCATGAGAAAATCTCAGTTTGAATCCAGCAGCACAGAAGACACTTACTCAACCTTCATCCAAACATTTTAAGGCACAGAAAGTGAAATATCTCACGGGTAAAGCCAGAGGAAAGTGGCGGCGGCAGATTGCTTTACTATGTGCAAACAGGAAAAATACATCAATGACTTTCTTTTTTTTATTTCAAGCTTTAAGCTGAATGAACACAGAGATAAAAGTTCTTGTGCTCCTCCCAGTAATGAAGTTCATCCTTGAAGCTCCAGGTGCAGGCTAGATCTTTGCTGCTTTTCACGCTGTGGACAACACAGTCGCCGGGCAAGTTCTCGAACAGTGACTCGGCTACGGAAACCACGTCCAGTTTCTTCTGACTCTGGATCAGCTGTTGGATGCGATTCTTATCCACGGGCTCAGGCGAGGAGCTGTACGACACCCAGACGTTACGTTTCTCGTCGGATGTGGGAACTCGGAAGCGACTCTTCCCGGTCGGGCAGTCGTTTACCTTCTTGCTGGCAAACAGGCCTGAGGGAGACCTGAAGATGCGCACAGACCAACTCACCCAGTCATACTTCTTTCTTAACTTCTCGATGATAGCGTCAGCTAGCTCCTGGTTGGTTAGCCCCCCCTCGTCCCTCACCAGTCGTCGGGAATCCAGTTCGGCTTGCTTAGGGAAGCTGACGATGCAGTCTTCAATAATGGCGTTCATTTTAGCTTGGACGGTGTTCATCTTTTCCCCCCACTCTTTGAGCAGAGCCTCGTCTTCGTCGTACCCTTTGAGAGCAGCGTGCCCTAAAAGCGCAATGAGCCCGACGCAGAAGAGCTTCTTCAGCCGAGCGCAAAAGTCCTCCATTGGCCGACGGCTTTTCTCCTCGTAGTTCAGGATGATCTCCAGGATAGGCTCTCCAGAAAAAGTGTCTCCGATCACGGCGTTGTAGAGGGTGTTCAGGTTTTTGTCTCCACCGGTTTTGGCAAAATGATCCAGGAAAAGCTTCTTCTTCACCTCCCTGAACTTAGGCTTGGCGTTAAGGATGTCCATGTACTTCCTGAACTGGTTGGTGATGTTTTCTTCCACGGAGAAATACGCGGCATCCACTCCGCTCCTCTTGATCTCGTCGTTGATCCGCTGGAGCTCCTCGGAGACCACCTCCAGGCGGTCACGGACCTTCTGGAACTGCTCCTTCATGAAGGCGGCCTCTTTGCTTTCCACATTGTCCAGAGCCAGCTTGACAATCGGAGCGGCGATGGAAAACACGGGGAATAGGTCCCCGGCGATGCTGGCCACCACTTCGGCTCCCTGTTCGAACACTTCCATCACAGTCTCCACCATGTCCTTCTTCTCCGCTACGAGCTTCTGTAACTGGTTTTCCATCGTCGCCTGGTAGGTCTTACGAACTGCTCCTATGAATAGAAACAGTAAACAGTTTGTTCAATGCTGGAAACCTTTATGTTTAAAGTAGCAGAGAGTAAAGAGTTGCTAAAAGTGGTTCCATTACCTGTACCTACAGCTCTGTAAAGGTTTTGCTGTACTTCTGCTTCCTTGGTCTTCTAGCAGAACTGTAAAAACTGGCAAAGACAAAAAGCAGAGTGAGATTCAGGTTAAGCTGCTGGTCACACCCAGTTAGGGTTGAGTCAGCAGAGCTGAGGGAATTCAGGAGTGACGTAACGCCGTTATGGGTCCAACTGGTTTTATGTCATGCTAATGGATGCAGTTGTTAAACATTAGAGAGACTCAACATTCAGGATGGGAGAAAAGCTGCATATTTTTAAACAAGAATCCAACAGTTTCTCTGATCTGTTGCTGGTTTTCTGGAGTTCATTACAGAACAATAAATATTCTGGTGTTATTATTTTCAATTGAATTCAATTCAGTTTATATAGCGGCCATTCACAACACATGTCATCTCAAGGCACTTTACAGTTCACTAGATCATAGCTAGTATGTGAAAAAGCACAACTTTAGAGATTGAACTAACAGATTCTCCAGAGTGGGAGAATAGAGATAGAATGAAGCAGAATGATGAAAAAGGGGTCCCTATGTCCTCAAGCAGTCTAAGCCTATAGCAGCATAACTATAGAGATAGTTCATTTTATGTATATTTTATTATACAAACAGGAAAGAACCAATATAATACTGTGATTGTATTGGTCTTTTCTGAAGATGATTTGTTTCTAAAATCAGAGGGATTTCAGTAGAAACCAAAGACCGTATTCCAATTTGGGTGGAGACTTTAACATATCCGGGTTTATTCACTGACAGTCACCTGAGCTTCTCTGCTTTTATTTTCATTAATAAATTTTAACAGAGACTCAGGTGCGCCTTCTTAGAAGATTAAGCTTTCTTGGTGTTGACTGATTTTAGAGCTTGTGTATTTGTATTCTGCTTATATTGAGGATGTTTTGACCTTTGACCTCTGTGCGTAGTTTTGTCACTTGAGTTAACCAAGTTAAATAAGTGCCCCTTTTTCACAGCTGCTCAAATGTCTGTGACTTCTCGAAATGTAGAATTACCCGACTAATCTGCATTATCTGTGCTTTCCTTTCATGGGGTTTTGGTCCCTCAATTCAATTCAGTTTATTTCTATAGCGCCAATTCACAACACATGTCATCTCAAGGCATTTTACCGTTCACCAGATCATCCAGTCAGATTGATTCAACGTTTTCTATCTAAGGAAAACCAGTTGATTGACTTGAAGGCAATCCCTCACACTAAGCATGCTGGTAGCGACAGTGGAGAGGAAAAATTCCCTTTGAACTGCGTAACCAAGGGGCCCTCTGCTTAATCAGGCTTTTGGGGGGGCGGGGTTGCAGTGACCAGTGATTGGTGGACTGTCTGGCTTCTTTTTCATTCCATCGCCCATCTTTAAATCTGTGTTTTGTTTTGTTAAAGTCATCACACACAGGTTTTGCTGTTATGTACAGTAGCAGCCATTCAAAATGGCCCTTCCCAGTGAAAAGCCAGTCGAATAGCAGCAAAATCCCCTCCAACTTCCAATCACTGGTCTTCTCATGGCCATGAATATATTTTCACTCTGACTCCACCCTTTCACTGAATTAAAGGGTCTGACCAGAAGATAACGCTTCTCTTTAGATCTTATGCCCCGTCCACACGAAGCCGAACCCTGGCCTAAACGCACAAATTTTTCACCAAACCAGCCTCTCATCCATACGAAGCCGGCGTTTCGGGGTCTGTAAACGATCTTTTTTTTATTCAGCCTTCAGAGTGGGAAGATTTTGAAACGCCGTTTTCGCGTTTCCATCTTTAAACTCTAACCGCATTTTTTTTTTTACACGCATGCGTCATAGCGTCGCCTCTAAACAGGCATGCGCGACACAGTATCACAACAACAATGGCGCCGTACTGTGTTGAATGGTTGCTGCTCATGCTAATCACCCTGCTGCCGGGCTTACAACAGAATCTTCTTCTTCTGGAATATCTCCAGGAAGAACAGAGCAATATCGACGACATAGTTCAGCACCTGAATTTGAATGAACCACGAAAATGGACCCGCAGGGCAACCATGTATAAATATTAGTGCGCATGCCCAACATTTCGTCGCCTATTTTTGCTTTGGCACGACAGCGCCACTTACAGGCCTGGCATACATTTTGCAGCGTTTTCATGCATTCGTGTGGACGATCACATTTATTTTATGTCTCCGTCTTTACGACAAATGTTCTGGAAAATATTAGCGTTTCATGTTCGTTTTGACTTCGTGTGGACGGGGCCTTAATTTCCACAAACCATGACAGAAAGAATATTTAAGATAATTAAAAAGGAATTATAGGGGACTAGCCAAGGACCATCCAAGGCCCCAGCAAGGAAGGAGGGGAAATTTTGAATGGCTACTACTGCAGTTTACCGATATCTAATTTCTTGATGATGGAGCAGACCTCATCATGGATGATTAGGTGCTGGCACTTTTATTTTATTGCTGAGGAGGACCTATAGCGGGACTTTTTAAGTCGGTGAAGCGCAATAACAGCATCTACGCCCCGATTGCATTCAGACTGGCCGAAATAAAGGCTCTGCACACCACAAAGCAGGTGCGGGACAAGCTGAAGAAAATGAAGCAGGACTATAAGAGCCTGAATGACCACAACTATCGTAGCGGATAAGACCGCCAGACAAACCACTGGAATGACCAGCTGGATGCGATGCTGTGACAGAGGCGAGCATGCACTGTCACTGGAGCCAGAAAAGACTCGACTGTGTCCTGGCTGGAGGCCGTTAGACAAGAAGAGCTCTCAGACATGGACTGTAGTTGGACTAAATGTCCTGTTCTTACATGTTTTTATTATATCAGGTAGCAGGTGGAGAGACATTTCATACCGTAACCGTGTGTGCGGCCCAACAATGGCCGTTTCTCAGTATGTGTACTTGTGCATTCTCATGTACTCATGAAACGTCATCATCCTCAGGCCTAGTACTGTTCCAATTCACAAGAACACAAAACCGAAGAACGGACAAAGTCCCCTTTTTTTCTGCCCCTCCCTCTTTACCCAGCATGCATCAGAGCAGACTTGTCCGTTCTTCAGACTGACAGCTGTCCCAGCATGCACTGCAGCAGCAGCAGCTTCCAGGTTAGCACTCACAGAGCTCAGAGTATCAAGTTAAAGGTTCTCTTTTCTGTTGCCGTTGTTCAATAAAACTACGTTTTAAGATCATTTGAGGTGAGAATATCATACTTTTAGTGTCACTATATGGCCCATTTACTGATTTAATGCGTAATTTAAAAAAATTCCGAAGTTGAGAAGACAGCAGCAACCAGTGGATCTCCGAGGCTAACGCAGCCAGGGCTAACACCAGCCCGTCTGCAGCAGCGCTCTCTCAGCATAGCCGTGTGTGAAGGATTGCTGGCTCTGATGGCAATTGTTTTTATTTATTTGGCAAAATTTTCATTTAATTTGTGTTTATCTGACTGGGTTAATTATTATTCCCCCAATAAAGTATTTATTATTATCTAGAGACTATTAATAACAGGAGGTGAAATGCAGCTCCAGACAAGCTGAGCGTTTGGTGATGTCATCAGTACGTTTCTGCTCCAACTGACCCATATTTAAGATGCGTGCTCCCGTTCTCCCAGAGTCAGAATTTTCCTGTGTTCCTTTCAAGAACATACTTGGGGAGAACATGAGTCCTTACTGGCGTTCTCGTGAATTGAGAAACGGCCATTGTGTTACTCTATGTTCATGATGGTGCTCCAACATGTGGTGTTGTTTACATTTTTTGGCAACCATGTCACTATGCTGATTGGCATGATTGTCCCAGGGAATTTCAGAGTAAATGGAAATAAAAACATGACGAATTAGTCGGGGAATTTAAAGCCTGGAACTTTTAGTGGAAAAAGGGGCTAAAGTTGAGAGAATGTCTGGTTGAATTGAAGGGAAACCCCAGGAGCCTGCATCTACAAAGACGGAACAAGGAGAAAGGCTCAGAGAATAGTAGCAGACCATATCGTTGGATAAAATTAATTTATTTTCCATTTATCACCAACTGTATAAAAAAAAAACATTAACTATGAGGCATTTCCGACCCTCCGTAGGGAGGCTTATCCAAAACGTATGCATCATTTGCTCTAAGCTAAAATAGTTTCTGAGTTCAGCTTAATATGTTAAAATCTTTGGACTTTCCTGGCAGGTGATGAGGAAATAATTTTGGGGATAATTTGGTGTTTTATAAAAACAAAACATACATTAACTTTCATTAACTAGTAGAGTACTAAAACTGTTTCTGGTTTGGATGCCGTTCAGTTATGATCCAAACAAAAGGATTAAAACAATGTGAGGCTCTGAAAGCTGTTAAGGTTACATGTTTTGAAAGCTTTTCTCAGTCCTAATTACTTTTATTATTTCTGTGAAGATGTTTTGTTTCTTTTTTTCTTTGTTTCACTTTAACAGAAGTCGACTGCAGATGGAAAATCCAGGACTAAAATGTTCTCCCAGATGCCAGCATCCAGATAAAAAAAGGCCGACTCTGAGCGCAGCTCTGACTAAGTCCCTGTACATGTCCAGACATGTACCGTCTGCAAACCTGAAAACAGTCAACTTGAGGAAATCAAATTATCGCAGAGAATTACATTACAGAGCAAACCCTCTGAGCCACACCGCCTCCTGCTACTTCTCTACGTCACATTTTCACAAGAAGCTGCAGTCACTGGTTTTATTTCAGCTTATTTTACTGCACAGTCCCCCCCTTCCTCAGTCGATATCAGAGCAGTGGGCATGGGAAATGATTAAGTACCAGAGGTTAAACTTGCTGGACCAGCTGGTGCATTTTCAAGTGAAACTCAGCAAGTAACCACGGAAACAAGTCAACGGAAAATAATCTGTCAGCTCGTTTGTCTCCCCCCCTCTGCAGATCCTGGGGTTTATCTACTCGATCCGCACTGGGCTGCACGGAGAAGATAGCAACCATTCCTCAGCAGCTGTCAGACGCCACTTAGGTGGATCTGCAGACGCCCACTCCGGAACGCAAGCATCTCATTACAGATGTTAGATGTAAACACAAACTTTCAAACATTCCCATTTCTGTTAGCATTACTCTGATTCCTTGCTGTTGGCTTCAGTATTTAGAGCATAAAACAAAACTCAGCTATGTTTCCAGACACCATTATACCCTTAAGTTACTTAGCTTTCAGCAGGGGTGTCGCCAGGAATTTGGGACTCCATGAAAGACATTGATATTGCCCCCCCCCCAAAAAAAATAAATAAAAAATTGGATGCAAGCTTTAAAACTGCTATAAAGATGCACTGAAGAGTAACATTTACACTGTCGATGTAATCTTTATTGTACAATTTCTACAAAGGAAAATTATCCCAATGTGAAAAAGTTAAATAAAAATTGACTTTAAAATTTACATTAAACATCATGCCAATAAAAAATAACTGTTATTCAACACACAAAGCATAGTTGTATCTATGTACACATGAATAGAAAATAAGTTTTTGATTGTGAAAATATATTCCGATTAGGTTTCACTATAATTTTATTAAAGGACAGATTATTTTTATGCTGGCCACAATAACCTATTTTTCATTCATGTATACGTTTAATGACAATAAAACATGTATTTTTGGTGAGGCTGCTTCAGGATGATCATGAGAATGATCAAGATTTATAGATGTATTTTAGGGGTTGTAATTTTTAATCTGAATAAAAAAATCTAACAAAATTTTTTAAATATCAATACAGATTTTAATACAGGCAGCTGGAGGCTAAGCAATGCACTTCATCTGTCCAGGATACAGTATAAACAAATGGAGACCATTTCATTTTATGATGATCATTATTTAGAAAAAAATTTATTTAGAAATTTTTTTGAATTTTACTTACATACATACATACATATACATATATATATATATATATATATATATATATATATATATATATATATATATATATATATATATATATATATATATATATATATATATATATATATGCATGATAAAAACTGAATTGAGCAGAATTATCTAAAACACAACTAAAAGGTTTTTCATTTGTTCAGATTCAATATTTTTCGGCCACTAATATGTCACAAGGAACCAACTAAAAGTAAAAATAGCTGTGATGAGCTACGTTTCAGGAAATCTTCTCTCTTTAGTACTGCATTCTTCCTGTTTAGCAGAGCATCTTTAGCCTAATCGCTTTACGAGTTAAATTCTGACTAATATCAAACAGTCATCTCTGTCAACCAACTGACAATTTTATAAACATAAAGCTGGACACTAAAGGAAACATTCTTATTAGTAGATGCAAACTGATTGTGAAAGTAAATGTATGTGTTGAAGTATGAACAAGAGTTTATTTAAACCTCCCTTTTCTTAATATAAACAGTGAAGCTAACGTTAGCTTAGCTATAGGAGTTCCTAATTTAACATTAATCATTATTAAGTATATGAGAGCTGCTGACCGAACACATTCATGACTGTGTTAAAGTTATTTATTGATGACTTCACTTAACCAATGCTTAAAACTTTAAGAAAACAGCTGTTAGCATGAAGATGCTTGCTAACCGTACTAGCTGCAGCGAGGAAGAAAACGCTTCATAGAGCCAAGTTTTACCATTCCTCTTTAAGTAACTACAACCTATTTAAAAGCACAGTCTCTCCCTGAACTGATATTTAGATAACAGTAAAAACAGAGAGCTAAAAAACAGTTAGCATCTACTTTACTGCCTCAAAGAGGCAAACATCCTGACAGTATCTCAGAGCGACATACCCTGTCTTTAATGGTAATTTATATTTCTGTACAGCAGAAAACAGAAGTGTTTCACATATTTTATTCATTTTTTCTTATTCAGCTATGCAATATGTTCATCTTTTGATATATATTCTAAATAAATGTAATAATGTGTAAAAAAAAAGTTTTTTGTTTATTCAGTTTTTAATACAGCTGCCAAAAAACAACAACCTTCGGATCCATCATCACTTACACAAACTTCTCAACTATAGCTGTATATAATCTGCAATTTTTTTTACCTGCTATCATCCTTCGTTATTTATCATGTATTATAACCCTTCTAATATATATATAGAATAGAATAGAAAATCCCTACACTGTCCCACAATGGGGAAATTCTGCTGTAACAGAATTTATATATATATATATATATATATATATATATATATATATATATATGCTAACTTTCCTGTATAATCTGTATATAGCTTCCATATTTATTGATTTTAATAGCCTCTTACAATTACTCTCTGTTTATATATACCATTTATAGTCTGTACATACATGGTCTCTGTGCACATGTAAATATTAATATCCTGTATAGCACTTCTGAATAGATGCAAACTACATTTCGTTGCTTTGTACTTGTGACGGTGTAATGACAATAAAGTTGAATTCTGTTCTATTCTATTCTAAAATGAATTATTAAAATATAATTATGTGCTATTTTCTTTAATCCAGCATATTTAATTTAATAAGTAATAAAACAATAAAATATAATATAATAACAATAAAGATCTACTTGATACAAAATAAATCAAAAATGCCAGCTTATTAATTAATTCATTAGTTCATCGATAAGATTAACTTCACATAAATTAATCATTTGATAAATTGCGTGAAAAGCTATAAGGGATCACAAATTGTAAAGGACTATTTTTTCCACAAAGACCCAAAACATTTTAGTAAAAAAAAAAAAATCTTATTCACAAAGCTTAAAAAAAAAAATCTTCCCACAAGAACATCTAGAAAAAGAGGCAAAAAGTGCCCCTCTGAAGGTGAAGCCTTTAGAGAAACTGGATCTAATTTGGTGAGAGTGAAAAATCTCCATCCTCACTCCTCAGCCTCTCCTGGCTTGTCTTTTTACACGAAACACTTTCAGACAGACAATCCAACACAGAGGAGCTTTGAATAAATCAAATTTTCAGAAACATAAGAATCCAAAGCTCAGGAGGGAAACCTCATTTTATCTGGGACTGAAGCTAGGTGAAAAATTATTGTACATAAAAAAAAAAATCTTGCAACAATATTTAAATCAGCTGATTTCAGAATTAAGTTTAAAATAAATAATTGACCAGGAGCTCTACGTTTAATAAGAAAACTGGTGTAATTTTAATGTATTTAGGTTTCCAGTGTGACTGACTGTGAGTTAATTATTTTATTTACAAAACACTGACCCGTTTAATACGTCCTAGAGGATAAAATAGAGATAAATTAGGGATAAAGAGAAGAAGAGGCTAACAGGATTGTTGAGTCATCCCAGTTGTCGGACTCAGGACTGTTAGAAAATAATTAGATGGGGAATCTTTAATTATCTTAAGTGCAGTTATTCTACATCTTTGCCGATTTGTTTTTGTGGAAACAGATAAAGAAACTGGATCCTCGACCTAGAAGGTGTGATTCTGTTAGGAGGACTGAGTCCTGCGGCTTTACAGGCCCCAAAGCAACAGACTTACTAATCATTTAAATATAGCTGAGTGAACTGAGCAGAGCAGTAAAGTGATCATTACCAACCGATACATAACCAACACTGTTTTTATCCAGGAGAAAATTTGTTTTATACTTTAACTTAAATCATAAAAATGTATAAGCATTAAGAAATCTGGACTTATTTCCTTTTTCCCCTCGTACGGGAGACCAAGCTTTGTTTCGCTGTGTATTGTCAGGCAGACATTAAATGTGCGCCACAGCGTCCCTTTGTCAAATATTGATGCGAGTATTTATTGTTCAGTGGGGGATAAAAAAAAAAGGCCCCACGTTTTACGACAGACTTGAACATCGCGTCAAGAAAAGCTCAATAAACCAAATATATCATATATAAAGATCTTAGCTGGTGACCTCATCATCCTGGTCAATAACCAGCTAATTTGAAGGTGACTTCATAATAATGATCACACATGTACGTATGTCTCCAGTCTAATTACCTCCAGGTTCATATTGTCCCAGAGTTAAGCTACCTGGATAATCGCAAAAACACCCAAAAACACGTACCGAAGTAAAAGCCCTTCCTGTTTATTTATGCAGAAATACCACAATCCCTCTGATTAAGTCATAATATTTAGAGGGTTCCCCATTTAAGGCAGCAGGAATATATAAATATATATATATATAAACACTTTCATTCAGAAATTCAACAAAAAATAAATTCATGCGAAGCTTTAAGTTTTATAAGCTTGAGAAGTGAAAAAAAAAACACAGTTAACCTGAGCCAATACAGATTTGAATCAGACTAGATGGGATGAATTTAGGGACAAAATGTTTATTTCCTACTGGAGAGAGTAAATCGGATAAATAACTTTTAGTCATCTCTGGCACAAAACCCCTTTATTTCTAGGTTTGTTTTTTTTAACTGGCACGACAATAAAGAGGAATATTTTAGAAGTTTTGCTCAAAAAAGACTTAATAAAGTCCTTTAGAGAAAAATATAAAGAGAAAAGGGTGGATCAAGGGCACTTCTAGACAGGGGCCAACGGGGCCCAGTGCCCCTGTAGATCACGTCCTGTCCCCTGTACTGAAGACAAAATACTCAAATGAGTTCTAATGATGATATGAGGTGAGGCAGATACCCTGTCTACTTTTAAGGCTAGGCTTAAAACTTTCCTTTCTGATAAAGCTTATAGTTAGAGTGGCTCAGGTTATCCTGAGCTATCTCTATAGTTCTGCTGCTATAGGCTTAGTCTGCTGGAGGACATAGGGACCCCTTTTTCATCATTCTGCTTCATTCTATCTCTATTCTCCCACTGCAGAATCTGTTAGTTCAATCTCTAACGTTCTGCTCTCTCTGCTTTTTCTCATAGTAGCTTCATCTGGTCTGTTCCTGTTTGGCTGTGACTCCATCCTGGAGAGAAATATCAGCTGTGCTGCTGCCATCAACACCTTTGTTTCTAGATGTTGGAGATCGGCCTGTTCTTCAGTGTAGTCCTGTTTCTCTGATTGTGTCTAACTGGAAATGCTCTCTTCATCCTCTGACACGGGAGCTCCCTTATTGAATCAATTTGACTGGATGATTTGGAGACCTATAAAGTGCTTTGAGATGACATGTGATGTGAATTGGAGCTGTATAAATAAACTGAGGTGAATTGATGTCGAGCTTCATGTTAAGTTTTAGGCTACTTTAGCATCAGTTTCACAAATAGGGACATTTTTCTCATAATATTACAGCTTTATTCTCGGTGTTTTACGACATTATTCTCGAAAAATAAATAATCCGTCGTAGGATCGTGACTTTTACGCAAATAAATATAGTTTATAACTTACTGGGGAAGGATTTGTGCAAAGAGCCTCTTTTATTGATAAGAGCAGCAGCATGTTTATGTGGGCAGAAGAGAAGAGCTGAACTCGGTCCGGCTTTGCTTCTGCTTCCCGCATAAACCACTGAGGCGGAAATCCCTCCAGCCTCTGTTAATGCGCGCTGTTAATGTAAAAGCTATCGATCAGTCCTCTCAGCCTGTCGGTTTACAGCAGGAGGCCGCAGACAAACAAACAAACAAACAAACAGCGCATGTTTGCGCAGCGGATCTGCTCCGAGTTGCTTCTGCGCTGCGCAACAGGGACCCAAACGCCCCAACAGGCACTTCCTGGAAAGAAACCATGAGCTGGCAGCAGAAAATAACCCCTAAAAGCACCAACGTTTTTAGACTAAAACAGGGAATTAACTCAGCAGACTCTTAACGTCTCCTTTCTGAAACCAAGGAAACCAAACCTCGTTATGAAATATGCGGTAAATGCGCCAAAAATGGGGCAAATGGCTGGATTATGTAACCAGAGACCGAATGAAGTCAGATAAGAAGAATCGGTTATTTTCTAACCAGAACCAAACGATCATGTTTTTCTCTCATTTTCCTGGCTTTGCGCTGTGAGATGTTCTGGGATCAGAAATGGACTCACCTTGTAAAGTTTGCGGAAGAAATCTAAACTCCTGTTTGTCTTCCTATTGGTCATGTGGCTGTAGAGTTACAGGGAAGAGGCACACCCAGACACACTGGTGGAAAAAAAGGGTGTTGCTCCTCTTGAAAAGGCAACAGATCAGCCTCAACCTAACTGAAAAAACAGGCCCTTCAATGAGAGAGAGAAAAAAAACAATAGCTAAGAAGAAAACTACATATTGTCTTATTTCTAAGTCCTTAAATGGTAGATTAATGAAAACCAGGTGACAACAACTCTTTATTCTGTTGTTTATTAAAAATAAAAGTGAATTATACACATATTGATGATTGTACTTGGTCTTAAACAGCTTGCCAAATCTTTATACATTGTATTTTTTTATATATTGCCAAAAGTATTTGTCTAGTTTAACATTAATAACATGTATGGGGTAAGATAACGGTCGTAAATGTGTACATTTTCAAATAAAAGTCAAAAAACATTAATACGTTTAAGATTTGTCTTTTATATGAACACAAGTTGTAAAGATACAACTTTGCAACTATACAAGTATGAATTACAAAATGATCATTTGTAAATTAGTAATTCCTACTAGGAAACTTTTGACTTAAACTTGTGATTTTATGGCTTCTGGTAATAATTTGTAATTCCTGTTGATACATTTATGGCTCAAACTTGTTCATTTCTGATTACTACAAGAAAATGTGTAATTTGTGAATTTGATAAAGATCAGATCTCGCATGTTTCTATCAGATTATAAGAAGGAAGAAATGCAAATGTTGAATATTTACGATTTAGACTTTAATTTACAGATTTAGACATCTACAAATACGTTTCTATTGTTAGCTATCCTACCCCATAAACATCCTGTTCTTTATATAACGGGTACAGTTTGTTGATGTACTTTTACTTTAACTATCAAACATCTTCCATAAGGTTTTAGTGTGCGTACAGAGAAGAAAATCAGAATTTCAGACTTTACTTTAATTCACCCCAAAAGGTTTAACGTCAAAACAGATCAGTAAAGTTTTTTTACCAAACCAAAGTTTGTACAAATGCAGCCAAATCATTTATTTCATCATGTGACCCAATACTCTTGGCAATACAGTGTATGTGATGCTTTATATATATATATATATATATATATATATAATTAACAAACATGTAAAAGACAGTTTCTTCACATTTATACTTTAAATGCAAAATGAATCATAGACACAATAAATCAGCTAACAGACCACCGCTCACCTGTCCTGCAGCTTCTAATGTAGTTTATCTAATTTCCTGTAAGAAGGAAATTCTGCATTAATCTAACTTTTTTAATTGGGAATACAAACCAGGAGCTCAAAGATTAATTCAATTTTCACACAGCTGCTTCTAATGAGCACCAACTGGCTGGACCTGAAAATCGAATGCTTCTGAAAGCCTGAAGCAGACAATATGTTGTGGTTTCAGATGGTTTGCTGTACCGGCTCTTTAACTTTGCTGCTCCCAGCTGCATAATAAGAGAGTAAACAACACCTGGGTTTAACTCAAACGGATGCTTTTGTTCTTCAGCTTTGTTTGAATTTAATAAACAGAATTCAATGTTGTTGGAAAAAGGATTTCATGAGTTTTCCAGAGCTGCCACATCCGGCAACCTGTAAGAGCGTCTTTATTTATTCGGAGGTAATTTCTTAAAAATTTGAAGTAAAACACCTTTTTATTTACTCTTTATTTTCTGTTAACAGGATAAACTTGAGTTCATAACTCTCTCAGCGACTCATTTTGCTTGTTGGGTTCGTCAATTCGTCTTAAAACTAAAAAGTAAGCCTGAGGTTCAGGCATGGCATTTCCACCAACTTCAGCAAAATACCATTTACTTGAAATGTACATATGTTTTTCAACCAACTGTAGACATCAATGACCTTCTGATGCAAATCGGACACAAACTTGTTTTTAAAGCAGCTTGTTAAATCCTTGCTGTTTGGTTTTTAACTTTCGGATCGTTGCACCAGGCCTTTCTTGGACTAGCCATTTTAAATCCTAACCAACTGAGAAGATCAGAAGACCAAGATTTATACAATCAACCCAGCATTTAATTACCTTTTACACTCAATAACGTGTTTTAAAATACCTCTAGTATCACAGTGATTAAATAATCCCCTCAACATCAATAGACACCATAAAGCAACCATTAAGATTTGTTGCTGACGTTGTCTATGGGTAGAGTTGGTTTTAATCAAAGGTTAAATCTCTGATTCAGCAAATATTTTTGGAATTTCTATTTGGTATTGACTCAAATGACAGAGTTTACAAAAAAGTAATGGCTCTGATAGATTTATAAAACATAATTTGACTGGATATATGGATAAAAACAGGAAATCCTGAAAGACAAGGGACCCAAAGCAATACCCAAAGCAGATTATACACCAACAGATATAGCCATTTTTATTACAGATTTAACTAAGATCTCCACTTTAGAGATTAGGGGACACATCCTTCTGCCTTGGAAGCTACTCAGGATGGATACAGATGTAGGCACCTTTGTGTTTTCCAAAGTAATAACAGTCCTCATGGAAGTTGTTGGTCTCCACCACTGCCTTGTAATGGCTCACAGCATGGACCAGACAGTTGGGGAAGCTCTTGTTCAAGGACAGAGCCACTGCCATCATGTTCCCCTTCAGCTTCTGCTGCCCAATCTCCTCCTGGATCTGACTCTTGTTGATGGGCTTGGGGTCGACGCAGAACGAGATGATCACCTTGATCTTGTTCTTGGTCAGAATGTCAAACCATTTGGCTCCGCCGCTTGCGTGGTACTTCTTTCCCGCCAGCCAGTTGAAGAAGAAAATGCGCTCTCTGTCGTTGAAGGCCCTGACGGACCAACTCACCCAGTCATATTTCTTGGTGAGCAAATCGAGTAGAGATTTAACGAACTCGGGAGCGACTGTACCAGGGTTCTCCTGGACGTGCTGCTCCATGTCCAGCTTGGCCTGTTTGGGAAAGTTCACGGTACAGTCATCCACAGCTGCTTTCATGCGTTTCTCTACGTCCTCCATTCGATTTTGCCACTTCTTCACCATCTCCTCCCCGACGGTCCCTTCCTTGAGTGCGGCGTAGCCCATGACAGAGATGATGCCCACCACAAAGAGCTTCTTCAGCCGAGCACAGAAATCCTCGACCGCCCTTCTGCCTCTCTGCTCGGTGGCGAGCACCGTCTCCAGCATGGGGTCTCCTGAGAGGTTCTCCCCCTTGACGGCATTGTAGATTGCGTCCAAGTTCATGTCGGCATCTGTAGCCTCATAGTGGTTGATAAACTTTTCCATCTTCTTCTCCCTGAACTTTGGCTTGGCATTGACAAAGTCCTGGAACTTCTCGTACTGACTAAGAATCTGTGCCTCTCGGTCAAAGTTCTGCTTGTTCATTGACGTCTTCTGCAGCTCCAGCGCCAGTTTATCAATCTCATCCTGGATTCCCTCCAGTTTAGAGTTGACTTTTTCAAACTGCTGAGTCAGGTAGCGAGCCTCTTTGCCTTCTGGGTTGCTGAGTAGCTCAGCAGAAGCCACGAAAACAGCCTCCAGGATGGGGTGAAGCTGGCCCACGGTGGCCGCCAGCACCTCTGAGGCCTGCCCCATGATCTCCACACCTTTCTCAATCTTGTCCCTGTTTTCAACGAGCCATTCTTCCACAGTATTCATCTTTACGTTTGTCTCGGTAACTAAATCTAATCAGAAATCCAGAGAGTTTGTTGGTTCCTAAAAGGAGAAAAGAACATGAAAAAAAAAGAAAGAAACCCTTGTAAAGTTCGTAATAGTGTGATTTATTTCAACTTCAGAACAAAGTACCAGGTTGTTTTTTTTGTTTTCCTGGTGTAGGTGTGAAAGAAAAGGTAAACAGCTGACACTGAGACAGTTTTTTTTCCTAGAGGACATTTCCCTAACAAACAAAACCTACAGTAAACGCAACGGTTGGTCATGTCAGCACATGTTGGCATCCAGTTTCATGCCGCGCCCTCACAGCCTCGGTTAATGACAGGGACTTCTTTTAAGGCCTTGATGGCATTGTCAAATGCTCACAAAGGTACTCAAACAAGTCACTTCTGCACAAAATCATTATAAATATCAAACATAGTATGTGTACAGAGGAATTATGATGTAAGTTATTGCCCAACTTAGCAGTGCTGGCCCTTTGGGGGACGTTATGTTGCTGCTCCAACAATAGCCAAGACCCAAAGCAAACACAGATGTTCAGAATATGGGAAAAGCAGGGTTTATATCAGTAATGATCCATGTTTTTTCTACGTTAAATGCTCAAGAGAGATGAGCTCAATCAGTTTATGTTCACTGGAGCCCAAACGTAGCTCAGGAACAGGCACACCCAACTGTGAGAGGAGAAAATTTCCTCCACTGCACTTGTTCCACCCTTACCTCCACAGTTAATTCTCCACTTAATTACCACCAAATCATCTAAAAGTCTAATTTGTCTGTTTGGTCCTAAATGTTGAGAAAAATGCAGGTAGATGTGTGTAGCTCATAAGCTGACCAATTATCTTTGTGGTGATGAGCTCATTATGGTGTCGTTTTACAGCCTGTTTTTTCTAACACCGTGATGATTAGATTTACATTATTCAGTCACATGCCAGCAACCCTTTTACAAATAACTGCATGTAAACCGTCTGATTAGAATGAAAAACAAGAAAAGTGCAACATTTGAAATTTAAAGTAAAACAAAAGTTTAATTCCATTGCATAAAGATGGGAAAAGATGAAAAATATGCTGTTAAATGCTGGGAAATAGTTTAGTTTGTGTTATAACATTTGGAAAAAATAGCTTCCTTTGTGACACCAAACCTTATCTTTATATAACAAAAAAAGGCGAGTCTCACTGAGCACTTGATCCAACACTGGTCAGGGTTTCATGCTTGGCTAGAGAGCTTAAAAAGCTTTAATAGAGACAACAGGAAACCACAGGACGGCATTTTAGCAACAAAAAAAAGACATTAAAAGCCTTTTTTTTTTACTCTATGATTCCAATTATCATCAAAACTACATCTTTCTTTCTTTCTTTCTTTCTTTCTTTCTTTCTTTCTTTCTTTCTTTCTTTCTTTCTTTCTTTCTTTCTTTCTTTCTTTCTTTCTTTCTTTCTTTCTTTCTTTCTTTCTAAAAAAAAAGTACTAAATAGATGCTAAAAACTCACCTTTTTTGGTTAAATATTCCAATGGGCTGCAGTCCAGTTATCCAGGAGTCCAGCTGTGCCTATGAGCACCAGCCTCCTTGGGATTTATTTATACTACCCCCCCCCCCCCTCCCCCCCCCTCTCTCCCTCACCCTTCTCTCTGTGCCTGTCTCTCGTCACTCCTCCTTTTGAAATTCCTCCTCCATCCCGTTTCAGCATTCCACCAGAACCCACTCCAGAGAGACTCCAGGGGCCGAGACTGACACAGATAACATCCTGTAAACACTCCCTCCAATGTAGGGACACCATGCACCATGGGAAAACTTGGAGAGAAAAAAGGCTCTAGTGTGATGGACACAGAGAGAGAGAGGCAGGATAAAAAGGAGAGCAGTCACTGCAGAGCTCAGAAAAGTGGCCCATCAGGACAAAAAGCTTCTTGTTGTTGCTCAAACAAGTTGCCATGGACACTGCACCAGCTTATCCTGGATCTGTGCACACTTTAAAAAACAGAACCAGTGGAGGAAGTTCCTTTTTTCTTCATCCAACAGAAAAAAGAAAAAAACATTGCAGAAAATCTAAAATTAAACCCAAACATTTCTGCTTCTCAGTCTGATTGAAATTTTTAAACTTAAATCATAAAGGGTGAAATGAAATAAAACAACCCTCTTAAATTTGGACACATAGAGAGAGAACCAAATAATACACATAATAATAAAATAAATATATTTGAAAAATAAATACATACAAGAAGTAAATAAGCCAGTTAATAAAAAAAAAGATAAAAAAAGACTTCATGATCTGCAGATGGATGGATGGATGAATAAAAAAACAGAAACCTCTGATTTCACCAAATTAAATAACATTATGCCTCAGAAAGGCCATCAGGGATCCTTTTTAAACTTTCCATATTTTAAAGGCCATTTTTCCAATAAAGCAGAGGATAGTATTTACCTACATGCATGTTAATGGTGTTTCCATTTTTCTCCACATAACGGCAACGATTCTTTCAATGTGGTTCTTGGGTAAATAACTGTTTAATGTTTTAGCTAATTTTGCAAACATATGCTATAATTTTTGTTCCATCATTGGTTCAAGCAAAAAACAGGTTTTTCATTAAAAATTTAAAACTGGAACTGAAATTAAATTCATAATTCAAAAAAGAGGTGTTTGCTGTTTTCTTACATTTTATGTTTTCAAAATATTCAAAATTAATTATTAAATCTCAGTTTTTTTCTTTCATTTTTAACTTTTTCAGGTTTTGTTTTCATCAAACTTTATTTTTTTTTTACTGTAATTTTTTTCTAGTTCCTGTTTTTCATATTAAGATTTTCAAATTGTATTATTTTCAAGACTTTCAAGTGCTTTATAGATTAAACTCTCATTCATTAAAGTCCCCAAAAAAATGTTGTTGTTAATGTCCTGTAGAAAAAGTGTTTTTCTTCTCACTCCAGAGCAAAGCTCGCCCCCAGAAGTGAAGAAAATACGATCTGAAAAGTATAATATTTCTAATACTCAGTCTGAAAAGAAAAAATTTAAAAGATAAAATCAGAAAATATAAAACTTGTAAAAATCAAATTCAAAATTCCATTTAAAAAATGCTTTCTTTGCATGAAATTTTTGTAAAACTTGATTTAACCTTAGATTTTGTCTTTTTTTTCATACCAAATCTTTTAACTGGAAAAGATCTGACCTTAATTAGATCTAAAAGCAAAAAATAAAAACTGTGCTTCTGCAAATTTTCTCAACATTTCTGTGAACTTCTCTGAAAATATGTGGAAATCTGGACCAATTTCTTTGTGAATCTTCTTGTCTGGGATGGATTTAAGCATGACAGCGAGTCCTTGAATCACAGCACAGACTGGTGAAAGACAGCCTCTGTTTCTGAGTATCCACCATGACAGCCAGGGCCCGCTCAGGGCCCTCGGCTTTTATTAGGTCGTAGACGGGAAATGGAGCTGTCTGTAGCAAATTGAAGCTGGTCAGCAGATCGCGTCCCCCACCACCTCGTTCTCCTGTCTCATCTCGTTGTCAGAACTCACAACCATCGGAAAGTGGAGCGTTGCTTTCGCAGCGACCCAACAGTATGCTTTGATGGGTGGTACAGCAGCAGAGAGTGTGACATTGCTAAGCTGGAAGACCTCGGCTACCCTGCTGTGAGCTATTTTTTATTTGTTTTTTTTTTAAGAAAGGAAAGAAAAAGTGGGGAGTCTGATGTTTAAAGCTTTGATCAAACAATGCTGCCCTATAAACCAACATCAGTAGAGAGCTGAGCTTGATGGAAAATCCTGGCCTTTGTTGTTAGTGGTTACAGGACCATCAGGTGGAAACATGATGGAAATACTTAAGATAATGAAAACCAGCTGGGGTGAAGGGAGACAAGAGAAAAAAGACTAGAGGAGATAGGAAATTAATCTAATATCAGAACAAAAGTGTTACTTGTAATTCAGTCTGAAATATTTACGTACAAATTATAACCACTGCAATAGGTACAACACCACATGTGCACCTCAGGAAAAGAGCAACAAAAAACAGAATTTACACAAATGTAGCTAATGGCAATCCATTAAAAATTCATACAGAATACACGTAAAGAAAAAATGTATACATCATGTCACGCAAAGCATTGTGGGAAACCATATGCCTTCTAGCAGAGGACACTATGCTAACTGCATTAGCGCTAGGAAGCGTTGTTCTTCCTGTCCTAGCTCCTTCCTAATTGTCAGCACTATTCAGATAGCACTTATTATGGTGGCCGCGGACCAGTAAGTGTCCTTACTGAGTTAAATACCGAATATCGCAATAAGACATTTTACCCTCCAAGAAGCACCTTTGTTAGCCGCTCTGCGCCTGCATTTTAACAAACCCCCACTTTCTCTGATCGGGATTGGAGGATGTGAGACAGAGTGCAAACATTTCAGCTCTTGTAGCAGCTAATCTGCACAGGGCAGCAACTTTTATTTTACAGCTAACTTCTAAGTCATCAAAAACTTTTTTTTTAGCCTTTCTTCAGCAATCAGAAGTGGCCTGATGCAGTGATGACACAAAATTGTTGCCGTCTCACTTTGAAATAAAGTGTTTTTATTTAGGATTGGGAAAAAAGCAACAATATTTGATTAGAAATAAAAACATTATTTCACCATATATTTGCCTATAGGTGAAAGAAAGCCTTTAAAATGCTACCAGGAGACACAACAGCACACCAGGAGAAGTGGAGAAGGCTGTAGGAGAGCATCAACCCAGCTGCAGGATCGCTACCTCTTCCTTTTTCTGCATGGAGGAACAGTAGGAGCACCGCCAGAGCCCTGCAAAAAGCCTAAAGCAGGTCATGTCATGATCTGGCCTGTTTGCTCTCCCTTAATTAGTAATTCCTCTCACCTGCCCTCTTCCCTCCCTGCCTCATTATAATTTATTCCTCTCACCTGTTTCCTCTAGTTTATATTCAGTTCAGCCTGAGCATTCAGTGCCAGATCATTGCTAGTCTTTCTGTTCAGTTTTATTTGGTTCGTGTCCTGGATCCTAGCTGCCAGTGGAAGGAGGGTTTTAGTGTTTGTCTCGTCTCCTGATCGTCCACTGTTCCTCCCCCACGGAGTCCTCTGGGTTTTTGGCTCAATATGGGTGGAGGTTCAGTTTTTATCAAAGTAAGCCTGGCTCCAGGGAGGAGACCAGTTTAAAGTCCTGCTTAAAGTTCCGGTTCCACGTCCTGTCTCGGCTACCCTCTTCCACTGAGCCTGCCTGTCTGCACCTGATCCTGTCTGCTCCTGTGCGTGACCACCTGCTCATGCTTCTGCTCCTGTGCTAACTCTGAACGCTCCTGGAAGCCTGTGGATGCCTGGAAGTCTGGATCCTGCCACCTGTTTCTGTTCCTGCCTGATCTGGATCCTGCCTGTTTCTGTCTGTTCCTGTCTGTTCTGGATCCCTCACCTGGATCAGCTTCCAGCATCACCTCTTGGACTGCAGCACTGGGGACACTCGTGGTCTGGACTGTTAGTGTCTGAGATTGGGCGGTGCCCCGCCCCCCGCCTGCAGTGTCCGCGAGGCACAGCTCCGCTTTTGTTTTGTTTTTATTTTAATAAATCGTTTGAACTTTCCTACTGACTGTCTCTCCTGAATACTGGGTCCATCTGTCCTCGATTCTTGACAGGTCACTTTGCAAAAACGATAAGAAATTGACTCCACGAGGATGGTATAAGGGCCCCACATCCACAGATGGTGGTTGTGCTTACAGCCCAACACTGCGAAGGACGATCATTAGGTCCCGAGATGAGATCCTCTGACCCCTTGTGAGAGCATCTGCTGATGTGGTTTGCCCTGGGTTCCTCCTAATAAGTTAGACCTCATGTTGCTGGAGTGTGTCAGCAGTTTCTGCAAGAGGAAATCTTTGAAGCTATGGACTGGCCTGCCCGTTCCCCAGACCTGAATATGATTGAGCACATCTGGGACATAATGTCATAGCATGTGAGTGTGACATTTAAAACCCTTAATGATTCATTCAGTTCAAAAGAATTATGGAGATTTTTGTGTTTAATTTTTCCATGTCTGCCAAAGTTACTAGTAGCAGGTTGAATGACTGTAGTATGATTTGTTTAGACCTGACTTTGACTGTTGAAGATAAACTGTCCACTGAGGTATTATTAGTCAAAGGTTCTAGACAGTGCTGTGTGCTGGTTTGATTCCCGGCCCGGGGTCTTACTGCCCTGAGCATGCGTGGGTTCTCTCTGGGTACTCTGGCTTCCTCCCACAGTCAAAAGCCAGTTAACCTGACGCTAAATTCTCCTTAGGTGTGAGTGTGTACATGAATTGTTGTTTGTCCTGTTTGTTTCTATGTTGTCCTGCGATAGACTGGCGACCTGTCCAGGGTGGACCCCGCCTCTCGCCCATAGACACCTGGAGATAGGCTCCTGTAACCCTATACAAACACATATATATATATATACATATATATATATGTTTGTAAAGAAAGAGAGAGAGAGAGAGAAAGCGATAACACTGAGGCAATCGCTGAAATCAGGTGTTTTCTGTAATGTTCAGGCAATGTTCAGTCAGACTTCTAAATCTGCAGTTATGTTGGTTCACTGTACATGAGAAAGATTCAATATTTTATTTTGCTAAATTGTCATTTAGTACATTTTTCTTCATTACTACTTTTTATCCATCCATTTTCTGTCATGCTCATCCCTGCTGCGGTTGCGAGGGCTGCTGGTGTCTGTCTCCAGCTATCATGGGGCGAGTGGCAGGGTATAACCTGGACAGGTTGCCTGTCTATTAGGAACTGGATGCTCTCTGAGCAAGACCCTTAACCCCACACTGCTCCCCAGGCACTCCACGATGGCAGCCCACTGCCCCCCAAGGCGATGGGTTAAATGCAGAGGTAAATTTCTCTAATCTGAGATCAATTATTATTATTATTATTTGAAATATTGGTGTGAATTCATAATTTTCTTTGCAAACTTTCAAGCACAGCTGTACTATTCTGAACTGGTAACACATTAAAAGCATCCAGTTCCTGTTGGTGTTTGAAAGCTGCAATAATAAATGTCTTCCTTCTGCAGGAGAGCTATTGGGCAAGTTTTATCATATTGACCTTGGTTGTTGGTTTTTGTTTCCTCTTCTCATCATTTTACATGAAAACCCTCATGCAGGATCATTGCATAGCAAAAAATGCATCATTATTGATTAAAATATCTGGTAAATAATTTTATGTGATTTATACAGAACTACAAAAAGATGCAAACACAAACTAGAAAAAGTTCCCCAGGTGCTAAAACATGGTTCGTCTTCAAAGTGCTTCACACTAAATGTTTTATCAAAAGAAAAACTTTCAAACTGCATCCATCATATAAAAAAATTACAAGTCAAACATTAGATTTTGTCGATACATGTGTTTCCCTCTCATCCTTGTTGCAGTATTGCATCATTAAACTGTTGCTTCATGTTAGAAAGTTCTTTTTGGGAAGGAGGGATTTAGTAACTGCCTTGTTGGATGTGTTGCACTCCCATGGGAAAATAAATATGGGTGGGACTTAAACAGGTTTTCAAAACACAGCTGAGGCGTTAAACAGAAAAACCTGTTCCAGGAGTTCAGATCCTTCTCTGTGGGACGTGTCCAGAGGCCAACATTAACAACAGGAACAAATGAACGGGTTGCTGACTAACTTATAACCGAGAATAATCTGTGGAAAAAAAACTGATCATGAGTTGCTGTATTAGATGTTAAATTTGTCCCTCTGTGAACTGAACTAAATGCAGAACTCATGTGTTAGTCAGTTTATCTGAATATTTAGACAGCTCCCGTAGGAAGGAATGAGAGGGTTCTGGCCTCAGAAATTAATCAGTCTCTACAGGTTTAACTCCTCCCAGCCAGTAGGTGTCGCTCTTGCTCGCTCTTGTTACAACTTTCATTTGTCATTCCGTAAAAATTCAAAAAATATCCACTGGACTTGGTTTTCAAGATTTGAAGACGTTTCGCCACCTCTCCAGGAAGCTTTCTCAATTCAAATGTCTGGATCCGCAGTGAGTTTGAGTCTTATATGGACTTATGAGTCCATATAAGACTCAAACTCACTGCGGATCCAGACATTTGAATTGAGAAAGCTTCCTGGAGAGGTGGCGAAACGTCTTCAAATCTTGAAAACCAAGTCCAGTGGATATTTTTTGAATTTTTACGGAATGACTATGACCTGGATGACTGAGAACCTTCATCAGCATAACTTTCATTTGTTTTATTTACCAGCCCGTTTTGCTTATGCTAACTTTTAGCATTAGCTAAAAATAAACGTATCCATCCAGAAGCAAAGCTCTATGTATTTATATATATATATATATTTTTTTTTCATTTTTGTTTACAAGCAAATAATTATTTTTTTTCATGAAATTTGACATTTCGTAAAAAACAACAACATTTGACAGTAACTTTTTTGTTTTCTTGAATTTTATTCCTCAAAATGATTTTTAGTCTTCAATTTTTAGATATTTTATTTTGTTTTTTGTTTCTTAATTTTATACTTTTTTTTTTCAAATTTCTCTTTTTCAGAATGAGTTTTACGAAATGCATTCTTTCTCAAATTATGTTTATTATTTACAGATCACATTCTCTTCTTGAAGCCAAATATAAAATTAATGTAATTTGTATAATCTAAATAAAGAGAAATTTCAAAATATATTTTTAAAATAAAAAAAGCAAAATGATTATAAAAATAAAACAATAATTGAGAAGAAATTAGAAAAAATTAAATCAATAACAAAGCTACCCTAAAACTTTTATTTGATTAAAACATTCTTCAAGGTTCCATTTTTGGGTTGTATTTTCTTTTTCAAATTTCTATTCACAAAGCATTTTCTTCGCTTGCAACAGTAATGGAACAAAGTTCACTCCATATCCACATGGCTTCTGAGCACCATTGCTTCCTTAAGTCGTCTGACTTTTCCTGCATGCTGAGTTTATGTAGTGTTTGTGCATTCACAAGCACACAAGAAATTATATTGTAACACTCCCCTGTTGACTGTTTGAGGATGGTGTCAAAGTGGGCGGAGGCTTTAAGGACCCAATTGCAGAGATCAGTTTTACTGATTTAATTAAGGACCAACAGGCTAACCTGACTCCGCCAGATGGATTTGCTCCGCATATCCATCTGGAAACCTTCCGTTGAAGTAATTTTGGGAAGGGGCGAAAGACTGGTTAGCTGATTGGCCTATGTTGGTGATAGACGGGCCAAATAAACCAATCAGATCAACGAAGCATATGACGTACTAACAGAGCGACGACGAAAACACAACCACAAGCCAGGCTACTCTTGCCTAAACCAGTCGGGAGAAGAGCAAAAACATCTTTTCCTCTGAGAAAAGCCTCCAGAGCAGTGTTTTGCTCTTCTTTCAGTGAACAAATACTTTGTAATTCCGATAAAACTTGCTCGATAGCCACGCTAACGCTAGTTTCATCGGCTGAAGCCGCCATGTTCCTTAGACTGAACTGTCGCGCTTCTCGTTTCGTCACACCTCAACCCGCCTCAAAGCCAACGCTGATTAGACGTTTGTTTGGTGAACGGCTCCAAATTTTCTTCAACGGAGAGTCTCCAGACTGATTAGCGAGTGAAATCTTGAAAGCTCGCGAGATCAGGATGGTCTCACGAGGCTACCAACAGACAACTGAGTCAAAAATCCAGAAAAAGGCAAAAATACTGAAAACCAAACAAAAGCCAGTAAACGTCAGGGAAAATAAACGTGGGGAGCAACAAAACAACAAGAAACCAGCAAACAGGAACTTTAGAGGTGGTGTATATATGGGGAACAAAACAAGGGATGGGCTAATGAGCTGATATGGAGCAGGTGTGAATAGGACTAACAAGGAGGGAGCCAAGGGGAAGGAACAGGCACAAGGGGCGCAACAGAGAGTAATTAAAGCCGGGGATACACTGTGCAATATTTTCAATCATTGCACGCAGCTACGGCTCAAACCGTACGATAAAACCGCAGGGGTTAAAGTTCACAGCTCACGATGAATGTTCTCTCACTGTGCGGCCCGATTTTCGGCCCGATTTTCTGATGCGATGTACCTGCGATTCCTGATTGGGAGGTGGTTGTGAGAGGCTGATCGCCCCTCGTTACCTCCTGTACACGATGCAGGACACATGATCAGGCATAAAGTCGCCCCGATCAAAAAAAAAGGGCAAAAAATCGTACAGTGTATACCCAGCTTAAGAAAACAAAACTGACAGAAAAAAAAACTACAAAGACAGAGAATATCAAAGAAACTAAAAACAAACTTAAGCAGACCAATCTCATTACATATTCTGGTTTAAGGCAGGAAACATGGTTGTGATGAAAGCAAGAGCTGTTGAGCGCAAAGCCGAACCACTATTTTCCTCTTTTAAAGAAAAACAACCAGAGCATATAAAAATAAGTTGTTGTGTTCCTCATGGCATCTGCTGTGATTTTATCTGTTATCCTGATTGGCCAACACTAAATTTTGGTAGCTTTGCCCAATCAGCTGGAAATACAGTAATCTGCTGAATGTCCCTCCTTTTCCCAGATCAGCGCAGTCCCACCCTGATTGTGTATAAAACTAAATCTAGGTGCCGCACATTATTAATGTGGTTTGCCAGGTTATGAAACAGCACTAATGTTGAAAAGCCTGACCCATGTGACTGAGAAACAGTGACCCTCTCCCCTGTCATTTTTTGGCTGGATGCAGTTGGAGCACAGAGTGATGCTTTTAAGGGCTAACTGGTCCATGCATAAAGTATCATAAAGCATCACAAAGTTTAGCTTGCAGCCATTTGGACCCCTCCAGGAAAGCCCCTAAACACCAGTCCTGTTTGTGGTTTTAATTGGTGAGACAGAACACCTTTGGGATGAACTGGAGTGGAGACTGAAAGCCAGGCCTTTTAGTCCGACATTAGTGTATGACCTCACAATTGCTTCTGGAAGAACAGTAAACATTTCCATGATGCTCCTAAACCTTGTGGACATCCTGGAAGAGTTTAGGTTGTTCTAGCTGCAAAAGGGAGGACAGACGTCATATTAAACACCTATGCATTAGGAACGGGATGTCAATGAAGCTCATGAGTGAGTCAAGGCAGATAACTAAATACTTTTGTCATTATAGTGTAATTATGGTACTGAAAGTACTTATTTCTATCTAGAAATCATCAAAAAATGCCAAACTGCAAGATCTAAGAATTATTAAGGATGTGTTTTACATTCTCTCTGTTATATTGTTTGTCTGACATCATCACTTGATAGCCTGATAATTAAAATATGATTGCAACATTTTTATCTGTATTTTAGTTCAGTCTTTCTTTAGATTATGCACTATATATGATAAAAGTGCAAACATAAAACTCCAAACTACTACAAATATTCAGAAATCTAAAGCTGCAAAAAAATAACCCACCGGCAGAAGGGTAGGATCGCATTACGGGGACAGATCAGGTACAGATGAGGGATAAAACAGAATGCATTTATTCTCTCATTCTCTCTTTATTATGTCCTTTTGTTCTGCATTTTTACACCTCAGTAACTTTAGTTAGACATCGCAGATCAGATTAGATCTGTTTTGTTCAAAGAATGTCTCATGTCCTCAGTGACATACTGTATAAGTAACTGTTTTAATGTTGGTCAGAAACGCTGCAGAAGTTGGTTCATTTGATGCAAACAGTGGTTCCTTTTTTTATTTTTGCCTTTACTTCTAAACGACCAAAAGTCAACGGGTCAGTACCCAAGCCAGTCCCTTTCATTCAGTCCAATTAGCAATTTTCACCTGAACAACACATGGTCGTTATTCGTTAGTTTCTGATCAGGAGGATGTTTATGTTTACGTTTTTATCATCTGAGTTCATGTGAACTTTTATCCAGCTTCTATTTGATTTAGTATTGGATTCAGAGAGCAGGATGTGGCTGCAAAGGTCAATTCATTTTGTTGTTTCTGTTGTGGGGCTATTTGGATGCTACATCTGTTACAGTGCTTCCTTTATCTCACACAAAAGCTCTTTTAAAGATCGATTAATCTCAGCTTTTGATCAAAAATTTCTGTTACAACGTCAGCGACTCCTAAAGATTCACAGATTAGGGCAATGATGTGGTGAACTGAAAATTCCGGCAACACTAGAAATACTAGGAGACTAATGCTACGTTCAGACCGCGAGCAGCAGAGGCAGCAGAAGCAGCTAGTTTACATGCAAAGTCAATGGCTGACACGTAACAAAAAGTCCTGCAGCGTGTTTTGAGCAGCTGAAGCAGCGCCTCATGAGCTTCTGAGCATCTGAAGCGTCCAACGAATGCCAAAGCTGCTGGAGTAGGAAAAAATGTAGCTTTTGTTGCTGAACACGCCACATCAACCAATCAGACAAGCTGATCTGGGAGCTGACAGGGAGACAGACACAGTTTATTAACGCCTAAATTAACTTATAATATCGAAACCTGCCGGCAAAATATGTTTGATTTTATTACCTGGTGCCTGCAGTTTGGATTAGGTATGTGAAAAATGCTAACGTCTAGCTCCAGCCGCCACAAACAGTAGTGGAAATTCCCTAAGAGGCGACCGTGGTGCTGTCAGATGAGCATACCCCGTCAGACCAGCATACGCTTATTCAATACGCATATACAAGAAGTCACATTTGCCGGCAAAATATGTTCGATTTTATTATCCTGGTGTCTGCAGTTTGGATTACGTATGTGAAAAACGCTAACATCTACTTCCAAATGAGACAAACAGTAGTGGAAATTCCCCAAGAGGCGACCGGTGTTCTGTCGGATGAGCAAACCCCGTCAGACCAGCATACCCTTAGTCAATACGCAGGAAGTCAGATTTGCCTTTATAGGCGACAGTGGCTTTGGACGTAGGAGTTTGCCCTGAAATCGAAGGATTGACGGTTCAAGCTCCGACTCTGACTTTCAGTGTCGTTGTGTCCTTGGGCAAGACACTTCACCTGCATTGTCTACTGATGGTGGTCAGAGGGCCCGGTGGCGCCAGTGTACGGCAGCCCCGCATCTGTCAGTGAGCCCCAGGGCAGCTGTGGCTACAATGTAGCTTGCCACCATCAGTGTGTGGGTGAATGGGTGAATGACTGTAGTGTAAAGCGCTTTGGTCAAGTGTCCTGACTTGAATAAAGGCGCTATATAAGTACATGCCATTTATCCCTTTAGTTTGTATGAAAAATACACTTTAAACTACCTCAACAGGCATATATCCGGCGTATATCCCTTTAGACATGTACAACAAAACCAAACAATTTAAGGTGAGATGCTTTACTATACTGTTACAAGGTCAAATCAAAGTCTGTAGCAAGTACACACATCTTTATACCAGCACTGTAAAAGCTGTGTGCTTGTTCATTGCATTTTAGTCTAAATTCTTTCATACTTTGATCAAGATATTCGATGCATCAGTACTTTTTTGCAGGAAAAGTAAGTGGGTCAGGTAAAAAAAAAACTTTTTTAAGTATAAGTCTTAGTATTCAATTACTTGGTTTTAGACTTCTATTTATACTTTTCAGTACGACTATACTCTGTTATACCCCATTATATATAAAATATAGATTATAGAAAAGAAAATGTGAAGTAAACTGCCTCTTTCAGTATAAGTATACACATACTTCACTTGAATTAAAATATTGTTTTCTAAACAGCCTCTGATCTTTCTGACCACTGAAAGCCTTTTCAGTACAAGCCACACCCATCCCCTCAGAGACACACCCATTAGCAGATTGTTTATGTTGGGTTCAGTCTCAAGGCCGACATGTGAAGCTGGAATCAAATTGCAACGTCACATCTGAACAATAGGGTATCCATTTCTGACAATCAGAGGATCCCAGAGGTTCTGAGTTCGAACCCCACTCCCACAGACTGTCAATCTGGGGTCCCTGAGCAAGACCTTAACCCCCACGGGCGCCGCACAGTGGCGGCCCACTGTTCCCCAAAGGGTTGGGTTGACTGCAGAGCGTGAATTTTGCTTAATTACGGAATTTTGCTTTGAACTTGTAACAATGTAATGAAAATAAAGCTTATTTCTTATTTGACTTTGCAAACTCTAAGTGACAAGATGGAGCCCTGGAGGTTCAAAACATTGTTCTGAATTTGGGCTTCAGCTTGTGCGAATAAACAAGCCTCATTTATTCAACCACCCTAAAAAAATATGATAAAAAACAAATTATCGGGTTTCCTCAATTTTCCATTTGTTTTATTTCTTAAACTATGTAGTCAAAAGAAATTGTAATCTAAAAGCTTAAGTTATTGTTTTTAACAGAACATTAAAAGAAAAATATTTCGACCTTGGAGATAAAAAACAGTTTTAGTTATTTTTAAACCTCAGCTGGTGCCAAACAGAAAGACACCTTAAGGGCATTTGATTTACGTTTACCTTTTAAGCTGCTTTGTGTAACTTGTCTGACAGAACAGACACGTTTTTCTGGTTTGTTTTGTTCCGAATATGGACGATGTAGTGAAGCAGTCATGAAGATTAAGCGTAAATTCAATCTGGAAGACTCTTATCGATTTCACCTGAACCACCTGCGATGTCTCTCGTTCAGCTCCAGCCAATCAACTCAGGGGCCGCACCTTCTCCAAAGCCAATCAGCATTCAAGATCCCATTAATCTAGCTCTTGGCCCAACTTTTGACTCCCACACATAAACAAATTTTCCTCGACCCTGAATATGCTGTATTCAGTGACTGAAAACAACATAAAGGATCTAGTTTATTGGCCAAGGTTGTGGTACAGACAACATACATAAAGTCTGAAACAACTACCTAAAGTATACAATGCATTTAGCTTTTATTTGGTTAAGTTTTTAATCTATTAATAAAAAAATAAAAAACCAAAAGGTCCGTATGCAAGGGTCTGTGTGAAGCAGATAACTTTCCATTTATTTTAATAGTATATTTTTGGATAATTGCCATAAACTCGCCTACTATTCTTCAATAATCATAAATTCTTAAATAAATCATACTGTGCTCGGCCATTTTGGAAGTGGGACATCAATTGTTTCTTCTCCTTTATTCCATCATTGTTATGTTGATGATGTCCCCTCTGTTTTTACGAGTGATGCGCCTACATCTACGTCAACTCTACATGTGTAAAGCACTTCATAGGGTTCTCACACGGCACACACAGACCGGCACAACAACCCAACGTGTGAGTGTAACACGGCCCTTAGCCTTCCTGTTTTTACTCTTTTCGTTTCAGAACAGTAAGATCTAACCACCAGCGATTTTTCGTCAATGATGACGAAACAATTTTGTGATGCTGCTTTTTTTCATGATGATAACGAAAACTGAAGAGTTAAACATGGATCTTTGATGATGTGAAAATGATGAGTCATGGTGTGAGTTTTCGTCGATAAAAATTAAATAAAAAGGTTAGCGGATTGTCTGTCAGACGTTTAAAATGCATCATTGTGCTGTAATCTGTTAAACAGTATCAGCCGTGCAGCTGCGTATAACTTACTCTGGAATGGTGCGGTTCTGCATGCTCAACTCTGACAAACTCTGCTCTTCCAGCTGTGCTTGTGCAGAAATCCATCTTTGGAAGCACGGAGCTCCGAGGTGGTGCTTATGCTCCACATTGATGGTTCGCTCTCAGCAGTACAGCTCTTCCTGTCCTCGCTACTTAATAAACTATATGTGGCTGATCATCCTCTGCCAAGCGTAAAAAATCCTTTTGTATATCTATCAACATTTTATTACTGTTTACTTTTTGATAAAGACCCAGATGAAAAGTTAGATGTTTGAATATTTCTCTCTCATTTTTCTTGTTCTATTTCAATATTTTGACATTTCAGTTACCATATTGAAATTTATGTCCGGATTGCCACGGCATTTTAAAGATACATTTAAAGGTACCAAAGTAGAAAGAAGAATATTTTTGTTCTTTGTTTTTTGGAGTAACAGAGATTTTATTAATCTGTGTGTAATGCATAATTCATAGTAGATCAGAAAGTGTTTTCTCTAAAGTGTGTCTAAACTGCATCTGCTATTTTCAGAACTTTAGTGAGACATTTTTTTCTTTATAAAATGAAGCATTAAGTCATAAAAAAGTTTATTGGAATTCTATAAATCAAAGTTTTCTGTCCAACAACAATGATGAACTGCACGGCAGTATTCTATACCAAACTATTGTAGAATCTAGACTAGAGCTGTCAATCTGGTATAGAATCTGGTTGTTATTCGAAATTATAAAAGATAGCTGTTTTATGAAGGGCAACATAAATCTGACTAAAACTAGACTAAAACCTTTTGGAGTTTTAGTCGAATAAAACCAACTTAATCTATCAGATATCCCAATGACTAAAATGTGACTAAAACTAATAATAATTTTCGTCCTGAAGATGAAAACTGAGACTAAATCTAAGATGAATGTCAAAAACAACACTGTTTACAACAGCATCAACCCAGCATGCTTTGCACAGGAGAGAAAATGTCGACCTCCGTGGAGAAAAATATAACAATAATAAGTTTTCAAGTATTAATGAGTTTTTTTGCATACGACAAACAGCAATTTTGAATTTCATACAAAGCATATTGAGGCCAACGTGTCTAACTAGTCCTGGTGCCCTTTAACAGACGGCATTATGTTCTTTTCCTGAAAGCATAAACAAAGTTTTTCCCCCTTCACAGCTCCCATGAAAGCTAAACTTGAGCAGTGACTTTGTGATGAAGGTCACAACTAGTGATGGAAGTAACGGTGTTGAAAGTAACTTTACTAACACAGTTACCTTTTTTTAAAATTACTTTAACTGTAACTATAACACAGTTACCATTGCCGACACCCCGTAACTGCAAGTTACTCAGGTCGCACAATTAACCTTTTTTTCATGATAGGACTCATGCACGCCTTGTCATGAGAGAGGGGAGGATGAGAATGGCTGATGTATAGTGAGATTCCGTCTGTCAGTTGGGTAGGTGGGTGTTTCCGCTGGCGGGTGTTAACGTACAGCACACACAGAGAGATGGAGAGTGAGGAGGACTCCTGCAGCAAAACAGCGTTTTCCAGATGGAAATACCGGTGTTACGTCGAGTTGTTTCCCCATCAGATAAGGTTTCCCCTGCATCTCCGCACAGCGCAGGCGGCACGATTCACTCCGCAAGCGACAGGAAACGCGCATGCTCGCTAAAGGCGCGTCACAGCTTCCCTGTGCTCCCGCTACAGGGGAACTACGGAGAGTGTGAAGGATCAAATGTTAGCCTATATGGAGAAAGGGAGAAATCTAGAGAGATGGACGGACAGACAGACAGGGTTGATACGCTAATAGCAGACAGATACCATTCCCCCCATGTTAAGCAGGGGAAACGCTATCTTACGGGGTTTATAGGCCCTTTTAATAGCGTTCCCCCCTGATGTCATTTACGTTGAGTTGCAATAAATGCTAAACTCTCTGCAGGTTCTTGTCTTTGTCGTCCGCTCTATTCAGCTGGCTTTGGAAACACACGGCGAGAAGGTGGGGGCCGGGTGGTGAGGGTTACGGGGGCGAGAAACGCAAAAGTAATGCAATAGTTACTTTTACTAGTAACTAGTTCCTTTTATTGTGGAGTAACTCAGTTAGTAACTCAGTTACTTTTTGGGAGAAGTAACTAGTAACTATAACTAATTACTTTTTCAAAGTAACGTGCCCAACACTGGCGATGAAAATGTTTTCGTGCTTTCGGAGGGTTAACTACCAACCTCACATAATACACGATGGAATAAATGTGAGGGTGCTTTTACTTTCCTAGGAATCCGAATTTTAAACTATGATAGTAAACTACATTTCTCAATTCTCTAATCTCTTTTTTTATGCTTCTATGTATTACTGTATTGTCCATGCTCTGTATGCACATGTCCATATATAGTTAGAGAAGCGGAGAGACTGTCATACGGTCAATTTATCTAATTGGAAGCAGGCAAATTAAACTGGGTTCATTATGTAAACAGGAGGTGAACCAATGATCATGAACCAATTTTCTATTCGTATGTATGTGTTAAACCAGGGCAGTCAGGACTTAATCCACATAAGACCGGCTCTAATTAAGCTTACTTGCTCCAGTCCAACCTATCTGGACGTGATTATATTTTGGTCATTTAGATAAAACAACAAGGAATTAAAACACGACACGTTTTTATTGTCCTCTGGTAAAAGCTCAGAGACAGGTAGAAGCTCCAAAGTCCACAGCCATGTCAGCAGTTTTTTTTTTTTTTTAGCTTGCTTAAAAACTTCACACAGATGCGAGTCTGGCCCAATGTGGCTTACAAAAACACACATGCACACACATGTTGTGCTCATATAGGTTTTTTTCAGAAGTGCAGTCTGTTTGTGCTTAAAACGTCCTTCTGGGATGTTTTGGCGATGAAGTTAGCGCAGCTCGGCTGAGTCAGGAATGTCTAAAGTTTGGGTTTAAAAGGTGGTGTTTGTCCCAGGCTTTAGTCCTCTCCCTCTCCTCCAGATGTTTCCAGGTCACAGAGAACAGGAGCATCGGCTGAGCTGTTAAAGGACAGATGGAAAGGGCTTCCTTGGTTTAGTGTAAGGGGCGGTTCCCTGCAAACAAACAGGGAGATCTCTTATCTGACTCGCTTCACAAATGGGTGTAAAGTCCTCGTTTAAATGACACCATATTTCACTTTTTATAATCAGGCAGGTTGTCCTTTAACTTCGTTTTTATGGTGCTCTCATAGTAACACAGCTGGACTTTATCCAGTGGTGACTGCAGCAGTAAAAGGCTCACCGTCAGCCTCCATTTAAGCTCATCCGTCACTCAGATAGATCGATACAAACCAGGGTTAGATCTGGAGAAACAGATAAAGGCTTCCAGGCTGCATTGATTATTCCCCCCTTAATCCTTCTTTGCCCTTAAACAAAAATTAAATTGGAAACCTAATCATCTAAAAGGAAAAGCATTTTGTTATTATCTATTATTCTTCATTAATTAATTAATTTGCAAAGATATCATTTTTTAAAGTAAAAATAATAATAATTATAAACATAAATGTATAACTTGCTCTTTAATATATCTAAGAATATTTAAAGAATCCTTTTGAAAGTACTAATATCCTAATTAATAGAAATGCTTTCGAAATCAGATCAGTGAAACAATTACTAGTCATTTTTCTAATGGCTCGAGAGGAGAAGTCCTCCAAGCCATTGGATGGAGACTATTTGTATCGGAGAAGTTCCCAGAATGTTGAAGGTTACACCCTGAAACCTTACAACTCTCACAGAAATTACAGCTCTGCTTTATGGCCGACGCCACACAGCTGGAAGTTTGCTGCATGAAAGTAAAGAAGTACTGTTGACCAGAGGCGTGTCTTTAAGATACAATCTCTGTTATGACTCAACACAAATAACTACCTTTTAATAACTAATCCAACTTTTCCAACTTTTGCTTTTCTATCTAAGGAAAACCAGCTGATTGCATTGACTTCTTGACTCGACAGCAAACCCTCAAACTAAGCATGCTTGTAGCGAAAGTGGAAGGGAAAACTCCTTTTGAACAATAAGAAACCTCCCAACAGGTATCTCCAAAGTCGGTCCTCGGGGGCCGCTGTCCTGCAGGTTTTAGAGCTTTCTCTGCTCCAGCACAGCTGATTTACACTGATAGTTGATTAACAGGCTTTTGCTCAACTGCAGTCATCATAATCAGCTGTGCTAAAGCAGAGAAACCTCTAAAAGAGGGGTCTCAAACCGGTTCCAGAAAGGGCAGTGTGGCTGCAGGTTTTGTTTCCAACCAATAATTGCACACCAGACTCCAGTGTGACATCAGTATCCTGCCAAAAGTGCACACATGCAAAAAATACTCTTATGAGCAACTTTGCTTGATACAGACGCTAATAAACGACTCGTCACTTGCATGTTTAACATTTACGTGCACAAATAGAGAACTACCGTAATATATTAAACATGAGCACTTGTTCCTTCTCTACATGCGCAGCCTCCCTCGTCCTCCCGTGTGGACCAGTTTCTGTGTGCTCGTTAACTTCTGTCACTTTAAGGGCGTTACTGGCCTGTGATTGGCTCCTTTTCAGGAAATCCTGCAACTGACAGAATGGTTGTCTGTTAAAGATTTCATTGGACATGTTGGAGTAGGAAATACAGGTGATTAGAAAATGATGGACAGGAATGCAGAAGGACAGATGGAGTGTTAGGAATCCAGTGTGTGTGGGCTGTGTTTGTCTTTTTGTGTTCTCTCCCTCCACCACCAGGTGGCGCCCTGTTCTCGTTGGTCCTCCCACACACCTGTGGCTGGTTGAGCTCATTACTGAGGACTCTTAAGCGGTGGACTGTCATTACCTCGTCGCCAGACTGTTTGCCAGTTTTGGGTACTCTAGCCAAGCTGGGTTTAGTTGAGTCAAACTGAGTCTTTGTCTCTCTGAGTTCTAACCTTGTTTTTGTCTTTGCCTTTTCTGCAGGAAGTCATCCTGCAAACTGGATTTTTGGCCTTCTCCCCCTGGAAGGATTGTTTTGAGCCTCACACCGAGCAGGGGATTAATCTCCATGCAACCTCTTCAACTTCTCCTGGAAACCTCCAACGAACCCCCCAATCTCTGGATTATACCCACACCGACTGGATTCTGAGAAGAAAACCTTTTTCTGCTAACTTGAGTCCCGTTCATCTTTTATTTTTGCAAGACGTTGTCCCTTCGGACCCTGAACTAACCTCTGAACTTCCCTTCTCACTTCCAGTTCCGGTTCACCAGCGCTCTGAGTTACCGATCACCTTATTGATTATTTCAATAAAGCTGTTAAACCTTTACTCTGGTTCTCTGAGTGGGTTCCTGCTTTTGGGTCAGATCTCTTAAAAACATCATGACATGGAGATAGACTTTGTAAAAAGGATGGAAATGTCCATGGTGAATACAGTCTTTCAGAATAGGCAGGAACACATGGTGAATTGAGCTTGAAAAGTTCAGTTTAGGCAACTGGACGTGACGTTTTCTAGAAGACTTTTCATGTCTCATCCAGGAGGCTTCTTCAGTTTTCAGTAGTGGTGGGGACTACTGATATCAACATACTGTAGGTGTAACAAAGAATTAGGGGGAACAAAGGTGGCTCTGATCCCTCCCACTGGATTGACCGTGGAGGATACCTGAGTAGGGATGGGGATCGAAACCCGGTTCCATCAAGGACCCGGTTCCGCTTTTTTCAAAACCTGAAAATCAATAACGTTTGGGCTTATCGATACCACTATCGAGTCTGGTCCTTTTTTTTTTTTCTCCCGGAGGTCCTGTAACATAATTGTGTGTCCCTCGAGTCGGGCGAGTCGGCATTTAAATCTAATCAATCCAATCACTGCAGCATGTCCACCAATGTTTTGGAATGAAATTGTAAGCAAACAGATATTAAAAGTAAAACAAGTGAAGTCTGGCAGTTAACTTCGCTCGCGACTCGAGAATGGCTGAACGGAAAAGACTCCTCCTCCTCCTCCTCCTGCCTCCGCACCACAGTGGGGCCCGTCTCCATCATCCACTCAGAGTACCACTGGTAAGCGCACACAGACTTTGTAGCTTGTCCGGTCAGTTAAAAATAGTAATTGTGAAATCCGTCTTGTAATCTGAAGCATACAAGCTAGTTAGCTTGAAAAGTAAATAAAGTTTCAGACTTGCTGCGTGATGATGTGTTCAGATTGGCTCAGTAAAACGACAATTAGGTTATCATGATGCGTTCAAGTGTAACGTAAAGAAAACGGGAAATTTAGTTTTTGGCGAGAAACATGAGTAATACAGTTGTATATTGCTCTAACTATTTTAGAATATATAATTAAACTACTGATGCCAAAATTTATTAAAAATTACATTTAATTTAAAATACAATTATTTATTTGTTAAATATTTTCCTAATCACTAAAAACATCATGAAAAGTGACAGTAGACAATACATTAACCAACAATTGTGAAAATATATTCTAGTTAGTTTTATGTCATTTCGAAGTGGCCTATTACATTAGCCATGTTTATTGAAGGCTAGAAACGTTTTTGTTATGCTCACTTGTTAAGCAATAAAAGCAATACCAGTTCTGTTAAAAAAAATTTGTTGCATCGTCTTTCCACCAAATAACAGAAAAGTATCGATAGTGGTATCGATAAAGACTCGGATCGATAAGGAGTATCGATAAAGGTATCGATATCAATAAATATTAACGATCCCCATCCCTACACCTGAGGGGTATTAATGGTCATTAGGGGGTTCTGATTGGTCGTTAACTCCCTCATCAGACACTTAGACAGGTATGGGGCATTGCAGGCTAACACAAGAAGCCAAACGACCCCCATTCCAAAGGGGTGGACCTCTTTGTGCAATTTGCATGTTTTCCTAACAAAAACAAAGCTTTGTTGGGCTACTGTATAAAGCCTCAAACTCAAAGCTATTCCTGGCATTTTGATTTGAAAAAGCCTCTTGGATGGGAAGAGAAACGTTGTCAAACTTGGAAAACAAAGTCCAGCGGGTTGTTTTTTTATATATATTTTTGGAATCCCTCATCAGTGGTTACATTCACATCCCCTATTGCAGTGTGAGTCAGGTAAGGGCAGGTGAGATGTGAGTCTTCTGGGTATTGTTACTTAAACTTCTTTGTACGTAGGTGAAAGGTTATGTCTGAGATCACTTCCTCTGTTAAGTGAAGATTTTTCCAACTTAACAAAGATGGCTTTGTTAACCCCTCTCTCAAACCATCCTTCTGCCTTTTCCAGAATATGGACAGAAGAAGAAGAAAAGATTTGTCTCTCTGTATTTTTCAAATACAGAAAGAAAATCCAGCAGTAAAATAAGTAATCTTCATGTTCCCCCTCATTTTTAAGCAGTAAACAGTGAAACAAGCATGAAAATATTGACACCACCCCCCCTGTGAAATTCAAATAAATAGTTTGGTCCTGCACTGCCTCAAGACTTCAGTTTCCCCTTCTGCTACACGCTCGTCATTTGACGTACTGATAACGAAAGAAACACATTAACAAGAAATTGTGTAAATAAGCAGCAGTGTGGTAAAAATGTCAGTGGCTGAAAAAGGCAGAGCCCTAAAGTCTGGAGGCCAGACTTTCGAATGACATTGGTAACTTAGAAGAAGCGTTTGAAGTAGGAGCACGCAGGTGGATTGTATCCAGTGTAAACAATGTAAAATGAAGGAACTCCGTGGCTGCAAGGTGATGAGGAGGTACATCTAGACAACTGCCTCCCTTATAGCATACAGCTGATGCTATAAGGGAGTAGGGTTGTCGACCGTACCTTGAAAAACGGAATTGTTATGTCTTTAGAAATAGAAGTACCTGTCCCATTTTTAGTGGAAAAGTAACGCATTTTGTCCCATATTACAGTGAGAGTAAAAAAAAAAAAAAGTCAGTAATAAGCTGATGGAAAATGAAGAACAAGAGCATGTTAGATAAAAAAAACCTACTGTAAACTTGTTCCCGGGCCCTGTCCTGCGTTGTGACCAATGAGCTGACAACATATATGTAACGATCCAGAATGCCCTCATCCCATTGGTCGAGCCAAGTTTTGCTCACGGTGAAGATAGCAGGAGACAGCAGAGCAGTATGGGGCACGAACAGAGCGAACGGTGGACCTTCGCATAGTGATGCTCCCCCTCCGAAAAAAAAAAAGGTTGCAGAAATATTGGGAGGAATGGGAAGAAACATCCTGGGTGGAAAAGTCTATGATAATGAATATAAAGCAGAATGCAAATATGCATCTAATTTGAATAGTTAAAAAAATTATTTCACATCCAAATGGGGCTAAAAAAAAAATCACCACGCCAGGGGGGGTGAAGGTAATCGGCTCAGCTGGCTGAGCATGAGGTGTCCTTTTTTTTTTTTTTTCAGGGAGTTGGCAACTCTTTAAGGGAGGCAGGAGGGAAAATATTTGGTGGAATAAGGAAGTACAGGAATGTGAGATCAGCAAAGAAGAAGTGGGATAATGTGAGGACTGAAGAGGGTCACCGGGAGTACAGAGAGAGAGGGCATACAGTGATCTGTATGACAGGTTGATAGCAAGGAAGGATACAAGTCCTTCAACACACTTGCATGAGAGACAGACATAGAAAGGATTTCCTGCAGGTCAGGGTCATTAGGGACTGAAACGTAAACATACTGACAGATTTAACAAGTGTGATGAAAAGATGGAGTATTTTTGATGAATAAGGAAAACAAGAGAGAAAAAAAAGTGGGACAAAATTGATCGATCAATTTCTATATATTATCATTTGTACATAGACTGTTGAGACTAAGAATAGTGTCATTGTTAAAGGAAAAGTCAGGTCATATTCAGAATTCAAACTTTTAAAAGGTCTTTAAACATGAAATGATTCCATCCTGTTCAATAAATGATCAGTGTTTTTAATTCAGAGTAATTTTCATGTGAATGTGCTTTACTGGAGGCATCCATGTTTGTCAAAGAACACTACTGCCCCCTACTGGTTTGTGACGTCACGGTGCGGTATCAGCTGTTGATCAAGTCCCAGTGCTGTATCTGGTGTTTGTCACAACGCGCTATTATCCAAGTCATCTTGAAAACATTCTTCTTCCAAATGTTGGCTACATATTACGGGTTTTTTCTCTGGCCAGAAGTTCGATGGCAAATCCTCCCTCTTCAAGTTGGCGATCCAACGACCAACCCGTCCCGTCCAACTTTAGACTTGTCTTCTTTACTTTCACAATATGCAAGGAAATGCTAACTTGCTTAGGCCGGGCATAAACTGTATGATTTTTTTTTTTGCCCTTTTGGGGTCAATTTTCAAATCATGCGAGGATTTTTCGATTGGGCCGACGTCCATCCTGATCAATTTTTCGACTATTTAGAAAAATCCTCTGAGATAGGGCCAAGGATGAGGGAGATCTTGTTGGTCTCCGTCTCCCGATACGCTCTCGCCTGTGTCCGACCTTTCAGACATTTCAGCATCTTTTTCTGAATCCCACATTGTAGCATGGGATAGACAATTCACGTTAGCAGTTTGAAGAACACCTGCTTGCTTCTGATGATTTCCTTTAGCTAACCAATGAGTGTTTGCGTTCTATGACTCATCCAATCACACTAGTTTTCACTAGATGTGGGTGGAGCCAATGATCTGCATTGGATGGAGCACATGACGTGAAATAAATATTTATAAACATTTAACCGAAGCCAAGAGTAACAAGTAACGTTTGTTTAAAAAATGTAAGGAATAGAAAGTACAGATAATTGTGTGAAAATGTAATGGAGGAAAGTATAGATACCTAAAAAATTATACTTAAGTACAGTAAGAAAGTATTTGTACTTCATTACTTGACACCTCTGTACCTTTGTTATTTTAAATTGAGCAAAAAAAGAAAAAGTACTATTGAGACACTATCAATACAGAGGATTGGTTTATATAAACTTATTTTATCATGACTATACCCTTTCTAAATTAATAATAAAAATGCCAGTTTTCCTACAACCAAAACCTCATATAATTCTAATCCCTGAAAAGTTTTCATGTTTCCAGTCATTTAGAGGTAAAATGTCTCCCGTAATTGTTGATGTTATTTTGAGGATTTGTGCTAGACCGGGGGGGAATTACACAGCTGAAAGGGAATGACTCTCTGTGACGTGGCATTTCCTGGTTTATACCCTCCTTCATTTCCTCTTTCTCATGATTTTACTCATTTACCTCCCACTCCCTGGGGATAATCAAGCAAGACTCCACCTCCCCCACGGTGCTCATGTCTCTCACTCACAGTCTGCTCTGGAGTCTCATCAATTCATCCAAGAAGCAGGGGATTTTCTGGTTGTTTTCTTTGAAACATTAAAGCAATTTTTGCTTTCAGTCATCATAGCAAATCTATTCAATGTGAGCAATTTGATACCATCTCTACTGGCTGATAAATGTCACTAATTCATCCCTGATTTGTGTTTTTTTTTCTTTGTTGAAGAGCTTTTGTTTTAAATGGCAGCATGAAAGAAGCAGAAAGCTGCAGACAATATGTTGGAAATCACAAAAAGCTTTGCTGCCAAACAACAGCTGGATCTGAGTAAACATTACAGCATTGAGCAAATGAACAGTGTGCTTGAGTTCAACTTCAGCACAGAAACACGTTAAACTGGGACAGAAGGAGGCCTGGATGAGGGAAACAGAGGACATCAGTGGGGAAATATATAAGGCGGAACACCAGACTGAGCCTTCACTCAGAATTATACATAACAAATAGCAAATCACTTCCAGCGAATGATCTCAGGATAGGATCTACATGTCATGTTTAGTGGATTGAAAGTTGGAGCAGAATGAAAGGACCTTTATGTCAGGATCCCAGTTTTTGTCTTCGTCTGTTTGTCTTTTATGTTTCTCCCTTCCACCACCAGGAGGCGCCTGGCTCCGGTTCGCCTCCTCACACACCTGCAAGCTGTTGCCTCATCATCGGTCTACTCTTAAGCTGCTGGTTGCCACTACTTTGAGTGTTTGCCAGTTTGGGGAAGCCCTTCCTGCAAACTGGACCTTTTCGGACCGCCTTCTCCCAAGTGGGATCAACTGAGTCTTACACTGAGCGACGGATTCCAAACAGGAGGTTTGGATCCAGCCCCTTTGAGAACACTGAGATCTCTCTCTGAGTAAGGAAGTCATCTTCACCACGACCCGTTCAAGTACCACAGGAAAACTGAGTTGCAACCAGTGGCTGCATCATTCCACTACGTCCGAGTTCTGGGTAAACCCTGTTCCGCCCTCCACCGAATCAAACAAACCCTGGAAGACCGACACACTGACTGGAGTCTACGTGTCTCTTCTTCTCTGGAAACGTGAGTGGCAACTAATCCTCTCCTTCAAGATGAACAACTCCAATTCCCCACTGAGCCTGAATCTAATAGTCTGTCTTCCCCTCGTCTTTCAGTTTCCCAGCCGAGCAGAGTTCGGAGGAAATCTGCACCAAACTCTAAATACCTTTCAATAAAACCCGTTCAAACGTTTACTCTGTGTCTCTCTGTTTGGCTTCACTGCATGTGGGTCAGAGCTTTAGATAAAATCATGACATATCCGCATATCCATCTGGAAACCTTCCGTTGAAGTAATTTTGGGAAGGGGCGAAAATACTGGTTAGCTGATTGGCCTATGTTGGTGATAGACGGGCCAAATAAACCAATCAGAACTAACAGAGCGACGACGAAAACACAACCAAAAGATCAAACTCTTGCCGAAACCAGTCGGGAGAAGAGCAAAAACATATTTTCCTCTGAGAAAAGCCTCCAGAGCAGTGTTTTGCTCTTCTTTCAGTGAAGAAATACTCTGTAATTCTGATAAAACTTGCTCGATAGCCACGCTAACGCTAGTTTCATCGGCTGAAGCCGCCATGTTCTTTAGACTGAACTGTCGCGCTTGCGTCACACCTCAACCCGCCTCAAAGCCAACGCTGATTGGACGTTCGTTTGGTGAATGGCTCCAAATTTTCTTTAACGGAGAGTCTCCAGACTGACTAGCGAGTGAAATCTTGAAAGCTTGCGAGATCAGGATGGTCCCACGAGGCTAAATACAGGCAGGGGGCCTCTGAATTGAGAAGACGACACATAAAACGGACCCATTCTACAGATAGAGAAATGTTAATAGAATAGACATACATTGGGCCGGATCTATCAAAGGTTTGCGTGTATAAAAACGTGAGCTATTTCACTGCGCACGCTAAAAAATGTACAAACTGATCTATCAACAGCGTGCTAAAAGGATTTGGTCTTTAAAACGTGCTAAATAGCGCCTCTTATCCATTTAGTACTTTTTCTGCAATGAATATGCAATATGGGGCGTTTACACGCAAAAGTGCGTCTTGTGGGAGGAGAACATGTAAATATATTAATTTAGCACTCGCAAAGTGATTTATTAAACCTGAAAGCAATTTTGCTGACGGTATCTGACTCTATATTTAACACGTTTCAAAAGAAGGTGCAAATGGTCTGTATGCGTAATTGCGCACACATGGCAGCGGTTATTGTCGCAAGAAGGAGACATCGAAATGAAGCAAGGAGACGCAGAGAACGCATTTTTTCACTCCGTGTGAATATTTTTGGAATGAACGAGGAAACGATCATCAAAACATATCGTTTCTCCAGCATTGCCATTTTGGAGCTGTTGGGGGAACTCCGAATGGATTTGTACCAGATATCAATACCAGATATCACAAAACTCCTTGCAACGTTGCACTTTTTTGCATCTGGGATCTTGGATCTCCCAATCTCGTTTTTCAGAAGTGCTGTCTGACGTTCTAAATGCCATGTCGCCCTGACGCCCTACCGGAGATGCATACATGCGCGGATGCATACACGCAGTGATCTCATCCACAGTCACTTCTTGTGAGCCATTTGGTATGTGCATTTTTCTACAGGCCAATACAAAACACCTGTTTTTTTTTTTTTTTTTTTTTACTGCAGTGAAGTAGAAATTCAGCCACATACCACCTTAGGGAATAAAGGTTGCCAAAGTTTAAATATATATATATATATATATATATATATATATATATATATATATATATATATTTTTTTTTTTTTTTTTTTTTTTTTTTTTTTGGAGGGGGTGGGGGTGTCACTGTAAGATTAAAATTTCTTAATGCACTAGTTTGCACAGACTACAAACTACTTTGCCGCAAACCACAAAACGCGCAAAACCATCATTTAAATAGGGCGTCTCCAACAGTTTTGCACCTGCCACCAGTTACGCAATCACTCTTGTTAAATCACCCGCAAACCATGGTTCAGCCCCCCGCGCAAAATTCCAGTTTGCAAGCGCAAATTACTGCACGCAAAATTGGATCTTGATAAATCCGGCCCATTGTGTTTTGTCCCTCGCTTCTTGGCCCTTTTCTTGTTGTTTTCCTCTCTTTGTTTTATACTCAGCTGATTTTTTATGCTCTCAAGTTTTTTTCCAAGCGCTAAGCTCACTTAGCTGATTTATCCGTCCTGTGTTTCCAAAAAGGGAAACACTTAATATTCTAAGCGTTCTGATGGCATTTTAGTGAAAGGATTTTTATCAAAATCATAATTAATGTGCACAAATAAGGAATAGTTGTATTAACTATAAAAGTAAATAGAGTTTTATGGGGCCCCCAGGAACTTGGGGCCCTAAGAAACTGCCTAGTATTGCCTAATGGTAAATCCCCCCTGTGTGCAACAGGTCTTGTATTGTCAGTGTTTCCCTGGTGGCATGCTAAATGTATGGCTGTTGATAAATATTACTTGATATAATCACCTGTGTTTACCTGTTTGGATGGTGACATGCACGATGGGGCCGACCGGACTGGCTTTCAGTGTCCTTGGGCAAAAAACTTCCCCTGCATTGTCCTCTGCAGGTCAGAAGCATCGCTGCTGTCAGTGAGCGTAGGGCAGCTGTGTGTGCATGAATGAGTGAATGACTTAATGTAGTGTAAAGCTCTTTGATCAAGTCCTCTCACTGGAAAAAGAGCTGTATCAGTAAAGGCCAGTTACCATGCAGGAAAATGGTTTAACTTGTGCTTCTTTAGGGCCTTTTGGTTATGATGCAGTTTGCTGTGTTAGCTGCAGAGTTCTGTTTGCTGGCTGTGTTGGTGGAGCAAATATGTATCGGTCCCACGCTAAGAAACAATCACTAGCCCTGCTAGTTACAAAGAAGAGGCTCTTGTGCCTGAAATCCTCAGGTCTGTAATGGTTGCGTGGAGGTAAATGCAGAGACTGAAGCTGATGGTGGATATTTGCAGATTTCATAACAAAAAAGGGGAACAGAAGCAAAAGCCCCCCCCAAAAATAAATCCACCAAATCCACTAAACTGAGAACCTGGAATATTCACAACAAAGGGGCAAAGAAATGATGACAGACCAGCAGGAGGTGCATATAGGGGAATAAGCTAATTAGCTAATTGGGAGCAGGTGAGAACAGAGGAGTATAGAAGGGATCTAGAGAAGGAGACTGACACAAGAGGGCAACAGAGCGCAAAAAAAGAAATACCTAAGAAGTAAAATACAATCAAAAATAACAAAATGGAAATAAAACCAATGTAATATGAAAGATAAAAGTTAAACAAAACTAAAACCATGACAAGGTCCAGGGAGCCGCTTGGGGAGTTCAGATTTGTGAAGGAGCTTCATTTTCACCGCAACAGTTTCCAGGGCTATTTTCATCCCCCTGTGGTGCAGTTCAAGAGTGTGGTGGAAATTGTCTGTCCAATTCTATCAAGAATCCATTTATGTCCACGATACAAGCTTCTCCTCTATTTTGCTCTGGTTTCCTTGATAAAATGCCTCTAATCTGCACACTCAAAGTTCAGCATAGTTGAACTTTGAGAGCAACATGGATTTCAGCTCCCTTGCAAAGCGTTTGCACTCCGCTTGACGCAGCGCTTTTGCACCCTTCTGCAGTGCATGCCATTGAAAATAATGGATTTCCTTTCTAAAAGACCCAATATGCATGCTAGCTACTTACATACAATGTTCACTACATGGAAGTTTTTTTTTTCTTTTTTTGCTCAATGAGCACTTTAAGAGCAAGTGTTTGCATTGGGCTTGATAATGTTCTCTGAAATACAATTTGAAGACAGTGCAATTTGTTAAGATTCATATGAAAAATATCAAAGCTGATTGTTTTGAAAAGATAAAAGTTGAACAAATAAACCAGGAATTATTTTTTGAAATATCATAATATGAAAAAGAAAAATTAGACTTTTTTGCTCAAATGTTTTTCAGCCTTATTTCTGTATTGTATTTTTTTTTCTCCAAATTTCATTTTAAAATTGTGTTCTTTGCTTGCAAAAAAATGTAACAAAATTTACTTCATGTCATTTTAATTTTTCTTCCACAGGTTAATTCTGTGCAATTGAATTGGCTATGCTGGCTCCAGCTAGCCTCGTGAGACCATCCTGATCTCGCGAGCTTTCAAGGTTTCACTCGCTAATCAGTCTGGAGACTCTCCGTTAAAGAAAATTTGGAGCCGTTCACCAAACGAACGTCCAATCATCGTTGGCTTTGAGGCGGGTTGAGGTGTGACGCAACAAGAAGCGCGACAGTTCAGTCTAAAGAACATGGTGGCTTCAGCCGATGAAACTAGCGTTAGCGTGGCTATCGAGCAAGTTCTATCGGAATTACAGAGTATTTCTTCACTGAAAGAAGAGCAAAACACTGCTCTGGAGGCTTTTCTCAGAGGAAAAGATGTTTTTGCTCTTCTCCTGACTGGTTTTGGCAAGAGTAGCCTGGCTGTTAGTACGTCATATGCTTCATTGATCTGATTGGTTTATTTTCGCCCCTTCCCAAAATTACTTTAACGGAAGGTTTCCAGATGGATATGCGGAGCAAATCCATCTAGCGGAGTCAGGTTAGGCTCCAGCTGCCTTTGAGCTAAATGTTTGGTACACCCTGTACAGGTCACCCATCCATCACAGGGCAACACAGAGATAAACAAACTCATACCTAAGGGTAAATAAGAGTTACCAATTTATCTTTCATTTTTTATTTTTTTAATTTGGAAGGAATCCGGAGTACCTGGGGAGAACCCACAATTGCACAAGGAGAAAGGAGCCCAGGAACTGAGCCCAAGGCCTCAGCACCATCCCCAAATCTTACGCTTCCTGAGGCATTAAAGTTTTCTCTTTTTACTCTAATTAGTACTTTGCATAAAAAAAAAACTCACCTGTAATATTTCCAAAACTTTATTTTCTATATTTTTGACCAGGCAGAAACTGGCCTAACTGGTTTCTGGCTTCTGACCTGCAGCCAGTGTCACTGAACAGATGTTTTAAAGCTTTTTATTGGATTAATCCACTCACAGAGCAGCAGGCGGGTCGATCGTCCCGCTCGGACTGGAGGCTAAATGCGTTATCCTGCAGAGGCTGAGACTGGCAGGCGTTGGCAGATAGAGCGATCCCATCATTGATCTACTCCCCCTTCCAGGGTCGCTCCATGTTAGCCTCCATTCTTTCTGTTGTTTATAAAATATTGATGCTGGCTGCTATCTCCTCTTAGAGACTCAGCTTGATAGGAAGTGTTTTAGGTTGCAGGAGGATATTCCTGGACCTGCATCCACTGAAGTTTAATCTGAATTACTCTATCACATCTTTTATTTTATTTGTTATTATTAAATTCAACATTAAAGCACAGAGTAAGGAATGTGATTTTGACTGCTTCCCCAACATGCAGCAGCACATGTGGTCTGACTGTGCTTAATGTGCTTTCCTTGATTCAGGATTAATGTTGTATTTTATATCATCCTCACCTTAAAATAACAACCTGCAGCCACACAGTCCTGATGTTTTATGGGCTGATAGCGCCCTCTGTCTGCAAACCTCATCCAAAACCATCTCACATCTGATTCTTCTTTCCTTTTACACTGCAAAAACTATCAAGAAATAAGTAAAAAAATAAATAAATTGAGTGTATCTAACCTTAATTTGAGTAGGTAAATGAGATGATTTGCCAATGGAATGAGGTTTTCTACTCTTAAAATAAGATAATTAGATGATATGCACTTCAAATAGGACAAAGCAATTGTTTTTTCTTATTTCAAAAGTAATTTGTCTTGTTCCATTGGCAAAATGTCTCACTTAAGTCCTCAATTCAAGAAAAAATTAGCTTATTTTAAGAAAAAAATACTTCTTTAGATCTACCTTTTTTGCAGTGTAAGACTTTTCTTAGTAACAGAGCAGTGATGCTTCTGACTATAGATGCATCAGATGAGTGTCGACGTAAGCAGTTCTAGACAGGAGCCAACAGGGGCCCTTTTACGGCCCTGTACCTAAAACATAATAGTAAATACATTTGTTTTGATGATGTGTTTTGGCACAGACACTGTAACTGATTGGCTCCTTGGACTTGATTAATTTTTTACCCTCAATTCAGTTTATTTCTATAGCGCCAATTCACAACACATGTCATCTCAAGGCACTTTACAGTTCAACCAAATCATCCAGTCAAATTGATTCAAAGTTTTCTATCTAAGTAAAACCAGTTGATTGCATCGACTCATTGACTCTTCAGCAATCCCTCACACTGAGCATGCATGTGGCGAGAGTGGAGAGGAAAAACTCCCTTCGAACAGGAAGAAACCTCCAGCAGAACCAGGCTCAGTGTGAGCGGCCATCTGCTGAGGCCCACTGGGGTTCAAGGAGACAGTTTAGTTTTTATTTAAATTAAGGTGTCACACTTTTAGCTTCATCATTTTGAGATAAGATTTTCCATTTACTCTATGCACTATTTGCACCATTCGCACTACTGTTTGCATATTTAAATATTTAAAAATTTATTTTTATATCTTAGGTTTTTATTTCTTTTTTTATGCTATTGTTCATTATATTTAATATTTTATTATGCACCGTGGGGTTGAGAGGACTGCAATTTAATCTGTGTTGTATGTTTACCATATAGCACATTGGACAATAAAGTTGAGTTGAATAGATCTGGGGTCTAAATCAGTGGCGGCCGGCCCATAGGGGGCGCTGGGGCACCGCTCTCCCTGATAAGAAGAAACGTAAAATATATTTTTAGAAATTAACTCATAAATGTCAGTTTTACTCTCTAGAGTGTGTACCTATAAGCAAAACAAATTATATAAACTACATTTCCCAACCTACTGTCATTCAATTGTGGATTTCCACAGACAGACTCCTACCGTCTCTGTTCTGGGGGCGCTGATCAGACTGCCCCACATGTGCAGAGAATCTGTCAATCATGTACTATTGCTAGGTGAATTTAATAATTTAATGGCCAATCAGCGTCTCAGAACTTTATGGTATTGGGGCTCTGAAAATACTGCCCTTTAACAGGCTTCTGCACCCAAGCGCAGGTGCAGACAATTAGAGGGAAGATGGCGAATGTAACGAACGAGATGCAGCTTCCACCAAATTCGGTGAGATCCTTATTTATCTACCTGTTTGCCAGAAGAACATCCCTGTTGTAGGATATGAACATTTCATGTCATGGTTATTGTGACTGTGAGGAATCCACCTCGTCGCTTAAAACAACCTCTAACTTTGCGTGCCACACACACATTCCTGTTATACTGTGCTTGTGAGGACCAATTCTCTCGCGCTGAGCCCAGTAGCTCCATTAACTTAAAACACACAAGCTGTCCTGGTTACCTGCTGGAGTATTGAGGGTGCACACTTAATATTTCTGCTGGGTTCAAACCCAGTTTGGTGTAATTGAATAAGTCAATGAATCTGTGTAAAAGAATTAAGTTGTAAAAATTATTTGTTTTTGTACATCAATTGTTTGTGGAGGTAATATATGGACAAAACTGATTAATGAGAAGAAATCAGAAATAAGAGAGCCTGATGTGAGGGGCTTAAACTATTTAATGAGGGCTGTGGGAAGAAAAGCGGCCATTTCTGTTTTCTGTTTCTTTGTTACATTGCTGGTAACCGGAGGGAGGCTGAGGCCCAGAGTATCTTCTATATGTTTAGTTTCTTTTGCACCCTGTTTTGAGTTTTTGAGCTCAATAAATCACCAACACCGGTAACCCGACTGAGCCTGGATTCTTGGAGGCCAAAGAACCCCGTCACAGTGACCCAAATCATCACTGTTACTGTTATTATATAGTAAATTAAATCATTACTGTTAAATTGTATTTAATTTCCAATTGTTTATTTGAATTCTTATTCCGGATTAGTTGGAGACATACACTAGGCTATATCAGCCCCACCAAAAATATTTTTCACCAGCCGCCACTGGTCTAAATGCTGTTAAGTAAGAAATGGGTACTATACTATTCTTGATACATGAATGTACAAGGATGTAATTTTCCAGAGAATATGTTTATTATACCTTTAATCTTTATTCCAAAGAAAACATAATACTTTTGTATAACCTAATAATTCAATGTGGTCCAATTATTTTATGTTGTTGTATGTATTTCATAATTTATTTTTTTTTTTTTATGTTTTATACTTGTCTAGGTAAAGTGAAACTAACAGCTTTTAAACCAAAAATGGAGCAACATAAAACATGAATGTTTAACTCAGTGAAAATGTCATCATTTGCTCTGGAAGTGTTAACGGTTGTCACAACACAGATGCTTTGGCCTTTAGTTTTAATGACAGCCAGGAGTGACGGTTTCCAGAGTGAGAGCATTTTTATGCAGGGAAGCGCTTCAGGATCAATAGCTGTTACCGAGACAAAGCCCACACAACCACTAATGAATCCCTTGGCTCTCTGTGCAGCAAACCACTGCTCTCACGTTTGAAAAAGGAGGAAAGGCGAGAGGTGTTTCTGCTTTTGGATTTAAAATACAGATTATATAATAGTTCTAATTTGATCATATAAGGTTGAGTTTTTTTATATGTGTGCATCCGATTGTTTGCTTGTGGGTTCCATGTTGACCACTTTACATTTTCTGTCTTTTTTATTAAATAAAAGGCAAAAGGTCTGCATACATCAAAGGTGATCAAGCGTTTGTCACCTGTCTGCGTTTTCTAACAGAATAGAAAGAAATCTGATTCCTCCGGACCTTTTACCACTGTAATCTTCATTGTAAAATTGAAATTATTTAATAAACTTTATTTCTACTTTACTTTTTATATCCTGCAGCGGTGGACAAAGTGCTGTAAATTCTGAGAAAATATCTCAAAATAATGAGTTAAGACACTAAACAAATCAAAAGATACAGGTTTACATCAGGCATATTTTAAATTGCCATAAAAAACCAGATCATAGCTTGTTAAAAGCCTAAAATTTTTTTTTTTTAAGACATTTAAAAGCTGGGAAAGAGGAGGCCTGTCGGAAACTCGAGGGTAAGTTGTTCCATATTATGGGAGCAGCCGAAAATCCTGTTTTAGTGGCTGTCAGCCGCAGCCAATCAGAGATGGCAGAGGGGAGCAAGATTGTTGAAAGATTTAAAAACAAATAACCAAAGACTAAAAGTAATTCTCCATCCCCGCTCTCATTGGTTCTTTAACTGTAAGTAAATGAAACACCAATCAGCAAATTAAAGCCTTTTCTGAAAAGTGAAAATGAAAATGTTTCATAGGAGGGGCCGGATGGGGCCACTAAATATATTGGGGTGACAAAGTGAATTTTAGGGTTTGAATTGTGGTAAACCTGCCTGTAGAAATCATAAAGACTTAAGTGAACATCTACTAATATCTGGTTTATTGTGTGATATTTAATGTTACGCTGCTGGCTATGCATCATTGGATGAAATGATGCTACTACAATTTACCCTGGCAAGTGGGATGGCTAGGGCATTGCACAGGGTGGCTGTGGCCACCACTGGCCACCCCCTAATGGCGCCACTGCATTTGGGACTCTGAGCGGCAACTGCCTCACCGGGTTGGCAGCCCACCAGCTGGGATCTACCTCTGCTCCTGGACCAGAACTGGACTTTAAGACCAGAGGTTCCCGCTGTAGATGCTGACGCTCAGTTTCACCCCTTAATAAACTGTCAAAGCTAAACTGTTTGTCTGCCTGGAATATTGGGAACACCTTAACATGATGGTATTTTTCCATGCCAAGCTGTTGCTTTATCAAAAGGCACTGTGGGATGGTCAGGCTCAGGTTCCATCTGGGTTTCTGGTAATTCTGCAGAACTACCAGCAGATGGCTTCTTTTAATCAAGATTAAGCATTTAGTTTTTGTATATGACTATGGAGGTTTTAGTTAATATTATGTCAGTCATTACTTTAAATTCCGTACTCTCAGAATTACAAAAAACTGAATAAAAATCTCTGTTCTGGTGTAGAACCTTGAAAAGCTACATTAGCAAACCCCAGCTATCATTGCTTCACGGCGACAGACAGAAGCTTCTTCTTGTCCAGATTAAAATGTGCACTGTAAAATTAATTTAATATTCAACAAAAAAAAAAAAAAAAAAAAAAAAAAAAAAAATATATATATATATATATATATATATAGATCTCTTTTTCTATATTACATCTCTGTATTGAAATAAAACTGACTTTAATCTCAAACATACATTCCCGGTTCTGCTTATCTTTGTTTAAATCAGCTGCTGTTTCCTTTACAAACATCCATTAGCTGCTATGTTCTGTTCCTGACCAATAATCTAGATGGATTCTGACAGAGTAGATTTATGAGTGAGAGGCTGAGCAGATCCACAGAGATATGAAATGATGACTGCAAGCTCTGCACCTACGCAGCCCGTCATAACTGATAGCATCATGCTAAGCGAAGCAGTTTCCTGCTGGTTTGCAGGAAAGCAGCTCAGATTATTCATGAAGCATCAAAGCCAGAGCCACGCACAGATAACCGCTGACTTCAGTGTGAGCTGGAGTCCCTGTTGCTGAGCTTGCACCATCTAATTTTCATACAAGCACTAACAGCACTGCATTAATCTCATTTGTACAGCAGACAGGCTGGTATCCGATGACACGTGTTTGCACACATTCACAGGTTGTGTGTTGTCAGTAATTGTTAAAAAAGCATCACAGCCACCCTGAGCACCGGTTACACACTAGTTTTTTATTGTGAGTAAAGTCAGAAACATTTTCTGCTCCTCTTAATGAGCATGCTTATTAGATACATGGGAGAATATTTTACTGCCATTTGTTTTACAGGCAAAATTCACTTCTTTCCATTTAAAATACAACAATAAATAGAGAGAAATAACAGCAGCATAGATTATGGTTTCCAGAATTTATCTATGGGGTAGGATGACTGTCCATACAAACCATGTGTAGGTCTATGAATTTCTGAATGAAAGTGAAAAACATAAATCTGTATTTGCTCCTTGTCATCAACTCATGGATGGAAGAGACAACAGTCTTACATCTGTGAGAAGACAGTTTTACAACTAGGGATGAGCATCGGTATGGGTGTTTTGATACGATACTTGGGTCACAATACAATATATCTCGATATTGCAATATCACTCTATATTCGGGATGGAACGGTTTATGAAAACCGTCCGAACCGTTCGGTTCGACTGTCTCGGTTCGGTTCGCGTGTGCTGCGTTCGGTTCATGCGCTGCTCCTTTTCCTCATAGGCGAAGCGTTTACACTCCAGAGCAGAAGGTGGCGGTACTGCGACCAAAGCCAACCACCAGTAGTAAACAAGAAGAAGAAGAAGCGAAGCAGCGTAGCAGAAAAAAATCAGTTGTTGTGGAGAATTGTGTGGGTATGGCGAGTGGGAAAGAACAGGAGCTGGAAGACGCGCCAGCAGCACTTTATAGGTCTGCTGTATGGGACCACTTTGCATTTAGAGTGACCTACGATGACGGCGGAAAGAAAGTTGTGGATAAAAGTGCAACAGTGTGCAAGCATTGTGCAACACGTTTTGTTTATGCTAACGGCAACACGATCAACATGTCATGCTAACCCCGAAATCCCACATACTCTGTCAGCGCTCCGCCCCGCTGCGCTCCAGACCGCCTGCTCAAAGCAAAGCCTACAGCCTCCGCTGTGGCTCCCGTCCGCTCCGCTCTGAGTTCCTTGGAGATCGTAGAGGGCATGCGCCAGATGATTAAATTCATAGCAGCAAAACATGCGGAAATGATCCAGGGTTTCCGCGGATCATTAAAAATAATTACAATTCATATATTTTTGGGGATTTTTTTTTATTAATTTCATAAATTTTTATGGGATTTCGGTGTAACAATCAGCATATACCGAATCGAAAACCGTGACCACGAAACCGTGAACCGAATTGAACCGTGGATTTTGTGAACCGTTCCACCCCTACTCTATATTGAAACATTTTTCCAAGCTATCAAAATTAAATATATAGATAAAACAGCAAGTACTGTATATGTTGATAAGAAGATATTGATCATGGAGTTATTTTGGTATCCATGTTGTTTGGGGTTTGAGTCAGTCCACGTTTCCCACTGTGCCTGCCTCATCTACAGATATGGCGCTGCGCCGCACAGCAAAATGGCTCCATGGCGCTATCAGCCAGAGCGGCGGTGCAGAGGTTGCCCATTTTCCTTCATTGTTTTATGTAAAATGTGTTGTTTAAAAATCCATACAGGAACTGAAAAATGCATATTATATCGGACGCCCGAAAATCTCGATATATCGGCAAATCCATTTTTTCCCACATCGCCAGTTACAATGTGGCAAAAATTAGTACAAATAAATTTATTCGTAGGAATCATACATTTTCCCAAAAGATTTTTACTTTCTGGATTTGTTCCCGTACATTTGTGATTTCCTGCGTGTAAATTTGTCTTTTCTTTATTTACTTTTTTGATTTATTCACTTAAGAATTTGTGATTCAAAATAGTGAAATTGTGATTTATATTTAAGAATTTGTGACCTTTTACTAAAAAAAAATGTGATTACAGTTGTATTGTTCCTCTCCACTGTCGCTACAAGCATGTTTGGTGTGAGGGATTGCTGTTGAGTCAATGAGTCGATGCAATCAGCTGGCCATCCTTAGAAAACTTTGAACCAATTCGACTGCATGATCTGGTTAAATTGTAAAGTGCCTTGAGATGACATGTGTTGTGAATTGGCGCTATAGAAATAAACTGAATTGAAATGATAAATTTTATTCTCGCAAATAAAGATCTGATGTCATATTTATATTTAAGTTAATAACGAGGAACAAATATAAACCCTAAAGTTATACGTGTTGTTTTTTTCTCCACATATCTCCACATACAAATGTTTTTGGCAGTTATCTTACCCCATATCATCCATCACATTTTAGCAGAAAGTGCAAACTAACAAAAAGTGAAGAGAATTTTTTCATTTGGAGCGAATGATTTGAGTAAACCCAGCCGACATGGTGCTGAGTTTCTTCAACTTTAAGGCACATTGCCACAGCTCAGCACTCCCAGCTTGGCGTTTGGCTCACGCCTGGAAAAGCAGCCTCTCTGTCCTCGGTTAGGTTTATGTAGGTCAGCCTGCTGGGAAACCAAAAAGGAGCTCTTGGATGCAGCTGCAGACTCAGCGAAACCTTTTCTGTGGAGCTGAAGGGTTTTTCTAAGAAAGGCTGAAACGTTACAGCGGGTCGCTGAGGTCCAACTCATGAGGGTACCTTTATACAATCTGCTGTGCTGTTTTTTTAATGCACATTGTTTGTGAGGTAATCTGAGGTTTTTATTAATTCAGCAATTAATACATATTAACAATAAAAAGCTGAAAATTAGCCTATATATCTTTTTTACAATAAAAAAACTTTGTTGTCTATTATATATTTCCTGTGTAAAAGGCAAAGTCCGGTATTGATAGGGATGCATATTGATTAGTTTTGTATTAATGCGTAAAATGTTAGTACATGTTTAAATGTGTTTTTTAGGCTTCTGCCTTAGCATGCTTATTTTTTGACCTCATAGGAATCATGACCTTATTATAAAATTTAAACTTTATGGCTTTACTTTTTAAAATCCAGCAAATCTTTTAATTAATCGGTTATTTAATGAAATTATTATCTACCTTTTATTGGGAGACTTGGAAAAACCATATGAACAGAATTAGCGGTTTATATTTGTCAGGTTTCTGTTATGTTTTTCTTTTCAGTATTCAGTCTTGCTTTACTCCTTGTTTTGTAGTCCTAGTAATTTAACATTATGGTATTTCCAGTCTTCCAGGTTTCTCTTTGTTGCTCTCTGCTGCCCTCTTATGTTCTCTTCCTTCTTTAGCTCTTTCCCTCTCTTGTTCTGTGCACACCTGCTCCCAGTTTCCTCATTAGCCCCCACTTTGTCTCAGTCTCCTTTAAAAGCCCTCTCTCTCTTCAGTTCCCCTTTGCTGGGTCCTCGTCAAACATGCTCCTACTCCTTCTCTCTGTGCCTTCCTCCTTATGATTGTGATTCCCCTGATGTCTCCATGGTTTCTGGTACGTTTAGACTAGTTTTCATGTTTTTGATTTTTGGACTCCTGGTTTCATGTTTGTTTGGACTTTGTTTTCTTTTGGATTTTTGGATAACCTGCCTTTGTTTTCAGTTTCCCTTTTTAATTAAATCAATGAAATTCACCTCTGCCTTCCTGCCTCTGCTTTGGGTCAACACTCAATAACCAAATCCTGACAATATTCACATAATGGTAATAAAAAAAATGGAAAATGAAGAGTTTGTTTTTTTAACTAAAGGTGTAACTTGTAATTTATGAATTCATGTCCAGAATATATTGCTTGGATTATATTTATATTGACCCTCCAAGGAATAGTTGCAGAAGAGTCAAGATGCTAGAAATAAATATTTAGTTACTGTACTTTAGATACCTTTTTGGGTATCTGTATTTTACTGGAGTATTTATTTTCTCAGAACGTAATACTTTTAAATAAACTGGCTCATTGCTTCTACATATACTGTTATTGTAATATGATGTAACAGCTGTAAAAAAAACGGGGTAAATCAACAAATTTGTTTATGAAGACAGAGGGCTGAGAAACAGACTCAGGTTCTTAAAGTAATTCTCCTTTATTAGATTTTAAATGTACATCTTAATCATAATTTAAGCTCTACTTTAATTTTAATGCTTTTTACAGCTTTAATTCTGCCAACCGCTGATCTCTTAAAGGATTTAGCTGCTCTTGAAAGAATATTTTGTTTGAAATTTTAATTTAGAACAGAACTAGAAGGAGTTTCGATCTTTCATCTTCTCACAAGCAAAAGAACATTTTATCTACTTTCTTGCAGGTAAATGTTTCAAGAATAGAGATTTTAAAGGTTATTTTCTATCACTTATGGCAAAAACTTGTACTTAAAGCTACAGCGTGTAAAAACTACAGGGATTCAAACTTAAATTCAAACTTATATCTTGTTGCCTTAGAAATGTCTATTTATAGTAACAACGTCACACATATATGGAGGCAGACATCTTAGAACTACGGCTGTCTCCCATATATACACATCCTGTTCAGTCACTCTTTGCTGGTTCCTCGTCATTTCTTGGCTCCTCATGTGTTTTTTTTCCCCTGATTTCTCATGGATTTAAATTTTTCTGTATTTTGTTTGTGGATTTTATGCATCTTTTGAAACCCTCTGGTTTTAATAGAAGCCATCTCTGCATTTGGGTCCTTCAAACCTCCACCCAACCTGACAGCCACCAGCCAAGAGTGACTGAACAGGAGGTGTGTATATATATGGGAGACAGAAACAATGGGAGGACTAATTAGCAGATGAAGAACAGGTGTGGACAGAAGCATCTAGAAGGGAGCTAGGGGGGAAAGAGGCTGACACAAGAAGGCAACACAGGGTAAACAAGAAATACCTAAGAACTGAAATACAACCAGAAAACTAAAAATGCAAATAAAACTCAAAACGAAAATCTAAACGGAAACAAAACCATTACAACAGCAGCTCAGAGCTGACAAACCAGTGACTGTAGAGATTCCCATTTAGCTTGAATGTGAATGCAGCAAGTTAGCCTATGAAAAAAATCTATATCCTACACAGAATAAAATACTATTTATAAAATGTAAACAAAAATCATCCTTGACCAGATAGGTGATATGGATGTTGAGGGAGCCATTTTGTGCCATGAAGGCCTCTGTGTTGTTGGAGGGGAGAAGCAGCTCATGTCGCTGCTGTTTGCAGTCTGACCACTAGATCTCAGATTGTAGTTTTAAGATAATTTTTGCTCTAATGGCCTTTATTTATGTGATTTTCAAAGTAGGAAGACAGGAGATTAGTTAAGAGTGGCAAAGGTCAACAGGACGGGATTTGAACCTGCGATGGATACGTCAAGGACCAAAGCCTCTGGGTCGCCTCTGCACCCCTGCCGCACCTTACACACTGTAGCTTTAAGTACAAAGTAGAACCTGTACTTTTCTTTTTGTTTTGTTTCCGTGGAAAAGTTTAGTCAATACTTTTACTTTTCACCAGTGTTTTTAAATTGTACTTTAATTTTAGAAAAGAACCAAAGTACTTTTGACACCTCTGGATACCTGGTTTAATCATGCCTGACCGATAAAAGCTTTGCTTTAAAACATCTGAAACATGGAGCTAAATCACAACTACAGGTGCTGGTCATAAAATTAGAATATCATGAAAAAGTAGATTGATTTCAGTAATTCCATTTAAAAAGTGAAACTTGTATATTATATTCATACATTACATACAAACTCATATATTTCAGATGTTTATTTTGTTTAATTTTGATGATTACAAATGACAACAAATGAAAATCTCAAATTCATCATATCAGAAAATTAGAATATTGTGAAAAGGTTCAAAATTGATGGCCCCTGGTGCCACACTCTAATCAGCTAATTAACTCAAACCACCTGCAAAAGCCTTTAAATGGTCTTTCAGTCTAGTTCTATAGGCTACACAATCATGGGGAAGACTGCTGACTTGACAGTTGTCCAAAAGACGACCATCGACACCTTGCACAAGGAGGGCAAGACACAAAAGGTCATCGCTAAAGAGGCTGGCTGTTCACAGAGCTCAGTGTCCAAGCACATTAATAGAGAGGCGAAGGGAAGGAAAAGATGTGGTCGAAAAAAGTGTACAAGCAAGAGAGATAACCGCACCCTGGAGAGGATTGTGAAACAAAACCCATTCAAAAATGTGGGGGAGATTCACAAAGAGTGGACTGCAGCTGGAGTGAGTGCTTCAAGAACCACCACACACAGACGTATGAAAGACATGGGTTTCTGCTGTCGCATTCCTTGTGTCAAGCCACTCTTGAACCACAGACAGCGTCAGAAGCGTCTTGCCTGGGCTAAAGAGAAACAGGACTGGACTGCTGGTGAGTGGTCCAAAGTCATGTTCTCTGATGAAAGTAAATTTTGCATTTCCTTTGGAAATCAAGGTCCCAGAGTCTGGAGGAAAAGAAGAGAGGCACTTCATCCACGTTGCTTGAAGTCCAGTGTAAAGTTCCCACAGTCAGTGATGGTTTGGGGTGCCATGTCATCTGCTGGTGTTGGTCCATTGTGTTTTCTGAGGTCCAGGGTCAACGCAGCCACATACCAGGAAGTTTTAGAGCACTTCATGCTTCCTGCAGCTGACCAACTTTTTGGAGATGCAGATTTCATTTTCCAACAGGACTTGGCACCTGCACACAGTGCCAAAGCTACCAGTACCTGGTTGAAGGACCATGGTATCCCTGTTCTTAATTGGCCAGCAAACTCTCCTGACCTTAACCCCATAGAAAATCTATGGGGTATTGTGAAGAAGAAGATGCAATACACCAGACCCAACAATTCAGAAGAGCTAAAAGCCACTATTAGAGCAGCCTGGGCTATCATAACACCTGAGCAGTGCCACAGACTGATCGACTCCATGCCACGCCGCATTGCTGCAGTAATACAGGCCAAAGGAGGCCCAACTAAATACTGAGTGCTGTACATGCTCATACTTTTCATGTTCATACTTTTCAGTTGGCCAACATTTCTATAAATCCTTTGTTTTTATTGGTCTTCAGTAATATTCTAATTTTCTGATATGATGAATTTGAGATTTTCATTTGTTGTCATTTGTAATCATCAAAATTAAACAAAATAAACATCTGAAATATATGAGTTTGTATGTAATGTATGAATATAATATACAAGTTTCACTTTTTAAATGGAATTACTGAAATCAATCTATTTTTTCATGATATTCTAATTTTATGACCAGCACCTGTATATCTATTATTACTTTTTGTCATCTCTAGAAAACACAAAAAAATCTTGATAATGGTTGATTATCGGCTTCTTTTGGTACTATGATCATTAGCAAATAATTCTTTTAACACGTCTTCAGTGACAGCTTCACCACACATGGTGAGACTAAAGCTGGGCATAAACTGTACGATTTTTTTGCCCTTTTTTCGGGCCGATTCTCCAGATTCGGCTGACTATCAGCCTGATCGTGCATCGTGCAGTATGCAGGGGCGATCGGAATCGTAAGATCGGAGGAAAATCAAACATGTTTGAAATTCAGTCGGCTGCCGTAAGGTCTCAACAAAACGTTGGGTTGCACAGTGTGAGAACGTACATGTTAGGAATCCAGTTTGTGTGGGTTGTGCTTTTGTTTGTTTTCCCTCCACCACCAGGTGGTGCCTGATTATCGTTTGCCTCCTAACACACCTGCGGATGGTTGCCTCATTGCTGGAGGACTCTTAAGCTGCTGACTGCCACTACCTCGACGCCAGAGTGTTTGCCAGTTTTGGGTACTCTAGCCAAGCTGAGTTTTGCTGAGTCAAACTAAGTCTTAACCTAGTTGTTTTTTTGTCTTTGCCTCTCGGCAGGAAGCCATCCTGCAAACTGGATTTTTTGGACCTTCTCCCCCTGGAAGGATTGTCTGAGCGTCAAACTGAGCTGAGGATTCAAACTGGTGGTTTGGATCTACTTTTCCCCAAGGATTGTTTGGGCTTCACACTGAGCAGGGGATTCATCTCCACAAGAAACCATTCAAGTACCGCAGGAAATCTAAGTGGCAGTCAGCTCCTCCGTTCCTCAAGGAAACACCTCAACCTGGGTAAACCCTGTCTGCCCTCCAACGAGCAAGTCAATTACTGGAACAACCCACACCGACTAGATTCAAGGAAAGACACCTTTTCTGTTGCCTTTATTCCCTTTTACAAATCGAAACATAAATTTCCCTCTGAGCCTGAACTAACCGCAGGATCTTCCCCTTCACTTTTCAGTCCTGGTTCGCCAGTGTTCAGAGCAGCACTGGACCCATCTCTAACAGTTCATAATAAACCTGTTAAACCTTCCCCTGGTCTCTCTGTTTGGTTTTCTGCATGTGGGTCAGATCTTTGGATAAAATCATGACAGTACATTTTGAGCTGTGAACTTCTAAACTCTGCGGTTTCATCGTACAGTGTAAGCCGAGCTTTGTGAAACGATTGAAAATATCACAGTGTACGCCCTGGCTTAAGCTTAATATAGAGGGCTCTACTTCATTATATGACATCGGCATTAAACGTGCTCCTCTGATGGAGTGTTTCAAGTCATACAGCCTGGAAACTGTAGATTAGACCAGCAGTGGTAGATCTTTTATGCATCACAAAATAACACCAAGAATTCAATACTCTATAAGCAGCGCGAGAAACCTGGGAACTTGGTGCTAACATCTTGATATTTGTACTCTGTAATGTGGTGGGAAACTTCTAGGAAAGAGTGCTGCCTTTACATTTCCTCTACTTTTAATGGATTAGTGACAAACGGTTGTGTAAATGTGTCAATGACAGGGATTATTTCTGAAATAAATGAGCTGACCCATTGATTTTCTCCAATATGAATCCCTTTGGAATTTGGACAGAAGAATTTAGCCCCAGTTTAACTAATGGTAGCTGAGGGGGTGCAAACCTAACCAAGGGTATCCAAGGGTAATTACATAAAGAAGAAGCTAACATATGTTTTAGATGCAGTATGGCAGGTATGTTCAGCTGATAACAAGGATTCTGATATTTTATTCCACAGCCTGGTAGCAGGACAGAGGCACCGACAGCTTAATGGCTTTAAAATCCTTAAATCCTGCTCCTTAGCCTCATTCTGAGTGCACGCACACCGCCACGTTCTTGTGCCGTTCCCAGTAGTGGCAGTCATCCGGGAAGCTCCATGCCGCTTCAGACTCCTTGTGGCGACTGACGGCGTGAACGATGAACCCACACACCTGCTTCTCCAACACCTCCACCACCTCTGGAGCGTTTCCCTTCTTCCCCGGGCCCTCCATCAGCTGCCGGATGAAGTCGCTGGGGACTGGCTGGGGTTTGGTGCTGAACGACACCACCAGGCTGATGTCGTCCACCTGAAGCACCTCGAACCAGTTCTGTCCCGCCACGTGGTGAAAGTGCTTCCCTGCTCGCAGCTTCCTGTAGGTGCTGCCCGAATGGTTGATCAGCCGCACAGACCAGGAAACCCAGTCGAACTTTTTTACCAGGAACTCCAGGAGCCGCTGAACTGCATCCTGAAGATTTTCCTCCTCTTTTTCTTGTAGGAGGCGTTGCACGTCTGATTTAGCCTGTTCTGGAAATGCAGCTATGCAGGACTCAATGGATGCCTTCATCTGGGTCTCTACCTCCTCAATTTTGGTGCTCCACTCCTGGATTTTGTCCTGCTCCTCCTCTTGGCTCTGCAATGTGAGGGCGCAGTGGCCCAGCAGGGAAATCAAGCCCAAGCAGAACAGCTCCTTCATCCGAACACAATAATTTTCCAGGAGACGGCGGTTCCTCGCCACATACCTGCCAAACAGAAACAGATTTATTTCTAGTTGATGTTCTGTCACAAGAACTCTTTAGTTGGAACAATAAAGTAAGGAATGAATTTACCTCATTACTATTTCTAAAATCGGTTCCCCAAAACTATTTGCCCCCATCACAGCATCGTAGAGAATATAGAGGTTCTTCTCTCCACCAGTTTTGGTAAAGTGCTCCAAAAACAGCCTGGTCTTTACCTCCTTGAACTGCTGTTTCGCCTCTAGGATATCCATGTACTTACGGAACAGGTTCCTGATGTTCTCTTCCACAGAGAAGTAGTCAGAGTCCAGCTTTCCCTTCTTGAGCTCAGAGTCAATGTCTTCCAGCTGACTGGAGAGCACGTCCAGCTTGCTTCTGACCGTCAGGAACTGCTCTTTGACATAAAACACCTCTTTGCTCTGGGTATTGTCCAAGGCCAGCTTTAGAACCGGAGCGGCAGCCTCACAGAAGGGGAAGAGCTCGCCGACGGTGCTCGCCAACACCTCCGCCCCCTTCTCGAACATATCCATCAGCGCCTCGATGGCCTCCTTCTTCTCAGCTACTACTTTTTCCAACGAGCTCGTCATTCTCTAAATAAAAATGGACAAACGATGAGAAAGACACATGGAAGAGTCACAGCTGAAGGTCCTGACTTTAGCATTTCTTTGAGGAAATGACTGGAGATCAACCTTTATCGTGTTCTAATGTTAAATAAAACAGGATTTTCTTCATGTTATGACTCCTCTTTCCAAAAATCTGTGGACTCAAAATACATCTCCAAATCAGAATGGGTCATTTTTTTTTGTTTTTTTTAACCAATTAATTCACATTGATCGCAATTTAGGGCTACCAGTAACCAATACCAATATACGTATATATTTAACATATTCTCATTATGAGTGCGTATGAAATCGTCTGAAAAGTTATGCACACTATTTTGTACGTTTTGGACGTTTTTCCTCAAAAAAACCACATCAGTGCGCCTGCGCTGGCAGACAGGAAAAAAAAGCAGATCCGCGGACGGACGTAAAACTGGGAAAAATCATCACTTCTTCATGCCTCTAACTACGTTGCTTGCTGTTTTATATCTTAGGGTTAGGGTGAGGGCTGATTGTAATTTATATTCTATATTCGTGAATGGTGCGTCAGATGCGCATGCGACGAAAAAAAAGTCCAAAACGTACGAAATTACGGTGCATAAGTTTTCGTACGATTTCATACGCACTCAGAATGAGAATAGGTAGATATATGGAAAAAAATCGAAATCTAGATAAGTTGTTTTTTCTTAAAATAAGTGTATTTGTTCTTGGATTTAGGAGGTAAAAGAGACATCTTGCCAATGGAACAAGACAATTTACATTTAAAATAAGAAAACACAATTGCATTGTCTTATTTCAAGTGCATTTTATCTAATTTTCTTATTTTAAGAGTAAAAATACTCATTCCATTGGCAAACTAGCTCATTTACCGACTCAAATTAAGCGTAAATACACTTAATTTGACATTTCTACTTATTTTTAGATCCTTTTTCCAGTGTGTAGGTAAACTGGAAACAAAACTAAATCTAGATAAGTCATTTTTTCTTAAAATAAGTCCATTTGTTCTTGAATTGAGGAGGTAAAAGAGCCATTTTGCCAATGGAACAAGACAATTTCCACTAAAAATAAGAAAACACAATTGCATTGTCTTATTTCAAGTGCATATTATCTAATTATCTTATTTTAAGAGTAAAAATACTCATTCCATTGGCAAACTATCTCATTTACCTACTCAAATTAAGGGTGAATACACTTAATTTAAGTAATTTTTACTTATTTCTAGATCGTTTTTACAGTGTAGGTGAACTGGAAAGAAATCGAAATCTAAGTCATTTTTTCTTAAAATAAGTGCTTTTTTTGGATTAAGGAGGTAAAAGAGACATCTTGCCAATGGAACAAGACAATTTACATTTAAAATAAGAAAACACAATTGCATTGTCTTATTTCAAGTGCATTTTATCTAATTTTCTTATTTTAAGAGTAAAAATACTCATTCCATTGGCAAACTAGCTCATTTACCGACTCAAATTAAGCGTAAATACACTTAATTTGACATTTCTACTTATTTTTAGATCCTTTTTCCAGTGTGTAGGTAAACTGGAAACAAAACTAAATCTAGATAAGTCATTTTTTCTTAAAATAAGTCCATTTGTTCTTGAATTGAGGAGGTAAAAGAGCCATTTTGCCAATGGAACAAGACAATTTCCACTAAAAATAAGAAAACACAATTGCATTGTCTTATTTCAAGTCTTATTACTATCTCATTTACCTACTTAAATTAAGGGTAAATACACTCTGTCCCGCCACGTGGTGAAAGTGCTTCCCTGCTCGCAGCTTCCTGTAGGTGCTTCCTAAATGGTTGATCAGGAAACCCAGTCGTACTTTTTTACCAGGAATTCCAGGAGCTGCTGAACTGCATCCTGAAGATTTTCCTCCTCTTTTTCTTGTAGGAAGCGTAAATACACTTTTTATTTATGTCTTGATCGTTTTTCCAGTGTAGACAGAGGTGTCGTTTGTCAAACATCTTGGTTTTGGTCTACACTCAGTGCTCAACACTAGCCTGGGTGCCATTCCGAACTTAGTCCCACCCACAAGGTTTGAGGTCGGGAAGTTCGGTCTGGCGTTGCTCTGTAGTAGCGCGAGTACGCTCGCACAATATCTGGCGGGCCAATCAAATTGTCAGGGCGGGCTTTATACGATGATGGACAGATGATCAACAGTAACGTAATCAACCACGTGACCAAAGCGCGCTTGGGTGACAACAACAATGACTGCCGCTGGAGAGTTGAGGTGTGTAGATTTCTGTTCTAGAAGATATCGACAGCAAATTAATTTTAAAAGAGGAACAGAGAAACGCGATCAAGGCTCATCTTCTTATTCTAGGCGCGCGACTGCACGCTTTGATTTTTGTTGACAACAACTATGCGTCGCTTAACATACGTCACGCACTCCGTTGCTCTTATTGGTTGCTGGTCTATCCAATTGAGTGCAGAGGCATTTTTTTTCCTGGTTCGTTTGAAACGCGCCCCATAATCACAGCTCTATGGAGCAGCATCAGACTCATATTCTGACTAGAATTGAGTAGGACTACGTCAGGCTAGGTCAACACCCCACCTGGTGATGAAATTTTACTTATTGCTCCTTTAAAGTTAATTGTTCATTTTTCTAAGGTTACAATTTTAAATTGTTGCCTTTTCTCTGGTTCTTTTTAAACAATAATAATAATAAAAAATCAACAATTATTTATGGGAACTGATATAAAAGGTATAGAGTTTTGCTTCATTTTTGGCCGTATTGCCCGTTTCTAAACCCGTCAGAATCTGTTGATCAGAGCTTCTAAACTTTTTTTTATCTGACCTAAAAAAAATTTTACAAAATTATAGTGAAACAATTAAATCCCTCTCAGTTTAATAAACCCAAATTAGAGGAACTTTTCTGGCAACATTTGGTCTTCTTCTAACAGTCAGAACTTACTTTAAGCGAACCTGCTACTGGATCATCATGGCTATAAACACAAGTATGGAAATTATCTAAAAAGAAGGAGTTAAGCCAAGTATCAACCCATGAGCCAAATTCCTGATGATCCCAGCAGCCAATTATTTGATCGCCTTTTTAGTTCATTTACTATTATTCCTTAATGCCTGCTTTTATTGCTGCATCTGAGAGATCAAGATTATTAATTTTGCTTGTTGTGTTGCTTTGCAGGTAAACAGGATTAATAAAGCTGCTTCGTTGAGCTGAATTTCAGTCTGTTTTTTTCCCTTTTATTATTATTATGGTTGTTTTAGTTCCAGTTAGCTTCCACTGTTTTTCTCATGACTGTTACCAGCTTTCAGGACGATGTTCAAATGCAGATATTTGGCTCCGCAGACAAAGATAAAAAAATCACACATGTTGATGGTTTTAACAGTCAGTTTGCATTCTTCTGAAGAATCTCCCTCTAGCTTTGCTCTTTGCCTTCATGTCGTTGATAACAAGAAGCTTCTAAAGTGATGAGCTGATGGCTTTTGTTGCAAAAGAAAATAATATGAAGCGTCATATGGATTGCAAAGTGTTAAAGCATTTATTGGCCTGTTTTTAGATCTTATTCTGGTTATTAGAGCTAAATATGACAAAGCTGTTTTGTTCAAGTAATAATTAGGAGAAAAACACTCAGATTACATTAAAATGACTCCTGTTTTTTATTTTTACATAAAAATATATAAAATAAAGAATATTCCAAAGAAGGAAAACATGATTAGCCAGTTTTAGATCCATTTAATCTTGTAATAACATGAGACTAGATTTTCTTTTTCTCATTTTAGGATATTTCTACCCTTCTTCCATAAAATCTCAGTAGTTTCAATGTTTTTCTAATGAGATGAACTGTTGTTACGTTTGTTCCTCTGAGAGATATTCATAAATGTATTTATAGTTTATATAATCTTTTGCATAAATATAAATTGTGATTTTATTTATTTTAACCGGCGTTGGCCTTCCCACAGTCTGAGGAAGAGAAGTGCTGCTTATAGGAGGTTTAAAATAGTCCAAACATGGTGAGAAATAAGGGAAGATAAACATTTCTACCACAACAATCCAGGAAAACATAACAAACATGGCAGACTCTGTGCTTTACTCAAGGTTAGAGTAAAATCTGCTCTTATCATGCAGGACAGAGGTCACTTCAGCTCATTCTGGAAGAAAAAGCAACAGAAAGAAGCTAAATTTACCTTTAGACAATAATTGCTGCTCTTTAAGGTAAGGAAGAAAAAAGAAATCAAGAATAAAACCTCCCTGGTTTTCAGGTAACAACGTCATTCAGACAAAATGGAGCCTGATATGCTGAGAGGAGAAAATGTCTGTTTTTGGATTATTAAAGGCTAGAGCAAGTTTTAAAATCTCCTCTCATCCATCAGTTCATCCTAACAAAGACTTCTGTCCCACAGATCCGATCATAATAAAACCATTTCATTTGTGAACAAAACTAAACAAATATCCAAACAAATAAGACGAATAAAGGAGTAAAAAGGGGGATTTTTCATGTCTGTGTTTAAACTGCATCACGTTTAACTGTCACGCGCACCCAGAACAAATGCGCAACGGAAGCCTTTTTTACGCACAAATCCCCTGACAGCATCAGACACACCCCTCAGTGTTTCCCCCCCTCAGATGGAAGATAAACATTCAGTGCATTCCTCTAATAACAATACTTGCTTTTCTGTACCTGAACAGAGAGGATTTGCTTCTTCTCCTTCTTTCCACCGGATCTGTTCCGACTGTTAAAGAAACAGGTTGGATGGATTTTTCCCACTCCCTGTGAGGAAGGAATTTTAGCCTTTTCAGGTCTCCAGTGGAGCTGACGGGGTTCCAGAGATAAGAGGCAGAAAAGGTGCGCACCAAATGTCTGCAAAAGGGAGAGAGAGGTAGGCAGAGAGGGGAGAGAGAGGGAGGGAGGGGGAGGAAGTGGGACAGAAAGAGCGCAGATTTGCGGAGGATCCATTTTCTTCTCCACCTTCATTGGAGCAACATCTGATTTCCTTCAACAACAAAAACTCAAAAGTAAATATTTGGCTTTAGATGATTTTCTCTAAATGTTTTTTTTTTTTATCCTCTTTATTTCTGCGTTTTTCGGTCCAAAGGTTTTACTGTTTTAACAGCAGGAGGTAAGAAACAAAAAGCATGTTTCCATTTAATCATTTAATCACATCCCAGCGGGTATTTGGTCCTTGTTAAGAAAAGGAAGCTGTGAAGCATAAAGGTTGGATTTTTATTTTATTTAAAAAAATGTAATCAATGCTGAAACAGTTTTTGCTGAAATTAATGTTGATGTAATGTGGATTAAACATGGTGCCACATTTAATTTGATCTGTTTGGTGTTGAGCGCTTTTTGACGTTGAATGGATGTTTTTCTCATTTCAAAAAAATGCGTAAAATTACATTTTTATTCAGGATCGTTGTTGGTTTTAAATAAAGCAGGATCCGCAAACCGCACACTTTCTATTTATAACCGCTCAACCGACGCCCGTCACGCACATCCGCGAGGAATTGTTGCACCACGACATCAGAGACACATTTATTTAGTTTAAATATGAGCTTTTATGACGATTTATGATTATTTTCATGACGGAAGGGAAATAAAGATATTAAAAAAACGCGCATCCTTCTCCTTTACGCACGACGTGCAATAAAACCCTCCATCCTTTTTATACACAAACGCAAAATTATCTTTTAAATCATGAAATATTTGCGTTTCAAACCCAATTCTCATGTCGTGACCAAAGTTTAATCAATAATTCATAAAATCATCAAATTTTTTCTGCTGGTGAAAATAGATGATTTGAAAGGAGGTGGAAATAATCTTCATCCCATGATGGATGATGAGGGTCATTCCAGAGGGACCCAACCTCGGTGACTCATCTGATTTTCATTCTGACTCCAAACCAGCGGCTCTTTGATCAAATCATCCTCCCCCCCCTCATCTAAGAATCACCAAAATGATGCTCAGACAGATTAATGCAAGCATGTGTCTATAGGGTCAGATTATAGGGGGGCCCAGACAGAGGGACAAAAAAAAACAACAACTACAAATTATATCAGCTTTAATATATCAGTATTGATTAATTCACTAAAAATAGGGGTGTTGTTTATCTTTATGTTTCGCTACGTAATGTAATTTATGTTACATAATTTGAAAAGGTCAGTCCAGTCTATAGGGAGGTCAGGACGGGGTCAGGGGTCAGGCTAGAATTTCTGTTCATTGAATTCAGTTTTCCTTTGCTGTCTGAGTAGTTTAGTAAATAAATGTGAAAAAAAAGTGTTTCTGGTTCAAACGTAAGGATGAAGTTATTTAATTACTGCTTATTCATCAATAAACGTCAATAAACATCAACACCTTAGTTTACTAGGGGTGGAACGGTTCACAAACTCCACGGTTCGGTTCAGTTCACGGTTTCGTGGTCACGGTTTTCGGTTTGGCTCCCATACAGCAGACCTATAAAGCGCTGCTGGCGCGTCTTCCAACTCCTGTTCTTTCCCACTCGCCATGCCCACACAATTCTCCACAACAACTGATTTTTTTCTGCTACACCCGGCTACGCTGCTTCGCTTCTTCTTCTTCTTGTTTACTACTGGTGGTTGGCTTTGGTCGCAGTACCGCCACCTTCTGCTCTGGAGTGTAAACGCTTCGCCTATGAGAAAAAGGAGCAGCGCATGAACCGAACGAAACACACGCGAACCGAACCGAGACAGTCGAACCGAACGGTTCGGACGGTTTTCATAAACCGTTCCATTCCTATAGTTTGGTTCTGCTGGAGGTTTCTTCCTGTTCAAAGGGAGCTTTTCCTCTCCACTGTCGCTACAAGCATGCTTAGTGTGAGGGATTGATGAAGAGTCAATGAGTCGATGCAATCAGCTGGTTTTCCTTAGATAGAAAACTTTGAATTAATTATACTGGATAATCTGGTGAACTGGAGAGTGCCTTCAGATGACATGTGTTGTGAAATGGTGCTATAGAAATAAACTGAATTTAATTATTTAAATCTTCTTTCATAGTACAGCGTCCAGCTAAATATCCAGATCAGGGGAGAAAACTGAAAAAAAAAAAACTGAAAAAGTTGATGTTTTTTCATAAACTGGACAGTAAATACAGTCTGCCTGTTAAAGTCTAATTATTCAGTCAGGCTCTGATGATGCTGGTGGGTTTCAGGTCCCAGAGATAAAAATAACAGGTGGAAAAATTAAATCCATCGGTGTGTTGTCGCCCCCTTGTGGAGAAAATAGTAAAACGCAGCTCAATTGTTGTCAGTACGGTTACGTTTCTTTAAAAATGTTAACAGATTTCTTTAGTTTGGATACTTTAAACAGTAAAATATTTATAATCTTTAACATATATATTGAATAGTAACTGTTTTATTTTAATTCTCTTAATTATTTATCTTTTAGTTGCTGGTTTAATTAGATCCTTTTGGACATTTTCAAATAAAATGAGAATATATAAAAGAATGATGAACCATAAGATAAAACTGCATCTTAAAATCACATAAAAGTTGCTTTTTGTCATTAATTAAATCCTTGGAAAATCTACTTTTTTTTGTTGAAAACATAAATAAATTATTGCTGTTTTACTGTTTAAAGTCGGTTTGAAGAGTTTAAATGAGCTAAAAGGCAAAAGTCTCGACAACTTTTCGGTTTTTAAACTGGGCTCAGAGCAGAAAGCAAAATTATAATTTTCTGACTGATCTTTGATGGAAATCTCCTTCCTAAAAAATATACAAATACAATCACAAATATACTAGTAGAAATCATGAATCAGGATTTTGTCTTAAAAATATACAACATAATTGAATTAAACCAGCAACTAAAGATTAATTTAACCAGAACTCTGACTGCTAACACTAGTAAAGACGTTGGTGATATAAATCTATATTTGATCTGCTTTCCTGCTGCTGATGGCAGAAATCCTTCAGAATGATAACATTGGGTTAGAAATCTTCACCATTGCAGAAGCTTACAGTTTCATCCATGTGAGACTGAGATGCAGACAGGAAATCGTAGACGGCGAGCAGTAAAACCTCCTAGAAATGACCGAATAACGAAGAGAAAAACAATAAAGACAGACTGAATGAGGTCAGCAATGAAAACCTGAGTATCGTTTAATAATTTAAGGTTTATGGATTTGAACTCTAACCTGCTGCAGTTTCTCCTCAGTGAGTGAAATCAGACTCCATCCCTCTCAAAGCTGCGCTCTCTTCTTTTCTTCTGTAAAATAAGCAGCTCAAAGAACTTCATTTTAAATGTCTTTATTTTCTTATAACATGCTATTTTTTCAAAAAAAGAAAATTATAAATGGTCTGTTTCTTTCCTCTAAATGAAAAGTCAGAGATCTTTGTGGTCAAAAAGAAGTGCTGATAGAAGCTCCTCCCATTTAGCTGTTGGACAATTAACTCAAAAACAATAAATTAATATGCTGTGCCCTATAATAGTAGATAAACAAAGTAAATATCTGTCGCTTTTGTTTGTTTTTTCTAAATTATTATCTGAAGAAAGTTTTGGATTTTAACTAAAATCTACAGAAGATGGATATAATATAACTTTATTGATCTCAACCTCTGCATTTAACACATTAGTTGGGGAGCAGTCACTGGAAAAAATCCAAATCTAGATAAGTAATTTTTTCTTATAATAACTGCATTTGTTCTTTACGGAAGAGGATTAGGGCCACTGAAAAAAAAAAAAAAAAAGTTAACTTTTTATTATTTTATTTCAGTATAGTATGGGAAAAAAGTCAGAATTCTGAGAAAAAAGTCCGAATTCTGAGATTAAAGTCAAAATTGACTTTAATCTCAGAATTCTGAGATTAAAGTCATAATTCTGACTTTTTTCTCAGAATTCTGACTTTTTTATTGTCAGAATTCAGTCAAAATTCTGAGATTAAAGTCAGAATTCTGTGATTAAAGTCAGAATTCTGACTTTTTTCTCAGAATTCTGACTTTAATCTCAGAATTCTGACTTTTTTCCCATGTTAAACTGAAATAAAATTTAAAAATCAGTTTACTTTTTTTTTTTCAGTGGCCCTAATCCTGTTCCGTAGTTCTTAGATTGACTTAAAATAAGAAAAAACAATTGTGTTGTCTTATTTCAAGTGCATATTATCTAATTATCTTATTCTAAGAGTAAAAATACTCATTCTATTGGCAAACTATCGCATTTAACTACTCAAATTAAGGGTAAATACACTTAAGAATTTTTTTTATGTATTTCTAGATTGTTTTTCAAGTGTGGGCTGCCATCCTAGGGCAGATAATTGTTAAGGGCCTTGCTCAGGGACCCAGAGTCACAGTCTGTGGGACTCAAACTCAGAACCTGAGGATTGCAAGCTCTATTCCCTAACCACTAAGCCTCCTCTCCTCTATTTTATTTATTTTATATAATAATTGAAATCAAGCATTTCAAAGGCAAATAAAGGAAATGGGGGCGTGGCTAAAAATGTTTCTCTACAAAACTCAAGTTTGAAGTGGAAGTTTTTAAATTAACCAGTTTGTTTGGTTGGGAATAAGGCAGAAGTGATGAAAAAGAAACATGCAGTACATCTTATATCTATAAAAAGTGTTTAATGTGAAGTACGTAGTCTTTATGAGCCACAAGTCTGGAAGAAAACCCAGAAAAGGGACGAAAAGTTGTTTTCAAAACTAGAATCAAATCATTTATTTAGAGCTTTTAGTCTTTGACTGTAATAATCAGTTTTCAGCCAAACTTTCCTTTTATTTTTATGTTGTAAAATCAGTCCTATTCTTTATTCAAGTTCATTACTTATTTAATGAGCTTTATGCCATGATGTGTACCTTTATTTTTATTCTTCCTCACGTACAGCATGAAGCGTTTTACTGCTAAACTGTTTTATTTTAATACAGAAATAATGGGGGTCTGCAAGGGGGTCTTGAAAGTTTTGATTTTATTCCCTCCTGCAATTTTTCCCCCTAATTGAAATGTCTTTAAATCCACATTAACATGAATTGAACAGACTGTAGTAAACAGATAAATGGAGGGAGAAGACGTCTTTCAGGCATCAATGCTCACATTCAGAGACACACAGGAGCTCTTCAAGCTGGACACCGTTTCATTCACAACACCTGTCCCATCAACCAGGAATCAGAAATACTTTCACTGTAAAAAAGGTCCAGAAATAAGTAATAATGTCTTAAATTTAGTGTATTTACCCTTAATTTGAGTAGGTAAATGAGATAGTTTGCCAACATGTACTTGAAATAAGACAATTTCATATTTTTTTTCTTATTTTAAATATAAAATTTCTCGTTCTATTGGCAAACTTTCAATTACCACCTCAGTTCAAGAAAAAATGCGCTTATTTTAGGAAAAAATTACATTTTTTGCAGTGTTAATAATCCCAGAGATAAATGACTTTAGTTACATTACTCCATATGTAATAGAGTGACTATAGAACAAGTTTGATAGAACACAAATTCATACAATACCGCTCCATCTTACCATCAGTTTGGGGCCCTTGGGTTGGAAAACGTTGCTATAAAAGCCAAAATTGTTGTATATTCTGTAGCGACAGCAGCTGTAATCCATCACTACAATCAATCAGTACTTTAAATAACTTCATAACAACCGTTTTCTTCTTACTTCTTTATTTATAACGATGCTTATTTACAAACCCTGAAGGAAAACATCCAAAACAAAAAAAAACTATGAAAAGGTCACATGTGGGACATTTCAGGACGCCTTCAGGGTCCGTTGTTCCTCCCTATAAAGAGCACTTGGACTTTATTAGTGTAACAATAATCGTCAGGATACAGAACCATCAACCCGATTAGTTCAAGCAGGACGGGTTAGACCCACAAACGTACAAAATTAAAAATAAACTGGAGGTATGGAAAAAGAACATATTTTATATTTATTTTATTTTCCTAACAGCAAAGCAAACCTGGGATATTTGATACCACTGGTTTACGGTTAATCTGAGCTGTAGTGTCCCGGCAACCATAAACAGAACCCCCCCCCCCCCCCCAAAACCGTATAAAAAATATAAAATTCAAACAGGTGCTGAAACATTCAGATAAAAACAAACGGCAGAAAGATGATTGGAGGTGGAAATCTATGAAATGAATGTTTAAGGTTCAAAAAATGCTTTAAATTATTTGTTACTAGAAGCTGAACTCTGGGTGCCTCTTATGTGTTCGTTAAAACGGAGAAAAACCAAATGGGGTCGTTTTAGGGTCCTTTACATTCATCGTTCCTTTGGCAGACAGAAAGTTTTCACACCTCTTCTCTCCGACCGTCCCTGAAAGCCTCCAAACACCAGGCTAATATTTCACAAAGTGCATTAATATGATCTGATAGCATGAAGCTGGAATACATGCAGGTTATGACCATTTTTATTGATTATAATCTGATTAAATATTTGGATTTTAATAAATGTAAAACTGGCGGATATTTTTATTTTAATGCAGAAGTTTAATGATAAAAAGGCTAAATGTTTCGCTGATATTAAATCCGATGCTATAAGTGGATTTTTTAATTTGGCCTTTTATAGGAATTTTATAATTTTACTCCCCCCAAATAATTAGTGTTTATTTTTCATAACTTAAATCTAAATTAGTGCTTTGACTTGATCACTATGTGAGCTGATGTCTCCATCGCCCTAAAGCCAGTTTCCATGCAGCAGGGTCTGAGGGCGTGTTGCCTTCAGGTTGACGTGGTAAAAGGAGACTTGAAGCGGGAACGTGGACCCGTGAGTCCAGAACAGAACCTTCTGGTCTTTATTTGCACTTGAGCAAAGCCTCCTGCATCTTCTGCTGGACGTGCTCCATCTTCTCGGCCCACTCCTCGCTCAGGCCCTCCTCGTCGTCGCCGATGACGGCGGCGTAGCCCATGAGGGCGATGAGGCCGATGCAGAACAGGTAGGTGAGGCGCGTGCAGAGGCGCTCCATGATGCGGCGGTCGCCCTGGGAGTGCTTCAGGTAGACCTCCAGGATGGGTCTGCTGAAGAGCTTGGGTTTTCCCACCACGCCGTCGTACAGGGTGTGCAGGTTCTGGTCGCCCAGGTCGTTGGCGTAGCTCTCCTCGAAGTCCTCCTTCTTGCCCTCGCGGTGCTCCGGCCTCGCCTCCACCATCGCCATGAACTTCCTGAACTGGTTCTTCAGGTTCTCCTCCACGCGGCAGTACTGGCCGTCCAGCGTCTCCTTCTCGATCTGAACCAGCGTCCGGCGGTTCTGCTGGGAGATCTCGTTCAGCTTTTGGTTGACCGACCCAAACTCGCGCTTCAGGGTGCGGATGTCCTCGTCGTCGATGTGGTGCAGCACCACCCGGATCAGGGAGCCGGCCACGCCGAAAATGGGGTTAACCACGGCCGCCGCCGAGGAGATGCTGGCTACACAGTGGAGGACTTTGACTAGGCCCTGCTTCAGCTTGGTGTGGTCCTCCTGGATCTCCTCATCTGTCATGGTGGCAATGATCTGGAGAAAGGAAAAGATGACAGCCGTTTTACCCGCCGCTCGTCTCGTTTAAAGCAGAGCTCCCCAACCCCCCCGACAATGACTCTTCATCACTTTGGCTAAAAAGGAGGAAGAGTCAGTTAAGCTTTGGAAAACAGACACCCAAACAAATGCTAGTTAGTATTTTTTTCCACTGAAAAACTGCATTGAACTTTCAAAATGAATGAAAATATAATATATATTTATCAAAAGTTTCACGAACCCATTGGAAATGTTTTTAATATCGTTTTGCCCCCCCATTTTCTAACTTCAAGTTTGAAATTGCATGGTAAGAAATAAAATAAAATAAATAAATCTTGGTGGATATCTCCTTAGAACCAAATGTAAAAATGACTCATGGATATTTAGAGGTTGCAGATTTAAAGCCTCAAAATCTAAAATAAATTAAAATACATTATTTGGGCTGAAAAAAATGAAAATACATCCTTTTTTAAACTTTGTGCTGAAAAAGTTTTTTTAAAAAAAAGAAAATTTTAACAGAATAAAAGCTAAAAGACCAAAGTCTCAATCATGCTGTACCCATACTCTACCACTAGAGGGCAGTGTTTCACATTCTCTACCAAGTTATAGCCTTTTGCTTTGAAATCTGTTAAAAATTTTGTGCTGCTATGATTTTATTGCTGTTAATGGGAATCTTCCCCCGCAAAATCAAATAAAATTTAGCTTTTTTTTTTGGGTGTTTTTGCAGATTTCAACAGTTACTGACCAGAGGTCAAAAGGTCAAACACCTGCTCCACCTCAACCCAACCAAACAAAAACAATGTCAAATGTTTGCGTACTTTCGTGCTGATTTTGTCTTAAAACGTTCAAACCTAAAAACTTTTGGAAACTTTATAACAGAAGCAGCACAAACTAAGAATTTTCTCCACAAAATTCCTTTTAAAGCAAATCTGAGGTGTTTTTATATCAGATTTGAGATCTTAGAAAGAGTCCAAACTGAGGTTACTTCTTCTAATGTTTTTGTTCAATGATCCTGCAGCGGAGACGCCAACTGTAGAGCTAGAACTTTTTTTCTGTGGACAGATTTTGTTATTCTGAACCGGATCTGATCCTTTCAGCTGTGGGAATATTACGGAAGCTCGGCTGAATCCAACCTGCTGGAGCAGAAAAGGAGCTGCAGCATTCAGACTCGTTTAATAATCAACATTTGAATCCTGGAAAAAAAAGGAGTTCAGTCTCCAGAGTCGATGGAAATGGCTCAGAGTCACATTTTACTCTGGAACATTTCGTCTCCAACAGGCTGCGGTTGTCAGCCATGAAAGGGTTAAGAGCCTCCATGTTTTACCGACAGCTTTTCAGCACCAGGCTGCTCCCTGCTTGTTTCTATGGACCGTGCCGATAGCTCCTCTCTGTGACTGAGGCACAGCGTGTGGGCGGAGTCACAGAAACTGCAGCCACTTTCCCAGGCTGCAGAACGTGTTCATTATATAACAGAGGCTCACAATGCAACATGAGGAAGGAGCTGAGCAGCATTCTGACATCCAGAGACGTGTTCATCTCTGGTTTGAGGCCTCAGGAGGCTGAAGGCCTCAGTCAGCCCTCCTGCTCTTCCCAATACCTCCACTGGGGGGCAGTAAGTGACCCACTTCCACAGAAACAACCCAAGCATCTGATTTCAGCACCACAGCAGTGGACTGACAGCTCTGCCTCAGATTAACCCTTTAATTCCAGGAAGATAAACAAAATCTGCCAGTTCTGGACTTTAAAAGCAACAAAAAAAGGGAGAAAATAAAGAAGTTATTCTAATCTTCAGAAAAAGACACTTTCAGCTGAAAATCTGACCGCTATATTGAGACATTTTAAAATCCGAAGAGCATTTTGTGGCGCTTCTATTAGTGGCTATCTTACATAACGTAGATCACAGAAAGTTAACTGTTCATTGAAAGATTTTGGATCAATTGTTTTATGTTTATAAACGATTTTGTGTCTTTTTTTCTTTCAGAATCTCATTGGTTCCCTTCCTCAACATTGTCCAACAAAATCCAACTTCCTGTGCAGGTAATTAAAGGCTTCAATTATCTATTTTTTTAAACTATAAAGGAAATACTTAGAAAAGCTAATTAAACATGATGGGATTATTAGTTGTATTCAATCAGAAATGTGTTTTTTAATCAACATTTTTATGATTAATGCAGTAAATGAATTTTTGATTTGTTCTCTTTACTAGTAATGTTTGACGTCCATCAATAAATTTTTAAAAGTTGTACTTTTGTCCCCCATTTGTTTCACATAATAAAAACAGGATCAAATATTCTTACTGGATGAATTTCTGTAATTCCGATAATTTTAAATGGTATAATTTTCAGAGCAGTATTTTGCAGCAGCTATTCTTACATGAAAAACTACAAAAAACATTTATTTTTCTATTAAAAACGTACTTTTTTAGTTATTAGAATCACACCGCATAGTCTTAGGATTAAAGTTTGGTCCTATTCTGCCCAGTCCTGCCCCACATTAACCTGTTTTATTACTTTTATCGATCTAATATTTATCAAACAGCTTTAAAAGCATCTAAATCTGACCAAATTTGACCGATTCTGAGATATTATTCATATTTTAGGAGGATATCAGCGACAGTTTTCAAAGTAAAGAAGGATACTCTGTATAAAACTGAACTAAAACGTTAATTAGTTGTAATTAAACTGACCAATTACAGCCGTTGAGTCAAAAAGCCATTAAGTGAGCCAGCCAATCACTGCTCAGGGGGGAGCAGGCACCTTTAATCAAAGATAAAACACCTGAAGCTCAGATTTGATGGATTAATTGGATTTAAATGTAAATAAAATGTGTGTTTGAGCTTTAAAATAAGTGGAGCTTGTGCTGAATGTCTGACCAGGAAGTGGCTCCTCCAGCTCCTCTCACCTGCTTCCAGGCAGCTCAGAGGCCATCTTGGATGTTTTATTCAGAACAGGAATGCTAGGCTAACCTGAAATAACTTCTAATCCCTGACTGATTCTGCTGCTTATGTCCAGCAGGCGCATTCAGGGACCTGCTTCAGTTTTCCTTTCTAGCAGTTTGTTGTATTTTCTGATGTTTTTCCCCCACAGAGCTCATGTTGGTGTTAAAAAGAGGCCTCTGGTAGGAAGTAGGATCCAGAAGCTGAAATTCTTCAACCCATTTCTGCACTAATGTCCCAAACATCCTAAAAATCGAGCATCATCCGGTGTTCTTTGTTTGGGAGAGCTATAATAAGCAGCTCATCTCCTGTGCTGGAGCCCAGAGAGCTGCCTTCCTGCCCAGCTCTGGCTCCCCCTAGCTACCTCTCCATATTTCCTTGTTAGTGCACACCCTGAGCCCTCACCCTCCCTGGCTAAGAAACACATTAAATACACCAAAATACACCTGAAAAGCTGTTTTTTTCGACATATATCCCAAGTAAAGAGTCTCCATTTGCCTCCCAGCCATCATTGGGTCCCATTGGTTTCACCAGAACAGAGGATTTCTTACCTTTTCAGACTGACTCTGTCAAACTCTGCCTTTCCAAAGTCCCAACCTAAACACCCTCCTTCTTCTTCCCAGCAATCCCTGCAAAAAGGACACTTCCATGTATGTTGAATATGTGGGGGTGATCAAATGGGACAAAACCAATTTTTAAATTCAAATGATTCCCCTTAAATTAAAAATAAGATGTTCAGGCTCCATAAAGGCAACAGCTCCAATATGGAACCAAAAATGGCATTTGAAGTGAGTTAAATAATAAATAACCTTACCTCAGAAATACGTGGTCCCACCCCCTGAAATGTAGACTTCTTGTGCTCCATCCAATAGTGGAACAGTTGTTCCAGAGGAGGGTTTGTCAGCGAGTGCGCAGCTGAAGTCCTGGAGACGCTCAGCTGACTTCGGTGCGTTTCCAAGCCCTGGAGCATCTTTAAAGGCTGCATATCCAGATCTGATGGACTTTTTGGGTCAAAGGGGATGTTTTTGTTCGGGAAAAGATTTAAAAAGGCGGAGAAAATTTGGAAAACTAGGGTAAAATCCAGCGATACCAAAAGAGCGCAACGAATCCAAAATAGACCTCTCCAAAATGGGAAAGGAGTATCCAAGGCTCAGAAAACTCTTTACAGGCTCCAGGGAGGAAAAATACAAAAAGTCAATCTAAGTCTAAAGGTAAAGGTTCTAATTAAATCAAAATATTAAGGTTTGGGTGCAAAATGTCGAAGCTTTACTCAAATAGAGTCAATTTTTAAGTCCAAAAAGGAGCGCAAAGTACAGCAGATGAAATGTTCAAAAATAAAGACACTTTACAATAAGATCAGCTTTTAATTTGACAAATTTTAAATGTTTTTATTATAAATTGGTGCTAATAACATTGGATTGTAGATTAATGTGTGAATTTACTGAGCAGAGAATGGAGCATGCGCACATAGCGCATCCATCCAGTGCGCTAAAGCCCCAGCCTGCGCCTCCAACTTGGCTCCAGGAAGCTTAAAATCATTTCTGTAAAATAGAAAAAGCTTCCAGATCAGCGAAGCTTCGGCTGAGATCCCAGCTCCGACCGTTGGGGATGTTTCTCCCAAAAACAAACCTCATGCAAATGATGCTGCAGCATGATGAGCCGCTCCGCCTCCACCTGTCAGCCTCCTTCATGTTTTATCTGCATCCTTTTATCGCAGCATGAAGGCACCATGAGGAAGAGCTTCTTCCGCCTCCCTGTGAGTCCTGACTGCGGATAGAGAAGCCATCTGCATCCCGCTTTCTCTCTGAAACACCAATCTTCGTGATGCAGCAGCTCAACAGCGGCGCTGTTCTCCTCCTCTCTGCTCATGAATCAGAAATAAAAGGAGCTTTTTGTCCTTTAAAAAGCACAAAGCTTTCATTCTATCCTCAGACAGTTCTTAGAGGACGTCTTGCATCTGATCGCTGACGCAAACGTCCGCACACAGGCGGCCTTTCTTTAGCGCCAGGAGCGCACAGCAGCCGGCGGCGGGCTGCCTTTGTGCGCAGCAGCAGCTGCGGCTCATGATTCAGACAGTAGGTGGATCAGCAGCCAGTCAAACTGAAGCACATTTGTTTATGATCCGCAGCTGCGGGCTGTGGGGCTCAGACCTGCATAACATCCATGATCAATACCCGTTTTCCCCTTTACTTTGGCAGCTGCTCTAATATTTAAGTAAAAGTTTGGAGACAAAATTAGAGACTGAAAAATCTATTCATTAGACATACGGTGCTTTTTCAGCTAAAAATGGCATTAGATTGGAAGTTTATACAAGTTACTTGTCATGATCTGGCCTGTTTGCTCTCCCTTAAAGGAATAGTACACCCAAAACATGATTAGCCTTCATTTTCTACTCACCCCCATGCTGAGCAACACTCTGGAGTACTTTTTTGATATCTCAAATGCATCTGGAGATCTGGGAGGCTTCTTGCTGTCTGCTGACATTCAAATAATGGAGGTCTATGGCGACCGAGACAGAAAGGTCCATAAAAGTCCACAAAAAACGTGTCAATATTCCTCCATACTGCTCGTCCAATGTATTCCAAGTGTCCTGAGTAGGGAGCATCCAGAATTTACTCGAAACAAAGTCATTTAGAATGTTTTTAGGATTTCCTGAAAGCGCGCGCCAGCGAGTTCATGATGCCACGGAAGCCGGCAGACCAAACCAGATGAAAGTGCGCATTCCATTATTTGAATGTCAGCAGACAGCAAGAAGCCTCCCAGATCTCCAGATGCATTTGAGATATCAAAAAAGTACTCCAGAGTGTTGTTCAGCATGGGTGGCAGTAGAAAATGAAGGCTAATCATGTTTTGGGTGTACTATTCCTTTAAATCTACAGTGTGTAATAATTACAGGGATATACAGTCATAAATGTAATATATTATACATAACTATGTTATTTATCATCATCTACGAGCTCAGCCTCTTAACCTTAATATTTGCGTTGCCTTAGAATTCGTTATTTATAATTACATAGGAGCTGGTCTCGCAGCCATGGAGGCAGACATCTTTGCGCTACGGCAGCGCAGAGCCAACAAACTAGCGATTGCGAGATCGCCCAGTACCCCTTGCTCACACTGGCTCCGGTGCGGTTACCGAGCCGACGGAGACCGCAACTCCCGCACACCCCCTCTCACACCGCCCTTTTGACTACTGTGCGGTGCGGCTCCGGAGATTTAACTCGCGAGAACAGAAGTTCACTTGAGTTCACGTAACTTCACGCGATAACACGGCCCAAATAAGGATATTTGGGAGAGCTTGTTAGGATAGCTTTCTTGCGCCGGAGTGTCTCGGTAACCGCAGCCGGACAGCTCAGCAGCCGGTGAGAGAGGTTTACGTCTTTTTAATGACTTGGAATCACTGCGGCGCCGCACCCACCGCACCGCAAAGGTAAGACCGGAGTCAGTGTGAGCCGGGGGTTACGCTCGAAAGTAACTACGGCAAGTTGAGAGAGATGAACTGAGACGGTACTGAACAATAGATGGCAGTATATACTATCTGTAAACTTATCTATATAAACAAACCTCATCACTTGAGAAGGTAGGTGATGCGGACGTCGTGGAAGAGATTTTGTCTGGTAACGCTCGCCGTACTGTTGGGGGGGAGAAGCGGTCTGCAGTCTGGACGTTAGATGTCGCTGAAAATTACACACTGTAGCTTTAATTAGTCATTCCTTTCACCTGTCGTTTTCCCTCCCTGCCTCAATTATAATTTATTCCTCTCACCTGTTTCCTCTGGTTTATATTCAGTTCAGCCTGAGCATTCAGGGCCAGATCATTACTTGTCTTTCTGTTAGTCTGTCCGTTCAGTTTTTGATTTCATGGTTCCTGTCCGGGATCCTGGCAGCCAGTGGAAAGAGGGTTTTAGTGTTTGTCTCGTCTCCTGATCGTCCACTGTTCCTCCCCCGCGGAGTCCTCTGGGTTTTTGGCTCAATATGTGGTGAGGTTCCGTTTTTATCCAAGTAAGCCTGGCTCCAGGGAGGAGACCAGTTTAAAGTCCTGCATCAAGTTGTGGTTCCACGTCCTGTCTCGGCTACCCTCTTCCACTGAGCCTGCTCAGCTGCATTATAATGCAGGAAGCTTTAGAAAACAGATTTTTGTTTTTCTTTACTAGTTAAAAAAAATCTTGGCTTCTCAGAGGACCATGACTCCCAGTTACAGGTTCAAATGTTTTCTGATTGAACAGACAGAATCAGACTGCAGAGCTTTTACATATCTTGACATTTTGTTTCTGGCATCATTATATTAGAAAAGAGGTTAATGAATCTTTTTAAACGGCACAGAAAGAAGTAGGGAGAGCTGCAGATTTAAAGGTGAAACACATTTACTGGGATATGCAACATGCTATAAAATATCTCCAATTTAACCACAAAGTTTACAAGAAATAATATGAAAAGCTATAATTAAAATGCAGCATATCCATATTTTTCTGGATGGATGGAATTGAAATTGTACTTCTAGCCATGATATATTGATTTTAGCATCGGAATTGGCTGTTATTGTTTTTTTTTATATACATGAATGTTTTTGGGCCATATAAATATATATAATATCTATAAATATAAATATATGTGTATTATATGTGTGTATAGTTCTCTTGTGTTCTCAATAATAGGAAAGCATTCATTAAATATATGTTTGAGCTCATTTTTGGAAAATACAAAAACCTAATGAAAGCGTTTGGGTGGAGTAACTGTAGCTCCATCAGCCCCCACCCTTAGAGTGCCCCCCCCAACTTTCATTACAAAGTTACACCTTTGATTTATCCCTTTAGTTTTGTATGAAAAATACACTTTAAACCACCTCAATGGCCGTGTATCCCTTTAGTCATCTACAAAAAACGATTTAATTACTTACTTTTTGGTGTTTTTTGAAGCATTTATCGATATGACCTTAAATTGTTTTTTTTTCATACAAAGCTAAAGGGATAAATGCAAATGGGACGTCCTGCACATGCGTATTGGTTATGCTGGTCTGACAGAACACCTGTTGTAAATAATAATAATAAAACAACAAAAAATGAATCATAAAATTTCTGTTAGTCACTTGCTTCACATTTAGTGTTTCCCCTCCTAACATTTAGAGGTAAAAGATTCAAAATAAATGTTTAATACCTATATGGATATTTTATCTACATTTATAGGCTGTGATAGCTGAATTTCTACCTCCTATCTATCTATCTATCTATCTATCTATCTATCTATCTATCTATCTATCTATCTATCTATCTAATGAAGGCAATTGTATCTACAGGAGTGCACATTGTTTCCTTTTTGATTTTCTTTTTCATATTACATTTTTATAAATTAATTTCAAAAGTTGATATTTTTACATATCAACTTTTGAAATTAATTATTATTAATTATTTGAATTATTTCCTAATTGTTTTTTCCAGATCACATTCTCTTTACTGTCCACTAAAATCCATGTCCATGCAGATGATTAGAAAGGGATTCTTCTTTTAAGCCTTCTGAAAATCTGATCTGTAAAATGCAATTTGGAAATATAGCATAATACATACATATATATATATATATATATATATATATATATATATATATATATATATATATATATATATCATTTTTCTATTTTGTTTTTTTTCCTCCCAAAAAAATCAAATCTCTTAAATCCTTTTATTAATTAGGACGTGTTTCAAAGTTGAATTTCTGGATTTCATTTTTTTCACATGTCAATCTACAAAACATTTTATTTGTTTGCAATAATAGCTGAATGTTGGTGAAGATTCTCAGTCATCCAGGTCATAGTTATTCCAAAAAAGTTAAAAACAATCCAGTGGATTTTGTTTCCAAGTTTGAAGACATTTCTCTTCCCATCCAGGAAGCTTTTTCAATTCAAAATGTCAGAAATAGCGTTTAGTTTGATGCTTTATAGAGGGGACCAAGAAAGCCTTGTTTTTGCTTAGAAAAAATGCAAAAAATTGCTTTCCGTAGACAAACAAAAACAAGGCTTTCTTGGTCCCCTCTATAAAGCATCAAACTAAACGCTATTTCTGACATTTTGAATAGAAAAAGCTTCCTGGATGGGAAGAGAAACATCTTCAAACTTGGAAACAAAGTCCACTGGATTGTTTTTTTTTTTTTTTTGCAACAATACCTGAACAACATTCACTCCATATTTCTTTTTACTGGTCTTTCTATGTTAAAAACCTTTTTACCATCTGGATGCCCAAAGAGCAGATTTCAGGGAGGAAAATAATCTCTTTTGTTCGATGCATCTAATTCATGCTTTTGTTTTTAAAGCAGGGAGCTGAGAGACACAAATACGAAGCTGGGATGGCAAAGAATCCCACCAGGAGGAGCTGGTAGAGACAAGCAGAAAATGGTTTTTATTTGGTTTGTTTTTGTTTTAGTTTACTCAATTTAATTATTTTATTCAAATAAATTGTTTAATAAATCCGTGATTTATGTTTTCTTTTATATTCTGCTGTAGATTGATGTCAATTTTATTTTTATCAATTTATTAAACATGTAGCTTGTTGGCAAAAAAAAAAAACTTTTTTAAAAGTAAATGGATGTAAGTTTATATTTCTATTGTCATTAATAAAAACATTTATCCACATCCCTTTTGTTGTCTTAATGTGTAAACCGGCATGTTTACAGAAATTTGTTCACTGAAGAAGGGATCAGGAAGATTGTTGGTCTTAAGACTAAAGGAAGGAAAACTGGAATAATTCTTCTTTATATGTTTTATTTTTACATAGAAAAAAGAATAATCTGTGTCATTTAATGATATTTACCATGAATCATGCAAGTTTGAGTGTTAAACTTGTAATGTTACTTGATTTTCTGAAATGAATAATATATTTTTATTATTTGAGAAAACCTGACATTACATCCACACACATGAACCCAGAAAAAATAAACTCATTGGTTCTTTTCAAAGTCTTTTTTATTTAACATGTGGAAAATTGACAAAAATACAAAAGATGTAAAGATTTACTTCAGTATAAACTCAGCTGGATCCTTTGAAAACAGGTAAAATGAGGAAGCCCTAAAGGTAGCTGTAGTAACGCATATCGGACTGTAGGGGCGCTGCATACGTACACCAGGCTTAATGAGGAAGCGATTAGGAAACAGTAAAAATGAGATCAAAGAGATGAAAACAATCTAAAATGAATAATAAACATCATTACCGGATTCAGGAGTCTATTTCCAACAATTTAGGTGAAAATAACTCATTAAATCAGAACAAAAAAATTATTTTAAACCTGGAAAAATACATTTTATCTGACAGAAGTTCTCTTTCTCCGTTTTTTTTTTCTCTAATTACTGAAATTCTTTGTCTAAATTTGAAAATATGAAAAAAATTTACCAGCATTCAATAGAATTTAAAGTACTTCTGATAATATTGAGTTTAAAAATATTCAAACTGCAACAATGCAAAGCGGGTTTACACAAATGCATCCAATTCTTCAGTTGTATCAAACTGATCACATATGTTTATAATATAAAAAAAAAAAAGCCAAATTCTTCTGGTTATTTAATGCATAAATTAAAACCCTGCAGATTTTATTCATTAGTTACCTTAAAGGAAATCCGTCCTCTCAATCCAACATGGAGAGGAACTGAAGAGAAACCTGCAGCTTAAGTGTGTAAGAAAATATAGAAACATTTTTTTTGGTTTGCAAATATATCAAACAGCATTTTCTCATGAGGACTTTAAATTAAAGGTTATAGCTTTTTTATCTTAACGATCAACTTAAAGAAAAAAAAACTCCACTGAACGTCCGGATGGTGCAGGCAAAAGTGTTAATTTTACAGAAAAACACAAAAATAATACAGAGATAATTATTTATTTTATGCATTTTTGATTTAGTTGTGGTTGTGATGCGAAAACATCTAAACCAATAGGAATAAGAGATTGAAGTAACAGGGCGGATCCTAGCAGCTCCGAGATACAGCTGAGAAATGGCGTCTTCTAGGAGATGTATTTCTCAGATATAATAAAAAAAGCAAAAAGAGGAGAAACATCGGTCAAGATTTCAACATTGGTGTCGACTTATTGAAGCAAAGAGGTTCAGAAGAAACGCAGAGGTTGCAGATTTACATCTATACAGGTAAGTTACACCTATGCTAATGCTATCGATTAGCGCTAGCGGACCTAGCAATTGGCTGACACACAGTAGAGAAGGAGAGCTGGTGAGGAAGAGAGCGCCACCTACTGGCTGGGAGCGGTTAAACTTATCGCAAACCCCTTTAAGAAATGATGAAAACTAGCTTCACACAATGGAAGTGCTCCAGACCACTAGAGGGAGACAATCATCAACTCTTCTGGGCCGTGAACCTTAGGAAGAACATAAACGGGGGGGGTGGGGACACACCAAGAGAACATTTAGGCCCTTTCTCAATCTATGTACTTGTGTGTTCTCGTGAAACCTCATCAGCCTCAGCCCTAGCACAGAAAAAGTCCCCGGATGTTATTCTCACCCCTCCCTCTTTACCCAGCATGCATCAGAGCAGACTTGTCTGGACTTGAGATTGACAGCTGTCCCAGCATGCACTGCAGCAGCTTCCAGGTTAGAGCTAACAGAGCTCAGAGTATTAAGATAAAAGTTATTTTCTGTTGCTGTTGTTCAATAAATGTACGTTTTAAGATCATTTGAGGCGAGAACATAATATATTTATAATTTTATAATTTCATTTATAATTCAAGCTTCACTATATGGTCAATTTACAGATTTATTGCGTAATAAAAAAAAAAATCAGAAGTTGAGAGGACTGCGGCAACCAGCGGACCTCTGAGGCTAACAGCAGCCATGGCTAACGTTAGCCCGTCTGCGGCAGCCAGGGCTAACGTTAGCGCGTCTGCGGCAGCCAGGGCTAACTTTAGCCCGTCTGCGGAAGCCAGGGCTAACGTTAGCTCGTCTGCGGCAGCCAGGGCTAACGTTAGCGTGTCTGCGGCATCCATGGCTAACTATAGCCTGTGTGCGGCAGCCACGGCTAACGTTTGCGCGTCTGCGGCAGCCAGGGCTAACTTTAGCCCGTCTGCGGCAGCCAGGGCTAACTTTAGCCCGTCTGCGGCAGCCAGGGCTAACGTTAGCACGTCTGCGGCAGCCAGGGCTAACATTAGCGCGTCTGCCGCAGCCAGGGCTAACGTTAGCGCGTCTCCAGCAGCCCTCTCTCTGCCTAGCCGTGTGTGAAGGACCGCTGACTCTGACGGCGATGTTTTTTCGTTTTATTTGGCAAAATGTTCATTTGATTTGTGTTTATCTGACTGTGTTCATTATAATTCCCCGAATAAATGAAAAAAAAAAAGTACGAATTTATTATTATCCAGAGACTATTAATAACAGGAGGTGAAATGCAGCTCCAGACGAGCAGAGCATGTATTAGTTTTAGGTATAAATAATGACACATTGATTATTATTCCTTGCTGACCGGACTTTTCCTTTTAAAGACTTGTAGAAGAGTTCAAACAGTTTAAAGAAACACGTTTCTCTGTGTTTTACGAAGACAGGAAGGAAAACCAAACATCGGTTTCATTTGAAGCTAAACTTGGTGCATCTGGATTAAAATCTGATGCATTAGTAGTTATTAGGTAGAAATATAGTTTAGATGTATTAAGTAGAGAATCTGATTTGACTCCAGTTTCCTTTGAGATGTTATCAGAAAACAGAAAACGGTTTCTGAAGCGTGACCGTAATCATCAGCTGCACATTATCCCTCCACCGCTCACATGGGGCCCCTCTCCGTTTGGTTCCTGCGGGACTCCTTCAGGTTTCAAGTCCTCCATCAGGTCTCCGTACGGTAAGCTGTGGGTCCTCCTGCTGTAGAGCCGGCTGGAGGCGGATCTCCAGCCGTAAGTCCGCAGCATCTGCGTCTCCTCAGGGAAACCTGGAACGGGCCTCCTCCTCCTGTCCTCCACGGGCCCGATGTGCTGGAGGCTGGCCTGCTGACGGGCGACCTTACGGGCGTAGTAGCGCTTGGAAGCCGCTCTCCACGCGGCCCTCTTCAGCCTCTGCGCCTCCTCCGTCAGCTGCGACGTGGGAACGTTCTTCTTTTTGTTCCTGGTGGAGGAGAGCAGGGGAGAAACGGCGAGGATGGGTTTAGATTGATGGTCCTTCAGGGTTTCAGGACACATTTTAAGGCATTAAATGGACCATGAATCAGTTCGGGTTTACTTCCTTTTAAAAGTCCTTTTAAAATATCAGCATATATATATAAATACAGCTTACTTCAGCTGATCTGCCGCCGCGTTTTGAAAACCAGGAGGTTGCCCAGGAGTTTTCTCCCTCATCATCTGCCCCTCATTGTCCTCCGGATGCTCTGCAGAGATAGCGCATTCGCTCAGCGCACAACAACCTGGGGGGTTATCGATGTCGGGACTCTGTTCGTTGGGACACGGAGCGCCGGCTTGCTCCAGAGCCTCCGCGGCCCTCTCCTCACTCAGCTCCCATTCGATCAGCACCGCGTCGACGTCGCACGGCTCCTCCTTCACAGCGAGGCTGCTGGGAGTCGGAGGCTGGTTTCGGAGAGCCTCTGCGATCCCCGAGGTCTCCGACGAGCCCGACGTGCAGGTGGAGTTCATACCCAGGCAGCTGGGAGATGACGGGACGATCGACTCGTTGTAATGGGAGGGGAAGTGAGAGGAGGGGCGGGCATAAATGCCCACTGCCAGAGAGAAACACACGATACAGAGAATAAATATCATTCAGGGATAACAACCGATTACATCCATCATCAGTCTGTTAGGATTCATCTGGAATGAAAATACACATCAACAATGTGTGGAAAGTTGGAGAAGAATAGAAAATTTCTTTATTGTCCCACGATGGGGAAATTCTGCTGTTTACAGCAGCAAGTTAGATTCATTCTTTGGCCACTAGGGGCGCTAGACCTGAGAATTTCAGTGCTGAATACTGATATAAAAAAAATAATTTAAGCCCGGCGTACACTATGCGATCTTCCAGTCGTGTAAGAATCTTTCGAGTAGTCGTGTAGTACAGAGGTCCCCAACCACCGGGCCGTGGACCGGTACCGGCCGTCGGTCATTTTGTACCGGGCCGTACAGAAAAAAAATATATATATATATTTATCGACGATCAGAGTCTGAGTGATGTTTTATTTTGAAAAATATAAAACATTAGGGTATTCTCTCCCAACTACATCAGTGACACAGGTTAATTCAGGTCAAGAGGCATCCTATCTATAACTAGGGGTGTAATTAATAATCGTTTTGTATCGATGCTTCGATCCAACAGCCGACCATCCGATGCATCGACACGTCCGCAAGAGAATCGATTCATGTTTTTTTTCATCTGGTCTATTTTTATCCATTTGCTCCTGGACGTAATTCTCCTCCCGTGCTGCGGTGGCGCTAAACCTATTTTGCCCTCCTACCTCGCTTCCTGGTTATACTCTTACAGCAGTGTGTTGCAGTGAGCTTGATGCAGACATTTTAAAATTATGCTCAATATTGGAGCGTGGTCAGTGCTACACGCTGTGGGTCTAGATACGGCCGAGGCGGCGAGGAAGTGGGGGCGAGTTTAGTCCGACGACGGAGGGACATGAGGGCAAAAAAGAGCAGAGATCCAGGTGGAAAAAGGGTCCCAGCGTTCTTGCGCACCTCGCTCTTCTAGCGGGTCAAACTTCACGAGTTGTTTTCCACAATTTCGGTCATAAAAACAAAACAAGCCGGCGTCCTGTCTGCGGCACTGTCTGCGGTCAGCTACAATTAGGGAGAGGAGCAGGGGAGCGTCTGTGGAGGGGGCGGAGTCTGGAGCCGAGGTATCGCATTGGACTCATTGCACTGATTTTGTGCAGTAGTTCTGTTATTTGCTGTTGTTTCTAAAAAAAAAAAAAAAAAAAAAAAAGCATAATGATATTACAGCTTTCATTGATTTATTTCAAATTTGAAACTTTGTTTAGCCTGTAAGGTCTAAAAATTAATTGATTAATCGAATCGTATCGTGGTGTATTCTTGAGTATCGAAAATAATCAAATCCTTGGGTCAGGAAATCGATACTGAATCGAATCGCCATGATGGATGTGATTTACACCCATATCTATAACCCTAACCTGCATCCTATTTCCTGCGGTTAGAGCGACCTAAACAAAGCTACGGAGCAGACTGGACATCAGGAGAACACTTTGTGTCATTGTCTCCCGTTACGCCTTAGATGGGACCGGCTTGTTTTGGAGCTCAGGGCTCCCACTAATTCAACATATGATTTTATGCCAGTCGGATCGTTTTATATGATCGTATTTACCCGCCACATTTTAAAGGCGTCATATAAGCTGTCCGTGGCACAACAAAGGTTGGGGACCGCTGGTGTAGTATACAGGGGGATTACGAGCAGCGATCAGCCTCTCACGACAAACTTCCCGATCAGGAATCATGAGGTTGGGAGAAAATCAAACATGTTTGATTTTCTCCCAACCGTTGTGGGCAAATCCCTCAGTGCGTATCTGCAAAGAAGGATTCTTCTTTTTCTTCTTCCTCTCAGGTGTAAACACAGCAGCATGGCAGGGATGCAATGAGTTTAAAGCAGTTCTGTCTGTAAAATCGACAGACCGTAGTAGCCATGTTTGCTCAGCTATGTCTCTTTTTCAAAATTACGTCGTCGCCTTTTCTTTTTAGGACTTTCAGACTAAAAATTACGGAAGAGGATTAGAGCTACTGAAAAAAAAAAAAGTTGACTGATTTTTTTATTTTATTTCACTATAGTATGGGGAAAAAGTCAGAATGCTGATATTAAAGTCAGAATTCTGAGAAAAAAGTCAGAATTCTGACTTTTTCCCCATACTATACTGAAATAAAATTTAAAAATAAGTTAACCATCTTTTTTCAGTGGACCTAATCCTCTTCCTCATTTTTAAACATTGAATTCCTTACACAAAAAATTCCCCTGCAAAAAAATTTTGCTGCAAAATTTGGTAGTAATTTTCTCACATTCACTTAAGAAACTTGAAAAAAAAATGAATAAATATATATACATATATATATATATTTTTTTTAAAGGAATAGTTTTATGGGATTGTCTCAGAATTCTGACTTTTTTCTCAGAATTTTAAATCTCAGAATTCTGACTTTTTTCCTATACTATACTGAAATAAAATAAAAAAATCAGTTAACTTTTTTTTTTCTTCAGTGGCCCTTATCCTCTTCCGTAAAAAATTGCACAAATTGCTGTGGCAGCGCGTTTCACTCTAGTGAGCTTAATATCCCAGCTCTATCTCACTGCGGAGCTGAGTCCGACGTGGTCTTTAGTACAGTGTGTATGATGACATCATACATGCGCCACTTTGTTTAAAAAAAAATATAAATATAAAAAATATAACCGCGGATGTCTGAGGGACAGTGATTGGCCTACATGTTCTGAATGCTGGCGTACCATAAAGAATAAATTATGAACAGTTTAGCTGCAAGCAAGGAAGACGTTACTTGGATATAACCTAACGGAATATCTTCAGAACGGCTCCAAATGACACTAAACTCATACGAGTGAGTCGAACATGATGTAATAACGTAAAGTCAAAGGCCCAATGTAAAAAAAAACGGCGTTCCCCTTATGATATATTTGAATCCCTCGCTCTGTTTTTTATTTCATGCTATTCTGTGCCCCCATGAAAACACGCTGGCCCCCTCCTGGCCCCCCTGGTGCATTTGCTCTAGGAGCGCCACTGGTGCCTGCGTACTTACAGGACAGGCTGACGTCACAGTCCTGTGCTCCTGTCACCTCAGGGCCCAAACCTCCCGCCTCAGACCGGATCTGCTCCCCTGTCTGTGGGTTAGCGGGGATCCGGGTCCCGTTCTGGAGCAGCCCGCACGTGCAGCCGTGTCCTCGCAGCACTTGAAGCTCGCGCTCGATCTCCTTCAGCCTTCCCTCGAGCCGCTGGATCTCTTTGTCCCTGTCGGCCACCATCCGCTGGTACTCCCGGGTCCTGGCTCCGTTCACCCCGTACAGCACGTTCAGCACCGAGTCTATCGCCAACCGGACCGCGTTCTCCACCACCACGGCCTCTTCGTCACGGAGGTGTGAGCGGAGAGATTTGTTTTCCACCAGATTCATACTGAGAGGAGACCTGTGGAGGTGAGCGCGACGGGAGGAGCTCCGGCCCGGAACACCAGAGCAGGGGAGGACGGGGCGGCCGCTTCTGTCCGCTGAAGTCACGATAACTGGACCGGTTAGCTAAGTCTGCGGTCCAAAACTACGTTCAACAAACACGCAGCTCGGAATCTGTATAGACGAGACCCAACTGTTTACAACGGAGTGACCCGTTTCCCCTTTTTCTTCTTCCGTTGTTGCATTTGGCACACAGTGGCGCACTACCGCCACCACCTGGTGAGGAGGGAAAGCAACGGTTAAAGCATGGAAGAAAAACAGTCTTATTGGAATCTACCTGTTCTTGTACATTGATTTTTAAACACTGATTTTTTTCAGCACTGATTTTTTTTTTTTTTACTACGGAAGAGGATTAGGGCCACTGAAAAAAAAAGTTATTTTTTAATTTTATTTCAGTATAGTATGGGAAAAAAGTCAGAATTCTGAGAAAAAAGAATTCTGTGAAACAAGTCAGAATTCTGAGATTCAAAATTCTGAGAAAAAAGTCAGAATTCTAAGAAAAAAGTCAGAATTCTGAGATTCAAAATTCTGAGAAAAAAGTCAGAATTCTGAGATTCAAAATTCTGAGAAAAAAAGTCGAATTCTGAGATTAAAGTCAGAATTCTGACTTTTCCCCCATACTATACTGAAATAAAATAAAAAAATCAGTTTACTTTTTTTTTTTTTCCAGTGGCCCTAATCCTCTTCCCTATTTTTACACATTATATATATATATATATATATATATATATATATATATATATATATATATATATATATATATATATATATTTCTCCCCTTTTTTTAAGAAATAGTTTTATGTGATTGTACTTTTTATATTTACTTGAAATAACTCCGAGAAAACAAGTATACAATCAAAGCCAATTAAGACACACGTTCTTCTTTTCTGTACTCAAGGCTTATTGGTTAAATGTTATTTTCTATCTGCTGAGTCTACCAGTGTACAATAAACACTTTAGTTGAACCTGTCTTTCTTACTCTATTGATCATATAAGTCTTATAAGTATAAACATATGATATCTGCAGTTATGATCCTGGTTATTCAGTAGATCAGTCTCTCAGTACTTAAGTAGCCATTTTTCCAACAACTTTTTACTCTTACTTGATTAATTTCTTTAGAGCATTTCTAATTTTATTTTAGACACTGTCATTTAGAAATTATCTCTGACTGAATATAAAAGAAGAGCAACAGAATAGAATAAAGTTGTTTTATTTTCAGAAGACTACGAGTGCCCCTCATGTGGTCCTTGCAGGCTTCCTGGCCCCCTGCTTTTTACTTTTACTTGAGTACAGATATATTGAAGTAGTGCGACTTTTACTTTGTGTGAAAAATTAGAAATGGACCTTTCTGAATTCACAACATTAAGTCAGGGGGAGGAAAAAATAAAATAAAAACAACCCACAAAATCTGTCACGCAGTACCACAGAGAACCACATGGCGGAGCACAGCATGCAAGAATAACACCTCTGACGTTATCTTTTTTCTGTGACGTTTTCAATCAGTCGGAGTTTCCCCACATGGTATTTTAAATTTCTCCGATTGGGATAAAAAAAAATGCTTTTATCAGCTCAATATGAGGCCATATTTCTACTATTAAACAATTAGATTCTGGTCCCACTGAAGCACCATTTACAGAACTATTGGGTCACTTTGTACAGGTTCTAGATTGTACTTAAAAAAAAAAAAAAAAAGTTTAAGTATTAAATAAAGACAAATCACATTTAAAAACTCAGTTTTGAAAAGAAAAAGCTCTATGCACAGAAAATAGTCGTTAGAGTGGACATAAAAGTCCTGACATGATCTGGTTTTGTTTTAAATTAAAACCTCAAACAAGATGCTTGAGCTGCTGAATATTGTTTAGAGCTCTGAATTTCATAGCATTGAAGTAAAAAATAGCATTAAAATTCATATGAAACTTGCAGCATAGTCACCAATTTAAAATCTAATAAAGAGGAAATAGATTCCATTCAATTCGGTTTTACCAATTCACAACATATGTCATCTTAAGGCATTTTACAGAGACAATTCAACCAGATCATACAGTCTGATTGGTTCAACGTTTTTTATTTTAAAGGGCGAAAAGCCTGAGTTCCTTTAAATCAAGACTAAAAACACTTCGACTGTTCTAGTTAAAGAGTTCAACTAAAACATATTTTCTTTAGTCCAACTGTTTTTAATATTCTTTTTTGCTTCTGCATTTTTTATTTTATTTTGTTTATTTTATTTTTTCCTACTTGCTTTGATTCTGTTTTATCTTCCTATATTTTAATCCTGTAAAGCACTTTGCATTGTCTTTGTACTGAATTGTACTATACAAATAAATTTGCCTTGCCTTATCTAAGAAAAACCAGCTGATTGCATCGACTCATTCACTCTGCAGCGATCCCTCACACCAAGCATGTTTGTAGCGACAGTGGAGAGGAAAACACACAGCCAGGCAGACGAGCTCTGACCCAGCTCCTATGTCAGAGGATGAAGGAGGCCACATACAGTTAGTCACAGTCAGAAAAACAGGACTACACTGAAAAACAGGCCGATCTCCAGCATTTATAAACAAAGGTGTTGATGGAAGCAGCACAGCTGATATTTCTCTCCAGGATGGAGTCACAGCCAAACAGGAACAGACCAGATGAAGCTACTATGAGAAAAAGCAGAGAGAGCAGAACGTTAGAGATTGAATAACAGATTCTGCAGAATGGGAGAATAGAGATAGAATGAAGCAGAATGATGAAAAATGTGTCCCCATGTCCTCCAGCAGTCTAAGCCTATAGCAGCATATAGTTCTTCTGCTATATGGGGAACATCTGTCTGTTACTGTTTCCAGCTGTTGCATCATTTCATCATTAGTAGATATAGAGGTAACAAGCCAGTTTGGAGCAAGTGAGGAAAGTCAAGATATTTGTGTTCAAATGTAGCAAATAACAGTAAAAAAGCCCTCAGAAGAATAAATACTCACAGATACTAGATAACTGGTGCTGTACAGTAAAAATGTTGGGTCACAAATTGCTTTTATGACCAAAGCTGACTTATTGGGCTCTCGTTGTTGTCTCGGATGAGGTCCCCCACTATGGTGTTGTCTGCGTTGCTAGGCTACATCAGAGACGACAATGACCAGAACTACAGAGAGGAGACGGAGCAGCTGGTGGACTGGTGCAAAGATAAAAGCCTGATCCTTAACATGGAGAAGATGAAGATCATCGTCGACTTCGGGAAGAACCGGACAAACCAGGCTCCACTGCTCATCAACAGCTCAGCTGTAGAGGTGGTGCAGCAACCTCACCTAGACTGGAAACACCACCTCACTGATCAAAAGGGCACAAAAGCGCATGTACCTCCTGCAGAGGATGAGGAGAGCCCACCTGCCCCCAACCATCCTCCCCACCTTCTACAGAAGCACCATAGAGAGCGTTCTAACCAGCTGTCTCACTGTGTGGTGTGGAGGCTGCAGCGCCGCAGACTGGAAGAAGATGAGAAGAGTGGCAACAACAGTAGAGAGGATCATCGGAGCTCCTTTTCATCCCAGCACTGTGTGTCCCGAGAAGCTAATGTTAGGTTTATTGAAGACAGTTAGTGTGTGTACATATGAAACACTGAAGACAGTTAATGTGTTTACATATGAAACATTGAAGACCTGCCTTCAGCCAGAAGGTCATTACAGGGTCATTCTGTCTTATGACCTGCCTCCAGCTGATTGGTCTATCTATCTCTGTTACAGGGATATGTACCTAAAGCTTTTAAGGTTGCTGTAATTAAACCTCTGCTTAAGAAACCGTCTCTTGACCCAGATGACTTGGTCAATTATAGACCTATATCCAATCTTCCTTTCTTATCCAAAATTCTTGAGAAAGTAGTTGCCAAACAAGTTTGCGATCACTTACACCATAATGAACTATTTGAAGAGTTTCAGTCTGGCTTTAGAGCTCATCATAGCACTGAAACAGCTCTGGTGAAAGTCACTAATGATATTCTCATGGCCTCAGATAATGGACTTGTATCTGTGCTCGTCCTGTTGGATCTCAGTGCTGCATTTGATACAGTTGATCAGAATATTCTTTTAAAAAGACTTGAATATTTTGTTGGAATTAAAGGAACAGCACTAGACTGGTTTAAATCTTATCTATCTGATCGAATTCAGTTTGTTCATGTTAATGATAGATCTTCAACACACTCAAAGGTTACCTGTGGAGTACCACAGGGATCAGTGCTAGGACCAATTCTCTTTACTTTATACATGCTCCCAATTGGTAGAGTTATTAGACAGCATGGGATTAATTTCCACTGTGATGCTGATGATACCCAGCTATATCTAGCTATAAATCCAGATGAAGCTAACCCATTACATAGATTACAGGCATGTCTTGAAGACATAAAAACCTGGATGACTCTTAACTTTCTGCTTCTGAATGCAGACAAAACAGAAGTTATGGTCTTTGGACCAGAGTCTCTGAAAAAGAAACTGATTAGCCAGTCGCATCATTTGGATGGGATTAAACTGATTTCAGATAATAAAGTAAAACATCTTGGTGTTATTTTTGATCAGGACCTGTCATTTAAATCCCATATCAAAGAGGTTTCTAGAATTTCCTTCTTTCATCTGAGGAACATTGCAAAAATTAGAAATCCCCTGTCCAGGGGTGATGCTGAGAAACTAGTCCATGCATTTGTTACTTCAAGGCTGGACTATTGTAATTCTTTACTATCAGGAAGTCCACAAACTATAGTTAAAAGCCTTCAGCTGATCCAAAATGCTGCAGCCAGAGTTCTAATGAAAAATAAAAAGAGAGATCATATCTCTCCTATCCTGGCTTCTCTTCATTGTCTTCCTGTTAAATCCAGAATAGAATTTAAAATCCTCCTTCTCACATATAAAGCCTGAAATGGCCAAGCTCCATCTGATATCAGAGATCTGATTGTTCCTTATGTTCCTAACAGAGCACTTCGCTCTCAATCTGCAGGTTTACTAGTGGGTCCTAGAATTTCTAAAAGTAGAATGGGAGGCAGATCTTTTAGTTCTCAGGCTCCTCTCCTGTGGAACCAACTACCAGTTTTAGTCCGTGAGGCAGACACCCTGTCTACTTTTAAGGCTAGACTTAAAACTTTCCTTTTTGATAAAGCTTATAGTTAGAGTGGCTCAGGTTATCCTGAGCTATCTCTATAGTTATGCTGCTATAGGCTTAGACTGCTGGAGGACATAGGGACCCCTTTTTCATCACCATCTTCACTTAATGCTTTCACTACCTGCCTGGAGGAGATAAGGAAGTGGATGACTCAGAATTTCCTTCAGTTGAACTGCTCCAAAACTGAGGCCATGCTGATCGGAACACCTCACCAGGTTCAATCTTCAACTATGACGACTGTTTCCTTTTCTGGACAAGACATCCCATTTTCCACCATAGTTACAAATCTTGGAGTTAGAATGGATTCTCAATTTACTTTTGAAAATCACATTAAGCATCTGTCTAAAATCTGTTTCCTTCATCTTCGTAATATCTCCAAAATTCGTCCGTTCCTTTCTTTTTCTGATGCTGAGACTCTCGTTCATGCATTTGTCTCCTCCAGGTTAGACTACTGCAACTCTCTGTTTGTTGGAATCCATAAAAAACATCTTCAGAAGCTCCAATACATTCAAAACAGCGCAGCCAGGATTCTCTTGAGGGCCCGCAAATTTGCCCATATTACACCTATTCTGCATGACCTTCACTGGCTTCCCATCACCTGCAGAGTTCAATACAAAATCGCGCTCATCACCCATCAGTGTTTAAACGGATCCTCACCGGAATATCTGAAGGACCTTCTCACTCCACATTCATCCACCAGATCTCTTCGATCACAAGACTGCAACTTCCTTCACCTTCCTCGCTCCAGATTAAGGTCCATGGGAGATCGGGCCTTCGCTGTCGCTGCCCCCCCGTCTCTGGAACTCTCTCCCAGATCATCTGAGAGCTCCACAACCATTGAATGATTTTAAAAGAGGCTTGAAGACTTTTTTATTTAAGCAAGCCTATTCTGCCTCCACATGATTTTTATGTTGTTTATTTTTATCTTTGATTTTATTGACCACATGATTTTTATGGTTGATTTTTATTTTTGATTTTATTTGCACTGTGTAGCACTTTGAGATTTTTCTTAATGAAAAGTGCGGTACAAAATTGGATTTATTATTATTATTATTCATCATTCTGCTTCATTCTCTCTCTGTTCTCCTATTCTGCAGAATCTGTTAGTTCAATCTCTAACCTTCTGCTCTCTCTGCTTTTCCTTTAGAGTAGCTTTGCCTCGTCTGTTCCTGTTTGGCTGTGACGTCATCCTGGAAAGAAACATCAGCTGTGCTGCTGCCATCAACACCCTTGTTTATAGGTGTTGGAGATTGGCCTGTTTTCCAGTGTGGTCCTGTTTCTCTGACTGTGACTAACTGGATGTGCTCTCTTCGTCCTCTGGCATGGGAGCTGCCTTGGAGCTCGTCTGCCTGGCTGTGTGTTTCCTGGACGGGGCCGCCTTTTATAGCTGCTTTTTGTGTCTCTGCTTCTGTCTCCTTGAACCCCAGTCGGCCTCAGCAGATGGCCACTCACACTGAGCCTGGTTCTGCTGGAGGTTTCTTCCTGTTAAAAGGGAGTTTTTCCTCTCCACTGTCGCTACAAGCATGCTTAGTGTGAGGAATTGTATTTGAGTCAATGAGTCGATGCAATCAACTGGTTTTCCTTAGATAGAAAACTTTGTATCAATTGGACTGTATGATATGGTTGAACTGTAAAGTGCCTTGAGATGACATGTGTTGTGAATTTGGCGCTATATAAATAAACTGAATTGAAATTGAATTGAATTGGTCATTACAGGGTCATTCTGTCTTAAGACCCACCCCATCCTGTTGTGATCTGTTAATAAAAGGCTCTACTGTGAAGGGAGCAGGCAGAAAAGTGCTGAAATGTGAGCAGGCAGCCTTTCTCCTCCTGCAGGAAGCTGTGTTTGAAAATCCCTTGGTGTGTCAGATTCATTTTTTGTCCTGTATGAACTCACAATTTTTTTAAGCTAACACCACCATGGACTGATCTCCCTGCTTCCCTCTGGGAAGAGACTTCACAGCTTTCAATGCAGGTCCAGCAGGTTCTGCAACAGTTTTTTTCCCCCCACTGCGACCAGACAGCCGAACTGTTGAAGAAACTCTAAATCATGTCACAAACTCTGCATCACACTAAACACCAAAAAAAAAAAAAAACTGCATATTTGCACCATATATATTATCATTATATTATATATTATTATCAATGCCTTTTTATGCACCTTGTTTTTTTTCTCCCGCATTGTTTACATTTGATCACTGCTGCACTTTATGGAATGGAAATGTTCATTTATGGTCTGAAAAGCTGTACTAAATGAAATAGACAATAAAAGTTGTCTAAGTCTCTGTCTAAGGAAGGGAAACAGACACTCAAAGCTCTGTAGGTTTGATCAGGAAACGTAGGCATATCATTTAAGTGAACAACTAAGATCTTTAACTTGGAGGAAATGTCACAATACCTGGAAATCTGCTTCTCAGCAATTATATGAAGGGTGACACACTTCAGGAACAAGACTGACCAATAGTCTCAAGTTTATTTAGCAGGTTTTCTCTTGGTCAGTCTAGTTAGTCTTTTTACAGCTTTTACAGAAGACCTGAAAGGTTTACCCAAATAGTTAATTAGAAGCCATTATATGGCTGCTGATGAAGTTCAGAGTGATGTCATCCAGGTGTGATGGTCAGCAGCAGGTGTATCCAAACCTGATCTTTTCACAGCAATGTGAACGTCCTGCACCGGAAAAAATCGAAATCTGTATAAGTAATTTTTTCTGAAAATAAGTTCATTTGTTCTTGGATTGAGGAGGAAAACGAGACATTTTGCCAATGGAACTAGACAATTTACATTTAAAATAAGAGAACACAGCTGCATTGTCTTATTTCAAGTGCATTTTATCTAATTATCCTATTTTAAGGGTAAAAATATTAATTCCATTGGCAAAATATCTAATTTACCTACTCAAATAAAGGGTAAATACACTTAATTTAGGAAATTTTAACTTATTTCTAGATCGTTTTTCCAGTGGCCTTTTCCCCTCCCTTATAACCTGATTTGAGCCCCTCTAGTAGGTAAGGTAACAATGAACAACGTGTGTAGATATATCAATTAGAGAAGAAATTAAAAGACATAAATAATTTATAATTTTGTATCGGTTGGACTCTTAGGTACGTGTGACATCAGATCTTCATCAGTGAAATTACAAGTTTGTGAATATAGGTTAAAAAGTTACAATTATACAAAAAATATGAAAAACTTCAAGTACAAATCACAAATTTACAAGTAAATTTAATAATACAAATCTTTTGCACTCATACATTTTACATATTTGTGCTCATTAATTTTTGATAAATTCTTGTAAATTTGTTGTTACTTGTACATACCCAGGTGATTGGCTAACGGTACACAGAATGTGTAGTTGTAGATTACTGCCCACTGGTCACAACCAACCCATCCATGTTTCTAACTACTTTCCTCAGTGACCAGCGTATTCTCATTATCAGTTCGTATGAAATCGTACAAAAAGTTGTGCACAGTAAATCGTACGTTTTAGACGTTTTTTTCGTCATATTTCATCGTATTTTTACGTCTTGCCTCGAGACAAGATATCCTTGCGCATGCGCATCTTACGCACCATTAAATAACATAGAATTTAACATAAAATTAACCCTAACCCTGACCCTAAGATACAAAACATCAAGCAACCTAGTGAGAGACATCAAGAAGTAATTATTGCACTGTTTTTGTCAGTTTTACGTCCGTCCGCGGATCTGCTTTTTTCGTCTGTCTGGCTGCGCATGCGCACTGATCTGTTTTTTCGAGGAAAAACGTCCAAAACGTACGAAATACTGTGCATAACTTTTCGTACGATTTTATACGAACTGATAATGAGAATATGTTGCAGTGACGCATCCACTGAGAAGTCCACTCTGGTGATTGGCAGCTCCATAGTCAGAAACGTGGCATTAGAGACACCAGGGACCATAGTCAAATGTTTGCCAGGGGCCAGAACGGGCGACATCAAATCCTACCTGAAAATGCTGGCTAAGGATAAAGTTAAATACAGTAAGATTGTTATTCATGCTGGCGGTAATGACACCCGGTTACGCCGATCGGAGGTCACTAAAATTAGTGTTGCTTCGGTGTGTAAGTTTGCCAAAACAATGTCGGACTCCGTAATTTTCTCTGGTCCCCTCCCTGATCTGACCAGTGATGACATGTTTAGCCGCATGACGTCATTCAACGGCTGGTTACATTAATAGTTTTCAATCTTATAGGGGAAAGCCTGGTCTAATTCGAAGAGACGGCATCCATCCAGCTTTGGATGTTTAGCCTCGTGAGACCATCCTGATCTCGCGAACTTTCAAGGTTTCACTCGCAGATCAGTCTGGAGACTCTCCGTTGAAGAAAATTTGGAGCCGTTCACCAAACGAACGTCCAATCAGCGTTGGCTTTGAGGCGGGTTGAGGTGTGACGCAACGAGAAGCGCGACAGTTCAGTCTAAAGAACATGGCAGCTTCAGCCGATGAAACTAGCGTTAGCGTGGCTATCGAGCAAGTTTCATCGGAATTACAGAGTATTTCTTCACTGAAAGAAGAGCAAAACACTGCTCTGGAGGCTTTTCTCAGAGGAAAAGATGTTTTTGCTCTTCTCCCGACTGGTTTCGGCAAGAGTTTGATCTATCAATTGGCTCCTCTTCGTCGTCGCTCTGTTAGCACGTCATATGCTTTGTTGATCTGATTGGTTTATTTGGCCCGTCTATCACCAACATAGGCCAATCAGCTAACCAGTATTTTCACCCCTTCCCAAAATTACTTCAACGGAAGGTTTCCAGATGGATATGCGGAGCAAATCCATCTGGCGGAGTCAGGTTAGCAGCTGTTCTTTCAAGAAATCTGGCCACATTTATTAGTCCTCCAAAACCCTGACCACCGAGGGTGCAGACCAGGAAGCAGAGTCGAAGTTTAACACACATCTCTGAAGCTTCTCTACTGTTACCGACTCTTTAGTCCATCCAGACAGTGTCTTGCCCACGACCAAAATCTTATAAATTAGCAAAGATTCCCAAAGGAGTAAATTATGATGATCAAATAAAAATAAAAAGAACTCCAATTGGGGAAAATGTTAAAACAATTTAATGTGGTTTATTTATCATAAGATGCTTTTTCTTTAAAAACTGACAGTTAATGACTTGATTTGTTATAATCTTATTGACTTATGTTGCCTAACAGAAAATTCGGTGGTGCATGAGGATTATGTGTGCATAAAAGAGGCAACTCCTTCTAGTTATTTAAATTTTCACATACACAGAAATTTTGGGTGAGGAGGAGGGGTAGCCACAATCTTTCAGTCTGACTTACTGATTACTTATTTTTTTTAGCTTTTATTGTCATTACACTGTCACAAGTACAGAGCACTGAAATTAAATCTCTGCATTTAACCGATTCCCTTGAGGAGCAGTGGGCTACCATTGGCGTTGGGGAGCAGTGTCGGGTTAAGGGTCTATGCTGAGGGACCCAGAGTTGCAGTCTGTGGGAGTGGGCTTGAACTCAGAACCTCAGGTCTTCAAGCATAATGCTACAAACCACTAAGCCCCCACTCCCCTCCCGAGTGGCAAAGGCATTTAATAATTATAACTCTTTTGAACATTTAACCCTTAGTTTACCTCATCTAAATTGCAAAGCCACAAAATCTTTTCTTTTTGTAACTTTGTATCGTCCACCAGGTCCTTACTCCAAATTTTTACTTTTACTTTGATTGTTGAATACTGACAGGGTCATTATAGTGGGGGAATTCAACAATCATGTGGCATTGAAGATGATAGCTTAAGAGCAACATTTTATGCTAACTTAGATGCTATCGGTTTTGTTCAAAATGTGAATAGTCCCACACATTCTCATCTTCTTACTTTGGATCTTGTGCTGACATACGGCATAGAATGTCAAGAAATAACAGTATTTCCTCATAACCCTGTCCTCTCTGACCAGTTTTTAATAACCGTCAGGATTACTTTAACAGAGTTCTTCTCCCCAAAAAGAAAGTTTCACTTTAGCAGATCTTTATCAGATAGTGCCGTTATACATTTTAAAGAATCTGCTTCACTTTCTCTCTCCTCTGTGCCACTGAGCAGTGCTAAAGAGTGCAAAAGCTTACTTTATTACCCTTCACAGGTTGATGATTTTGTTGATGGGGTTGCTAGTTCTCAGCGTGCTGCCTTAGACAATGGAGCCCCTTTGAAAAAATAGAAAGCTGGCTCCCTGGCTCTCTCTCTCTCTCTCTCTCTCTCTCTATATATATATATATATATATATATATATGTATGTATATATGTCTGTTGCCCTCTGTTTTTCATGTGTTTATGTCAGATGTTGTCATCACATACAGAAATACAATTTTAATCATATTATGAGTAACAAAAGCGTTTAATGAGTTAATGCAGCAAGTCCCAGGGCTTTAAATTGCCGTCACTACTGACCAGTTAGTGACAGTCTCAATTATATCTAACGGCAACCTAACTCATGGTGTTGCAGCAATAGCCACCCATTGCCAGCCAGTAAGCCAATGGGTTGTATTTTTAGCAGCCACAAATTCAAAACAGACATAGACCACTTAACCAAGCAGGTCAGCTAACAGACGCAGACCGAGAGTTCGAAATGTGGGGTAAAATTCTCCCAACCCAGCATGCTGCTTTCTCTTTTATGTTAATAATGCGGAATAGTTACTGAAAACAAGAGAAAACCATAGAGAGAGTAAAGCAAAACACAAGTGAACACTGAAACTATGACCTGGTTTTTGATTTTATTTGCAGTATTTCTTTAGCTGCGTCTGCGAGAGAAACAGCAGAAAACACAACTTGATTTTGGGATAAAAACTTCCAGCTGTGAGGACAAAAATAAACACGTGGAAATAGTTATGTTATATCCTGTGGGTATACACATCAGAAAACCTTGGAAGGCCTTTAGAAAGTCGGCAAAAATATTGATGAATCACATCTAAGTAATATTAAGTCTAGCTGTTAGCAAAAACTCAAAGAAATTAGACTGATTGAGGTTTTTCTGTGGGGTAGAATAACAGCAAATAAAACACGCCAAAATTTAAATGAAAGTCAACACAAATAAACACACTGCAAATAAGGAAGTATAAGTAAGTAAAAACTTAGTATTAGGGCCAGACTAATACTTTTTTTATTTTGAGAATAAGGTTGTAACATTGTGAGAATAAAGTCGTTATATTACGAGAATAAATATGTAATATTACGAGAATGACGTCATCGTACAACAACGCGTTTCAGAAAGAAAGCTTCCAGCTCCGCCCAGCAGATGACAGTCGACCAGCTCCACCAATCAGCAACCTGAGTCCACTTTGACATCCTGCCCAGTTTGATGCTGCTGCTGAAAGATTTCCTGATTTGTCAAACTGATGCTAAAGTATAACTTCACATGATGCTCCACATTCCTCGTTTTAGGGAAGACAGCGCTTTTTGTTGAGTTATCATAAAATACAACTTGTTTCTCGTAATTTTAGGACGTTATTCTCTTGATTTTATGACTATTCTCGCTGCGACTTTATTTCTCATAATTTTACCACTTTATTCTTGTAATTTTACCACTTTATTCTCGTAATGTTAAGAATTTATTCTTGAAATAGAAAAAAAAAATCTCTATGCACTTGAAATGAGTGTTGCTCCAGTCGCAGTTTTTTTTTTCTTACGTAAATTGTCTTGTTCCATTGGCCAAGTGTTGTTATGATTCAGACTGAGGACCCAGAAACTACCAGAACACAACAGGAAATAATTTTAAAAGATTTATTGAGAGAATAATGCAGGTTTTTCAGGATCAGGGGAGCCAGAGCCTCTGGAGGGGGGAGAACAGGTTAGTGGCTGAGATTGATGATTTAAGGTTCAGACTGCTAAGCCACTAACCTTCCTTAATATCCAAGGCGGGGTGTCTTGGTTCCCGAAAACTTAGGTTGCTTGACACTGAATTCTCACTGAGGCTTGGCGGACTACCTTGGTCAAAGGAGGTCCAGGGTCAGAGCCAGGTGATCAGATTTTCAGAGAATCCAAAACAGAATTCAGGGCCAAGGTCAGGGCACAGACACAGGTCAGGGATCCAGTCGGCTCAAAAAACAGATCAAACAAGGGCTAGTCAGGCTAAAAAAATCAGGAGGCAGAAACAGGTCAGGATCAGGTAGACAGACAGAAAATTACATAACATCATTACATGTAATCCATTACTCCCCAACACTGTTCTTAAGCAGCAGTTGGTCGGCAAGCGACCCGGGTTAAAGCGAGGGTCTGCTTCAAACAGCTCGACTCTGATCGACATAAAGCCTCGGGCCGACCTAAACCTTTATGTGATACCATTGAGCGCTACATACGGAGGTCGCCACACCGCACCAGTCGCTTCTGATCTAACAAACCAAAGCAACTCTGCTTACATTTTAATAAACATGGCGCAGCACTTACTACGCCCTGGTTCCATTTCATGTTTGCTGTCCTGATTTCTGTTGCACTGGTGACATCATCAACGCTAACCCAGCGTGATGGTGTCACCAGACATTCTGCAGTTGGGGCACAGAAACTAGAAATCTTTCCACTGGGGGTCAGACTTTAACCTGACGTAGTCCTACTCAATTCTAGTCAGAATATGAGTCTGATACTGCTCCATAGAGCTGTGATTATGGGGCGTGTTTCGAACGAACCAGGAAAAAAAATGCCTCTGCACTCAATTGGATAGACCTACAACCAATAAGAGCAACGGAGTGCGTGACGTATGTTAAGAGACGCATAGTTGTTGTCAACAAAAATCAAAGCGTGCAGTTGCACGCCTAGAATAAGAAGATGAGCCTTGATCGCGTTTCTCTGTTCCTCTTTTAAAATTTTTTTTGCTGCCGATATCTTCTAGAACAGACCTAATAGCAGAATCTACTCACCTCAACTCTTCAGCGGCAGCCATTGTTGTTGTCACCCAAGCGCGCTTTGGTGACGTGGTTGATTACGTTACTGTTGATCATCTGTCCATCATCGTATAAAGCCCGCCCTGACAATTTGATTGGCCCGCCAGATATTGTGCGAGCATACTCGCGCTACTATTGAGCAATGCCAGACCAAACTTCCCGAACTCAAACGTTGTGGGCGGGACTAAGTTCGGAATGGCTCCCAGGCTAGTCAGACTTTACCAACGGGAATGGAACAAAATACCGATTGTTGCCTGGCCAACCCATGGTTAAAAAACGAGGTTAACCTGCTAATTTCAGTGGGAAAGCGGCTTTTGAAAATCACCCTTTAATTTTTTTTTTTTTGTTTATCTTTCAGGGCATAAAAAAAAAAAAATTAACCAGATTTTTTTTTCTCAACTTGTCCTTTCAGGGCTTCCATACTCACATAAACAAGAAAGGATCCTGCATGGATAGGAACAGCATTTTGAAGTAAAATGACACTGAACTCCGGCGTTGCCAGATCCTCGTCACTCTGTGAAAGACATAAGAAAGGTATTTTTGTCTGTCTTTCATTTCCCGAAAAAAAACTAACAAAAAAGAAAGGAAAAAAAAAAGGAGGAACATCGGTCAAGCTTTTAAATGTTGGTGCTCAGAAGGCAAGACTAGGTTGCCACTTTTCTCTTTTACAGATAAGTTAAGTGTTTTCAGGTACTTGTTACAGCTTATTTTCGCTACATTTATATCTGACTTAAAATTAGTCATCAGTTTAAATTCATGCATAGATAACAGATCCAAAACATCAATTCAAAATGTAAAAAAAGAATCATGTTAACAGGAACATAACTTAACGCCAACGTCTTTAATAGATTATGATCATCAAAGCAAAGTATTACACACCCTAACATTCATCTGTTAACTAAAGTTTAATATGTGGGAAGGCACATCAGATGTTTCATCATAAGGAAATAGAACTACTACAGTCAGAATACGGAGAATACAACTGCACAGACTTCAACGCATTAAGAAGGTCAAGTTGGGGGTGTTATTCTGAAAGAACGAAAGGGCAACCTCATCAAATATATATGAAAATGTGGGATTTTTGACAAAATCAATCCTTTAAAAGAAGAACCATACACACAGACTTACTGAAGACTTTAAGGAAACAATACATGATATATTATTTCTATATTTCTATATTTTATGATCAAACCAAATCACTTTTTTTTTGTCTGCTATCAAGTCAGATAATCTACAAACTGAAATCCTGTTCCACCGTTGTTCTGTCTACCTTCCTTTTGTCTCGTCACGTATTACCGTGACGCAAGTAACTAAATTAACTCACAGTTACATCCCAGGAGCCATTAGTGTGCTCCTCTCTGCTTTGCAGTGATAGAGAGCTTTGAAGAAAGTTTGCATCTTTGCCAACCCAAAAGGACTGAAAAAAGAAAAAGTTTGGTTCAATATAAGATTGTCATCAATGATATTATATTTAATTGATTAAAGTGGGAGGGAATTATCCGTTATCACAAGAAAATAGTTATTGATTTCTTAAGATAACAAGATTATTAACCAGTAAAATAATCTGTTTTTTAGTTTTCTTTTCTGTTCACTCGTTGTCAGGTCGTGTTGGATGGTTGGCTTGCATGGAATACAGTAGAAACTTTTTTAATGAAAAATATACATTATGCATCTTATACAAAACATACATTATTCTCTCTAACGTTCTGCTTTCTCTGCTTTTTCTCATAGTAGCTTCATCTGGTCTGTTCCTGTTTGGCTGTGACTCCTAACCTGACTCCCCCAGATGGATTTGCTCCACATATCCATCTGGAAACCTTCTGTTGAAGTAATTTTGGGAAGGGGCGAAAATACTGGTTAGCTGATTGGCCTATGTTGGTGATAGACGGGCCAAATAAACCAATCAGATCAACGAAGCATATGACGTACTAACAGAGCGACGACGAAAACACAACCACAAGCCAGGCTACTCTTGCCGAAACCAGTCGGGAGAAGAACAAAAACATCTTTTCCTCTGAGAAAAGCCTCCAGAGCAGTGTTTTGCTCTTCTTTCAGTGAAGAAATACATCAAAAAAGTTTTGATGTTGAGAAGACCGCGGCAACATACTGACTTCAGAGGCTAAAGTCCATGCCCCTTTCTCAATTTACAAGAATGCGAGTATGGACTGGTGTCCTTGCCAAGTATGTTCTTGAGAAGAACACAGGAAAGTATGTTTGGGGAGAACGGGAGCAAGCATTCTAAATATAGGTTAATTGGAACAGAACAGTACTCGTGACCTTACCACATGCCCGGCTTGTCTGGAGCTGCATTTAACCTCCTGTTATCAATAGTCACTAGTAATGTTGCACCGATTCCGATCCAGCACTAAAATGGTGGTATCGGTATCAGCGAGTACCAACCAATAGGGCACCGATACCATTTTGAGAAACAAAAGTTTATTCAACTATTGTCAACCATTCCAGGAAGGCAATAAAAAAATTCTACTGGATTCACTTTGTATTAGTCTTATTCCTGCTTCACAAAGGTAGGCAGCAGCTTTACAAAGCCATGATGGCAATTATTTAACATCCAAGTAGTCTGCAGTTCTTCATATATACACACACATCAATTTCAAACAGATGGTATCGGCCGATACTGCACAGCCAGGTATAGGGTATCGTATCAGGGCCAAAAAATGGCATCAGCTTAACACTAGTCTCTAGGTGATAATAAATTCAGAATTTTTATTTATTTATTTGGGGAATAATAATTAACACAGTCAGATCAACACAAATAAAATTAACATTTTGCCAAATAAAACAAAAAAATCCCCATCAGAGCCAGCGGTACTTCACGCACGCTATGCAGAGAGTTAGCCTCGGAGCTCCGCTGGTTGCTGCTTTCTTTTCAACTTCGTAAAATGATATCAAAATTACGTATTAAATCAGTAAATGGGCCATATAGTGATAACCTGACTCCGCCAGATGGATTTGCTCCGCATATCCATCTGGAAACCTTCCGTTGAAGTAATTTTGGGAAGAGGCGAAAATACTGGTTAGCCGATTGGCCTATGTTGGTGATAGACGGGCCAAATAAACCAATCAGATCAACGAAGCATATGACGTACTAACAGCCAGGCTACTCTTGCCGAAACCAGTCGGGAGAAGAGCAAAAACATCTTTTCCTCTGAGAAAAGCCTCCAGAGCAGTGTTTTGCTCTTCTTTCAGTGAAGAAATACTCTGTAATTCCGATAAAACTTGCTCGATAGCCACGCTATCGCTAGTTTCATCGGCTGAAGCCGCCATGTTCTTTAGACTGAACTGTCACGCTTCTCGTTGCGTCACACCTCAACCCGCCTCAAAGCCAACGCTGATTGGACGTTCGTTTGGTGAACTGCTCCAAATTTTCTTTATCGTAAAGTAGCCAGACTGATCTGCGAGTAAAACCTTGAAAGCTCGCGAGATCAGGATGGTCTAACAAGGCTATGTGACTCCATCATGGGGAGAAATATCAGCTGTGCTGCTGCCATCAACACCTTTGTTTATAGATGTTGGAGATCGGCCTGTTTTCCAGTGTAGTCCTGTTTCTCTGATTGTGACTAGCTGGATGTGCTCTCTTCATCCTCTGACATGGGAGCTGGCTTGGTGCTCATCTGCCTGCTTTTTGTATCTATGCTTCTTTTTCTATGTCTGCTTCTGTCTCCTTGAACCCCAGTGGGCCTCAGCAGATGGCCGCTCACACTGAACCTGGTTCTGCTGGAGGTTTCTTCCTGTTCAAAGGGAGTTTTTCCTCTCCACTGTCGCTACAAGCATGCTTATTGCATTCGAGTCAATGAGTTGATGCAATCAGCTGATTTTCCTTAGATAGAAAACTTTGAATCAATGTGACTGGATGATCTGGTGAACTGGAAAGTACCTTGAGATGTGTTGTGAATTGGGGCTATAGAAATAAACTGAATCGAATTAATGTGCTGGAGCCATAGGTCTAATTGCTTATGAATCAGAAGTGGAAGCAAATCATCAAACCAACAACGTCGTCTCATTACCTAAAAGTTAAACACACGATTGTTTTACAGAATATCACATAGGCTGTCATAATTATACTCATAAATCCTCTCCTGCTGTTGTGGTATTGAAGGATGTAATCAGTATTAACACACACCAATCATCTCGTTATGACGAGAAAACCGCTTTCGTTATCTTTAGATTATAAGAAAGTTAACTAGTTTTCTTAAGAAAACCACTGTGAAAAAGCATCGGAGAGACACAGCCGCTCAAGGCTTCCGCAGTATAAGGTGTGTAAAACGTGTGATAACTTTTATTACCGTTGCACTTTTTCTTATGCTGTGGTGAACTGTGTCTCAAATGCTATTTGCCTTTGTATAAACTTAGAAAGACAAAATGGATCTTCTCTTACTTTATGGAAGCAATGTCTTACTTCTTCGATAATGACCTTTCTATAACAATTGCATTGCTTAAAGTTTGAGGTTGCAAAACTAGGCAATCTGCGACTTTCTCTGTCTCAGACTTCACTCAGAGATTCAGCAGAGATGGACTCAAAGCAGCTTCCTTCCCTCCAAGAGTTGCAGAGCTAAGATGAATCTCTTTCTGAACTGTTTCATCTCTGCTTCTGTCTCAACATATTCTCATTATCAGTTCGTATTAAATCGTACGAAAAGTAATGCACACTATTTCGTACGTTTTGGACGTTTTTCCTCAAAAAACCCGATCAGTGCGCATGCACAGGCAGACAAAAAAAAAAAGCAGATCCGCGGACGGACATAAAACTGGGAAAAACAGTGCAATGATCACTTCTTCATGTCTCTAACTACGTTGCTTGCTGTTTTATATCTTAGGGTTAGGGTCAGGGTTAGGGCTAATTGTTTTTTAAATTCTATGTTCTTGAATGGTGCGTCAGATGCGCATGGGCATACCACGAGAAAAACGTCCAAAACCTACGAAATTACGGTGCATAACTTTTTCGTACGATTTCATACGAACTCATAAATGCCTTAATGGTCTTGCCCCTGAAGTAATTTGTAAATTTGTTTTAAAGTATGCAGATGAAGGAATAAGGACAAGAGCTGGAGCTAGTGGGAACTGCAGGATTAAAAAATGTCGGACATCTATAGGTCAGTCCGCCTTCTCAGTGAAAGCATCACATCTCTGGAACTCTTTGCTTCTGGAGCTTAAGTCACAGACTGATATTTGACTTTTCTCCACAAGATTGAAAAAACGGCTCAAAGACAATCAAGAGTGTGAGCACTAAACTGGCTTGTACTGTACATTTTTTATTTTTTTTTTACTTCTCTTGTTTTGTTTTTTTTATGCATCTGTGTGTCGTTACTAACTTCCCTTCCCCTTAATGCTAACACCTTTTAAAAGCCTAACCAGGGACGAAGGCTGCAAATTAGCCCATGGCTACAAGCCTTATGTGCTTGGACATCGGCCACCTGTTTGGTTGCAATGTTTAATTGTACTGTCCCTGTCAAATAAACGAATAAAAAAAATAATAATAATGAGAATACACTGTCTGTCTCCTTGAACCCCAGTGGGCCTCAGCAGATGGCCGCTCACACTGAGCCTGGTTCTGCTGGAGGTTTCTTCCTGTTAAAATTGAGTTTTTCCTCTCCACTGTCGCTACAAGCATGCTTAGTGTGAGGGATTGACATCGAGTCAATGTGTCGATGCTATCAACTGGTTTTCCTTGGATAGAAAACTTTGAATCAATTTGACTGTATGATCTGGTAAACTGGAAAGTGCCTTGAGATGACATGTGCTACAGAAATAAACTGAATTTAATTCAATTGTTTTAAAATAACATTGTTAAGTAAATCTCTGTACGATTATTAGAATAATCAGATAAAAATGATATTTTAATTAATCATTTTTAACCACTGCATTCATTTACTGTGGCTAGAAATAAGTGTTTGTGTTTTATTCTATAGTAAGAGAGGAACAGAAGAAAACTGAACTAACCTAAAAACCCACAGCTGATGGTTACACCAGACTCACGAGAGCTTGGTGACGCAGCTGCAGAAATGCCACCCTGAGGTTAAACAAAGCTTTGAAAGCAGCTGCACCGTCAGGGCATATTTCATGTTTCTGCCATGTGTGACTTATTGCTTAACCTGTGTGGGAGGGAAATAGTACCACCTGGACTCTTATACGGAAATTTTATTGCACTCGGGGAGAGAAACCTTGGGACTGATAAATCGCTTCACTGTCATAAAGACTTTCTCTGCAGAGACAATCCGGCGTATTGCTCTGATTTTATCTTGCACATGCACGCACATGCACGCACATGCAGCAGTGCGCTTTGCTGAGCTTCCATTTTTTTTTCCTATAGTTGTAATTCATTTCAAGTTGACCTTTGAAAATAATAAACCCCAACACGTTTCCAATGTGAACTCACTGACTGTACCTGGAATGTGTTCGAGTGGGCATGTTGGTGGGGGAAAGCTTCAGCTGCACCACACGCTGGGGAAACTTACGTGGGTGACATCTAATGAACAGATAAATGAGCAGAAAAAGAAGTCAGGGGACTTACCGCCCACCCTACACCCTTTTATTTGAAAGATAGTGCCACTCTAAACCCCGATTTTAACTACAGAAGGGCATAAAAGTTCATCCTGTGGTCAGAACATGTACTTCCTGCCACTGTCTTTCTTAACAAATCTTTGGTGCCTGTAATTCACAATGATAAAACGTGTCCAGGGTTAGCTCAACATAATGATAAGAAAAAAGATCAACTATCTGCACCAGATTAGTTGCTTCTGAAAATGTAGAAAAGTCCAACATAGATCACACAGATAATAGCTGCACTGGCATTAACCCAGCCTTTTCCTGTCAGCTAAAATACTGCAGTTAAACATATTATTCAGAAAGACAAGAAATTACTTTAACTTAGTGAATTTATTGCTTTACATGTATTTTTAAATATTTTATCATGGATTTAATATTTGAAACTTTTATAAGATAAATAAATCAATGTTACATCTTCTTTTTTATTGTTTATTTGTGTGTTTTAAAATATTTGTTGGCCCTCTTTTAACTCAGGTCTCATCACAATGAAAAAAAAAAACCCTGGTCTAAGGTGTCCCTCTCCCATTGGATGGATGGATGGATGGATGGATGGATGGATGGATGGATGGAGGGATGGATGGTTGGATGGATGGATGGGTGGATGGATGGATAGAAGGATGGATGGATGGATGGACGAGTGGTTGGACTGATGGATGGATAGAGGGATGGATGGATGACTCGATTGATGGATGGTTGGATGTATGGATAGATAGTTGGGTTGTTGGATGGATAGCTGGATGGATGGATACTTGGATGTATGGATGGATCAATGAATGTATGGATGGATTAATGGAGTTCCAGTCAGTTCCTGTTATTGTAACCAGTTTATCAGCACTTTATATTATTTCTTTACATGTTTACAGCTTGCTTGGGCTGAATTATCAGGTCTCTTGAAGTTTTTCACACGCCAGACATGTATTAAATTGGTGTGGGCGAGATTTAGACGCTGCAGACCAAATGAGATCAAAAACTTGGCTGAGATTGGTCTCACCAAAATTATAACAAGCAGAAAATATGTTCCTGTTAACATAGATTTCAGCAGGTGTGTAATACAAATTGCCAATGAAATAAGATTTATGTAAAAAATACGGAAACAAAAAAAAATCAACTCCTTTATCTTATTTTAAATGAATAACTTCTAATTATATTACTTTAAGGGCAAACATTTTCTATCCATTGGTAAATCATTGTATTTAAATGCTCAAATTAAGTGTAAGCACTTTTATTTTAAGAAATTTGTAAACACTCTACATGAACATAAAATGAACCCAAAGGCTTGGTTTATGGTTTTAAACTTCACAAAAATAGAAGGCATGATAGAAAAAAGAATTTTCTGTGTTTTTCGTACTTTATGGAGCACAGAGATTTCACTGGATACAAGAAAACAAATGTGATAAAGATATATTAATGCTAAGACTTCAGTCTTGTTTCTATTCCTGCTGCAAAAAGTATGGAGAATCTATATCATCTTTATTTACAGGTCATTCAAATGGACATGTGTTGCAAAGTGACAAAAAATAGTTTAGCTACAGATGTATTTGGTACAATATTTAGGTGAAAGTATCTGAGAGAAAAAAATATAGAAAGACATTTTCTGTTAGGTATTGCATTTCAATGTCCTTTATATCAAGATTTTTTGCATCACCTATTTGAAACAGGATCAAAGCAGAGTTAGTTTAAACTTAACAATGTGGCCTGAATGTCTTCAACTAAAGTTTCCTCAAGTCCATAAGAGAATATTTCAGCAGTGGCGAAAAAATACTGAAGATAATGCATCTCATAGCATCAATCAGAAAGGTCCTGCTGACATGAAGCTTTGAAATAGTAAAGACGAAAGTTTTTCATCCCTTAAAAGGTGAAGAACCCCTTATCCTTAGCAGAAGTTAAAGAAATGCTAAAACATAGAAATTCTGTAGCCAAGTGCCTAAAAACCCCTTAAATTTCCCATAGTAAAATATCCTGCAACTGCAGGTGCTTGGAGGGGTGACGTTCCATGTACAGTAGCAGCCATTCAAAATTTCCCCATTTTCCTTGATGGGTCCTTGGCTGTAACCTGACTCCGCCAGATGGATTTGCTCCGCATATCCATCTGGAAACCTTCCGTTGAAGTAATTTTGGGAAGGGGCGAAAATACTGGTTAGCTGATTGGCCTATGTTGGTGATAGACGGGCCAAATAAAGCAATCAGATCAACGAAGCATATGACGTACTAACAGAGCGACGACGAAAAGGAGCCAATTGATAGATCAAACTCTTGCCGAAACCAGTTGGGAAAAGAGCAAAAACATATTTTCCTCTGAGAAAAGCCTCCAGAGCAGTGTTTTGCTCTTCTTTCAGTGAAGAAATACTCTGTAATTCCGATAAAACTTGCTCAATAGCCACGCTAACGCTAGCTTCATCGACTGAAGCCGCCATGTTCTTTAGACTGAACTGTTGCGCTTCTTGTTGTGTCACACCTCAACCCGCCTCAAAGCCAACGCTGATTGGACGTTCGTTTGGTGAACGCCTACAAATTTTCGTTAACGGAAAGTAGCCAGACTGATCTGCGAGTGAAACCTTGAAAGCTCACGAGATCAGGATGGTCTCACGAGGCTACCTTGGCTGGTCCCCTAAGATTCCTTTTTAAACATTGTTATTTTTGTACTAAAATATTCTTTCTGTCATGATTTGTGGAAATTAAGATCTTAAGAGAAGCGTTGTCTCCTGGTCAGACCCTGTAATTCCGTGAAAGGGTGGAGTCAGAGTAAAAAAAGTATGCAAGAGTGGGTCAATGCAGTGGCTGGAAGTTGGAAAGGATTTCGCTGGGAGTTGCAGGGAAGTGGGCTGCCATTCGGTTGGCATTTGACTGGGAAGGGCCATTTTGAATGGCTGCTACTATAGTCTATCTTGGTAGAAAAAAAATGCATCAAACACAGACAGGTCACAGACACTTGCATCTATCTTGCAAATAGAGAACCAGTTTACTTTAAATGGGTAAAAGCATTTCAACCTCCAAGCTTTAAATGCCAAGTGATTGATTTCAACAGGGACCCAATCATGGCAGGTTTGATTTTACTGATCCGATGAGTATACCTTTCAAGCAATAATAATAGTAATAATAATAATTGAACTTTATTGATCTCACATTTGGAGAAATTTACCTCTGTATTTAACCCATTCCCATGGGGAACAGTGGGCTGCCATCGTGGGGTACCCGGGGAGCAATCGGGCTTTAAGGGTCTTGCTCAGACACCCAGAGTGGCAGTCTGTGGTAGTGGGGCTTGAACTCAGGATTAACAGCTCTTTGCCCTAACCACTAGGCTGCCACTCCCCACTGAAGCACAATGAATTGTCGAAAGATTTGTTAATTCACAAACTCCTAAAAAAGATCAATCTTGCATGGATCCAGCAGATATGTTTGTCTGATACAGAAACGTTTCGGGCCAATGAAATGCAGTGAGGTGTATGATTTCACAGTGTCAACTAGAGGCAGAAGGCTGAAGCAAAACAAACATGGCTGCACCGGTTTTTGCTGGAATAGCCTCTATTTCTTTAAAAAAAAATTAGCAACACATGATTTTTATCTTTGTGGATGGGAAGACGTTTGCGCGTTCCTCTTGAGAGGATTTGGTAAGAGTTTGATTCGTCAGTTGTTTCCATAAACAAATCAAGAATGTGATACATCTCAACTGCTACTGCTGCTGTGATTGGCTAAAAACTCAACATGGGAAGCAGGTACCAAATATGCTCGAACGATAGTACCTAATATCCGCCCTTTTTGCAACCACTTCCTACAGGAGGCTTCCCAGATTGATACAGTGTACAATTCAGAATTAACAACATGTATCAATCTGGCTTATGCCAGGTTACCAACGAGCAGCACAGATGCTCATTGGTAACTTGGATGAACTTCTCATCCCTCTGACTTTAGAGAATCAGACCGAACGTCTCTGGCACGTTGTTTAGACAGTAAAATGGGAATGATTCCCTCGGCTGTCTTGTTGAGGATGCAGTAATCGTTGCAGTGGTTGGGTGTTGGAGTCTCATCGACAGGACTGCATGGTAAACTGCACTCCAGGCTCTGGGTCAGGTCCTCGCAGCTGCAGCCAGAATCGCAATGGCTGATCTCTAGCGTATCTTTCATACCAGAGGAGAAGACCTCTTTTTCTTGGAAGTTGAACCCCAAAGAGGAACCTGGGAACTGAGTGTACGGTGTATCCCCTGGACAGAGCAAAGTGGCAGGAGGGAAGGCGTTGTCCATCCCGGGTAGGCCGACGTAGGAGGTGTGACTCAGGGGGAAAACCAGTTGGGTCGTTGGAAGGCTGAGGAAGTCTTGATTCTCCTCAAAATCCTTTGAGCTGGATTTTGGCAAAACAGTCACAACATCAGGTATCAGGTCCTCCTCAGTTTTGTATGTCAGAACTTGTTTGCCATGCGGCGAGAGCCATTCCTGCAAATTTAATGGAAGACATGAGGGTGTTAATGTTTACTTGACTTTTGTTTTTGTTGATGCTGTTGATACAAGACCGGTCAAAGTCTGTCTTTGTTTTTAAAGCTGCAACAGCAGACATCCCAAGTTCTAAAAATTCATTTCAGGAAGATGTTCCCACCACCGTTTCAGCAACGGTTTATTAACTAACAGTATTTCTTAAACACAAAACAGAAGAGTATTGGTCTTTTATACATTTCAATACTTTCAATATTCCAGCCTAGAACATCTGTTGTGCTCCATATTGATCTTAAGACTTTAGTCATTCTTCACCTTCACTAAACATGGACATACTCTAGTATATTTTGCTTTAAATTGAGTCTTGTTTTTTTGTGTTTTTACTTGAGGATTCAACCTCTGCCATTTCATAGGAGCTTTGAGTGGTAACTAGTTGGTTATAGGGATGGGAATTGAAAACCGGTTCCTGTTCAGAACCAGTTCCGTGTGTTCCAATTCCGTGGCATCATTTGGCAGGTCGCTTAGGGATTATCTTAACGATTCCAGGCAGCACGACTTATGTCACGTTTTTTACGCAAGTTATGCACATGGCATTAAGTAAGCAAGCATGACGTGACAAGGTTTAGGTCTAGAAGAGCAAAAGGAAGAAAAAAAAATGCTGCCCCATTGGGTAAAGCTGTAGAAAGTTTGGCTTCATTTTAAGGAAGAGAAAGATGGCAACAAGGAGCTTTGCAATTATTGCAAAGTGGCAATTACATCCGAGTGAGGAAATACATCCAACATGGAGAAACACCTGCACACACAACATGGCATACATTTTAACGAATGCTGTGTTTCTCATGCTAAAGTCGCGACCAGCATGGAAGGCAACTCTGGTAGTAGCTAGTTTTATATCACTGGCGGTGCTTAATGTGGTTCATAGTAAATCATATGCCATTTCTGGAAATAAACCAATTCCTGGTTCTCTTTGGGGTTATTAAGGGAGTGAGCCTTTCTTTTTAATCCAGACCTTCATTGGTAGCATGTTTAATTAGAACTACTGGTGGCTGGAATTCATACATGATTCTAGCTATTGCAATAGATGTAACAAAACAGGCTATGAAGTTGCTCCGCAGTTCAGCGAGCGAGAGAAAGGGGACACTCGTTTATTTAAACCAGGAGAAGATTAGTTTATTTCCCGAAATTGTACAGTAATGCTGTTTCATTAAATGGAATCTTTAAGAGAATCGAGTGAAGAATCGATTAGGAATCAAATCGTTTCACAGAATCGATAAGGGAATCGGAATCGTGAAAATCTTATCAATTCCCAACCCATTGAACATAGCCTCGCTTTGGACCGACAGGTTTCATAGGCAACCTTACGGTGGCCCTGAAGTGCAAACTGCAACTACAAATCTAAAAGCACAACTACATTAAGGAAAACAAAATTACATTAACCTACCGGAAAAGGTAGGTACCATTGGGAAACATGAGACATCGCTGATTGGACGACGGTGCCGTTTGACCCTTGAACCGGAAGTCATTCTGCCTGCTGCGGCTTTTGAAAACATGGATATTGTCGGCGCCCCAAACACAGCTGCCGTTATCCAGGAATATTTTGAATCAGGACATACGTACGAGGTGATACTGGATATGCTCAAGACTAATCACGAAATTTCAGTTAGTTTGCGTACACTGAAGACACACTTAAAAGAAGCTAGACCGTTCAGACGACGCAACTTCCGGTTCAAGGGTCAAACGGCGGCGTCGTCCAATCAGTGATGTCTCATGTTTCCCACTGGTAACTACCTTTTCCGGTAGGTTAATGTAATTGTGTTTTCCTTAATGTAGTTGCGCTTTGCTTTATGTAGTTGCGATTTCCATAATGTAGTTGCGCTTTTAGATTCGTAGTCGCAGTTTGCACTTCAGGGCCACCGTACAACCTCCTCCCTACACACCCCTCCCTCATCAAAGTAGGTCTAATACGCACATGATGCAGGAATTATTGTATTGCCTGCCCGCTTTTACTCACATTAAAAAAACACTAAGTCGCATAGTCTAAAATCCGGGATAATTTATCCGACTCGCGGGCATCCATGAACAGCTATCAATATCAGGGAGACTCCCGGAACTTTCGGGAGACTTGGGAGGCCTACAAAAGCTTTCTAACAACAAATAACTATCAAAATCTAAAATAAATTACCTTCAGTTTGGACCAGAAATGTGGATACTCTTACTCCAACCCTACTAATTCAAATGTGATTTCTCTTACTTCAAGACTTTTAGTTATCTTTTTGTAGTGCTTTCTTATTCAGACCTCCAGTAAAAATGTTTCAGTTTGCTGTGCAAGAAAAGCCAGAAAATGAGTAAATAAAATGAAGACCTCACCTGGAGATTTCCTTCATGTTGCTGAAACAGAGGCTTGAAGAAGGGGGCTGGTGTTGGTGTGTGGGCCAGAGTTTTTATCTTCATTCTGTTGCATGAGGAGATAAAATATGGTATTCAGATAAATCTTCTAAGGTAATCAGTGTTTTAATATAGAACAGCTGAGTCACCTTGTAGCAGGGTTGTAGAACGCAAAGAGGAGGACTCCAAGAGTTAGACACACAGGACCCAGAGTTTTGAGTAAAATGGGTAAAAGAAATCTTTGTTCTGAAATAAGACAGAGATGATGAGTACTACTGAGATATGAAAGTACATGAGGTGGCTGACGTCCCTGAATTATCTGCACAGTTCTGTGTAAGCAGAGGGGGAACATCTGAAACTCACACTTCGTTTTGCTATTACAGACTGATGTAGAGATACAGGTTTTCTAAGAGCTTTTTCTAAGCATTTTTGTCTAAATGATCCCCAATATGAGCTGCCAACATTTCTGGATGCTTTATCTTCCTCCATTTACATAATGAAAATTACACAATGAAGTCTCAATTCAAACAAAACGTGACATTTCTTAACGAATCAAACAAAACAAAAATTGAAAAGCAAACAGAGGGGATGGTGTAGGTACCAGATCTGCTCAGGCTCTGCACATGCCAGGGATGTTACAGTATATGATTGGCTGAACGGTGGCAGGGCGCTCAACATTGTGGCTTTCTGGACAACGATAATAACACAATGCAGTGTCCGTATGCCGAATCAGGAGCATCTGCATGTCTAATGATCAATGAATTTATACACGATGGATAATATAAAAAAATCTCTGTTTTTTGGGAGTAACTTCAAGACCATGGACATTTCTTAATATGTGTACTTGCGAGTTCTCATGTACTTGAAAAACATCCTCAGCCTCAGCCCTAGTACTGTTCCAATTCACAATAACAAGAAGAAGAGAACGGACAAAATCCAGGGATGTTGTTCTCGCTGCTCCGCTCTGTATCACAGCAGATTTCTCCGGTCTTAAGATTGATAGCTGTCCCAGCATGCACTGCAGGAGCGGCAGCTTCCAGGTTAACGCTCACAGAGCTCAGAGTATTAAGTTAAAAGTTCTCTTTTCTGTTGTTGTTGTTCTATTAAAATACATTTTAAGATCATTTGAGGTGAAAACATTATACTTTTAAGCGTTACTATATGGCCCATTTACTGAAAAAAAGTTTTGATGTTGAGAAGACCGCGGCAACATACTGACCTCAGAGGCTAAAGTCCATGCCCCTTTCTCAATTTACAAGAATGCGAGTATGGACTGGTGTCCTTGCCAAGTATGTTCTTGAGAAGAACACAGGAAAGTATGTTTGGGGAGAACGGGAGCAAGCATTCTAAATATAGGTTAATTGAAACAGAACAGTACTCGTGACCTTACCACATGCCCGGCTTGTCTGGAGCTGCATTTAACCTCCTGTTATCAATAGTCACTAGTAATGTTGCACCGATTCCGATCCAGCACTAAAATGGTGGTATCGGTATCAGCGAGTACCAACCAATAGGGCACCGATACCATTTTGAGAAACAAAAGTTTATTCAACTATTGTCAACCATTCCAGGAAGGCAATAAAAAAATTCTACTGGATTCACTTTGTATTAGTCTTATTCCTGCTTCACAAAGGTAGGCAGCAGCTTTACAAAGCCATGATGGCAATTATTTAACATCCAAGTAGTCTGCAGTTCTTCATATATACACACACATCAATTTCAAACAGATGGTATCGGCCGATACTGCACAGCCAGGTATAGGGTATCGTATCAGGGCCAAAAAATGGCATCAGCTTAACACTAGTCTCTAGGTGATAATAAATTCAGAATTTTTATTTATTTATTTGGGGAATAATAATTAACACAGTCAGATCAACACAAATAAAATTAACATTTTGCCAAATAAAACAAAAAAATCCCCATCAGAGCCAGCGGTACTTCACGCACGCTATGCAGAGAGTTAGCCTCGGAGCTCCGCTGGTTGCTGCTTTCTTTTCAACTTCGTAAAATGATATCAAAATTACGTATTAAATCAGTAAATGGGCCATATAGTGATAACCTGACTCCGCCAGATGGATTTGCTCCGCATATCCATCTGGAAACCTTCCGTTGAAGTAATTTTGGGAAGAGGCGAAAATACTGGTTAGCCGATTGGCCTATGTTGGTGATAGACGGGCCAAATAAACCAATCAGATCAACGAAGCATATGACGTACTAACAGCCAGGCTACTCTTGCCGAAACCAGTCGGGAGAAGAGCAAAAACATCTTTTCCTCTGAGAAAAGCCTCCAGAGCAGTGTTTTGCTCTTCTTTCAGTGAAGAAATACTCTGTAATTCCGATAAAACTTGCTCGATAGCCACGCTAACGCTAGTTTCATCGGCTGAAGCCACCATGTTCTTTAGACTGAACTGTCGCGCTTCTCGTTGCGTCACACCTCAACCCGCCTCAAAGCCAACGCTGATTGGACATTCGTTTGGTGAACGGCTCCAAATTTTCTTCAACGGAGAGTCTCCAGACTGATTAGCGAGTGAAACCTTGAAAGCTCGCGAGATCAGGATGGTCTCACGAGGCTAATATAGTGATGCTTTAAAGTAGGATGTTCTCGCCTCAAATGATCTTAAAACAAACTTTACTGAACAACAGAAAAGAGAACTTTTAACTTTGAACACAGGTGAGCGCTAACCCTGAAGCTGCTGCTGCCGCAGTGCATGCTGGGACAGCTGTCAATCTCAAGAACGGACAAGTCTGCTCTGATGCATGCTGGGTAAATGGAGAGCGGCGAGAACAACATCCGGGGACTTGTGAATTGGAACAGTGCAAGAACTGTGGCTGATGACGTTTCACGAGCACACAATCACATGAGAATGCACAAGTACAAATATAAAAAAACGGCCCAAATATTCCTGTGTTCTTCTCAAGAACATACTTGGCGAGCACACGAGAAACGGCCCGTGATATAAAAGGGCAGATCAGGAAAGCACTGTGCTCAATAGCTAACAGCTTAGCACTTTTAGCTCTGTCAGTTAGCCATATTAGGCTACAATACATTTAATGTTTGAACAAGTTGCATTTGTCTTCTGCTCTCATTTTAACAATAATAAGAAGAAGCACTGAGAACGTTTGTGTTGTTAAATGTATCCCAAAAGGGATTGGTGAAATACAGAGAGGGAAATTTCCTCATTGTGGGACAATAAAGGGATTTAAAAGTTGAAACCATTGATAGCTATGATAAAAAAAAGTCTACTTTACCTTCTTTGTCTTCATTTTTCCAACATATGGATTTACTCCATTCACTCCAACTGGACTCAAGTCCTAGAAGCCTGCTTGAAGCCTTAAATCTGGCTTTGATGCAGTATTCAGTGTTCGGTTTCAGCTGGGATTCTGAATCATTCCAAACATTTTTCATTGAATTGAGGTTAATAATCTGAAGAAACACACCAAAAGTGATGCAGGGGATTAATGCATGGTGGTCTTAAATGGATCTGTTCTTTAAAAAAATTGGGTCTTACTTGTTTAGTGTCACTCTGAGATTCTTGAAGGACGACTTCATAGAACAGGTAATTTTGAATGTAGGGATGGTGTTTATATTTTTCACTTTTACAAATAATGGTGAGGTCTGATTGATTGACATTGAGCTCAGGTTCAGGTGGAGGGGTCAGCTTGACTGTTGATAAAAACAACAAGAAATTCATCAATCATCCTTTTAAAAACACAAACAATATGAAAGTAATAGAAATGTGTGTTTTATCCCGTCAAAACCCACGGGGTCGCCAGCGACTAGATTTAAAATGTCTACAAATAATAACTCAGAATGCATGAAAATTACAATGGTAAAATGTTTAACATTATATACACGTTAGGCATTGTTGGAATGCTTACATTCTCCACAATTCAACCACCAAGGTCATTTTATTGACATAACGTGCACCAAAACACAATTAACACAGATATACACTCACCGGCCACTTTATTAGGTACACCTGTCCAACTGCTCGTTAATACTTAATTTCTAAGCAGCCAATCACATGGTGGCAACTCAGTGCATTTAGGCATGTAGACATGGTCCAGACAATCTCCTGCAGTTCAAACCGAGCATCAGTATGGGGAAGAAAGGTGATTTGAGTGACTTTGAACGTGGCATGATTGTTGGTGCCAGAAGGGCTGGTCTGAGTATTTCAGAAACTGCTGATCTACTGGGATTTTCACGCACAACCATCTCTAGGGTTTACAGAGAATGGTCTGAAAAAGAAAAAACATCCAGTGAGCGGCAGTTCTGTGGGCGGAAATGCCTTGTTGATGCCAGAGGTCAGAGGAGAATGGCCAGACTGGTTCGAGCTGATAGAAGGGCAACAGTGACTCAAATAACCACCCGTTACAACCAAGGTGGGCAGAAGAGCATCTCTGAACGCACAGTACGTCGAACTTTGAGGCAGATGGGCTACAGCAGCAGAAGACCACACCGGGTGCCACTCCTTTCAGCTAAGAACAGGAAACTGAGGCTACAATTTGCACAAGCTCATGGAAATTGGACAATAGAAGATTGGAAAAACGTTGCCTGGTCTGATGAGTCTCGATTTCTGCTGCGACATTCAGATGGTAGGGTCAGAATTTGGCGTCTACAACATGAAAGCATGGATCCATCCTGCCTTGTATCAACGGTTCAGGCTGGTGGTGGTGGTGTCATGGGGTGGGGAATATTTTCTTGGCACTCTTTGGGCCCCTTGGTACCAATTGAGCATCGTTGCAACGCCACAGCCTACCTGAGTATTGTTGCTGACCATGTCCATCCCTTTATGACCACAATGTACCCAACTTCTGATGGCTACTTTCAGCAGGATAATGCGCCATGTCATAAAGCTGGAATCATCTCAGACTGGTTTCTTGAACATGACAATGAGTTCACTGTACTCAAATGGCCTCCACAGTCACCAGATCTCAATCCAATAGAGCATCTTTGGGATGTGGTGGAACGGGAGATTCGCATCCTGGATGTGCAGCCGACAAATCTGCGGCAACTGTGTGATGCCATCATGTCAATATGGACCAAACTCCCTGAGGAATGCTTCCAGCACCTTGTTGAATCTATGCCACCAAGAATTGAGGCAGTTCTGAAGGCAAAAGGGGGCCCAACTCGTTACTAGCACGGGGTACCTAATAAAGTGGCCGGTGAGTGTAGCAGTATATCAAAATTTACCATCACAAAGCAGCCACAACAAGTAAGCTTGTCTTTATAACTGCAGTTCAAAAATGACCTATTCTTTTTGAGAATAAAAAAAACAACTTTGAGTCAGGTTTGAACTGATGCAGCTTGGGCTGTGTTTTACTCACTAATGTTTCAAGTATATATTCAGAAACTACAAGGCCTTAGCTTTCAAATAATGTATCACACATGTAATTTGGGTTTACAATTCCTAGGTTGGATGTTATAAAACAGTTAATTCACACTTACTGTTGTGATGTGGTTGAAAACGTTCTAGGAAATCCTCACATTCAGATTCATTACAAAGGTTTATCTTATACGCCATTAAAGAATCCGATGAAACGACACAGCTGCAGGAAAAACCCTGATCAGTCTGCAGAACTGGACAGGAAAAAACCCTGCAGAAAGAAAAGGGAAAGAGGTTCTGCTTTGGTCGAAGCATTGAGTTACGCTGGGTATAGAAAGGCGGTTAATCTGACCACAGACTTATGCTGGATTTGCAGATTCGCTTCAAAAGATACACAGCAAAACCTAATCTTAAATACGTTTATATCTGAGCTGGTTAAAGGATGGTTATAATTAGCTCAAAGGAAAGTGGTTTTATTTACCCGCTCAAATCAAGGGAAAATACTAGTATTTCAATAAAAATGACTTACTGTTTTGGAGGATCAAGTGTCGTAAATTCCAGGCTGTAATTTTTGGACTCGACCACAACACCATCGCTGAAGTGCCACGCACAGGTTATGGTTTCAGTTAAGTCGCTCGTGCAACGATTCCCACCAACTGAACAAGCAGAATCAGGAAGACAATATTTATTCATGCTCTGCAATATAACATCCACACAGAGTGAATCAAATTTCAAAGGAAGAAAAAAACAAGCAATGATTGCTTCTGTTTACTTTTAATAAATGTTTTATTTCTTGCTTTTTTTTTGTTTTTATACCCAGTTATTTTTCTCCAACAGCTATCTTATAATCAATCTGTGAAAACAGTTATTTTGAACCTACCAGATGCCCATGGAAACATTGAAAGACTTAAATAAAAAAAAAGACAAATTTCATTGCATTTTCCTTCCAATTTGCAAGACTTTCCAGGTTATCTCAAGGAAAAAGCAGAATCAGGACGAAAATATAACATCTACACAGTATCTCCATAAACTTAGAGTGAATCAAATTTCAAAGGAAGAAAAAAAAAAGCAATGATTCCTTCTGTTTGCTTTTAATAAATGTTTTATTTTTTTGTTTTGTTTTTTACCCAGTTAGTTTTTCCAACTTTATTTTGAATCTACCAGATGCCCATGGAAACATTGAAAGACTTAAATAAAAAAAAAAGACTAATTTCATTGCATTTTCCTTCCATTTTGCAAGACTTTCCAGGTTATCTCAAGGAAAAAACTATTGTAAAATTAGCTTTGTAATTGTGCCTGTTTTCTCTTTCTTTTTCAGTTTTTTTTTCCTGGCCTAAGAGTTATATATATGTATATATATATATATATATATATATATATATATATATATATATATATATATATATATATATATATATATATATATATATATAAGTGTGTATATGTAAATTGAAAGGATGAAGCAACAGACACAGATCAGATTATGACAGAAAAAATGATACAGAGCTGTTTTCAAGATGAGATATTTTAGCTTTCATACTAGGAACCTGCCACAAAAATACAGATTTACATCAGTTTATGTGAATCTATGGAAAATACCTAATTTACAAAAGTTCAACACATGGTCTGACTTTTGGCAAACAGCTGATGACAAACCGAAGGAAGACCCGACTCTCAGGTTCCTGCAAAAATCTAAAATGATCTTATTGCTTAATTGTATAGAATATAAGAGGAGGTTCAAATTTTTCCACACTAACATACATTTAAGAAATGGGAAAATAATATATCAGCATTGATATGTTGGCAGCAAATCCAGGATTCTTAACGTTAAGACATTTCTACTTCAGAATGTGTAGGTTGTCATGCAACTGTACTTCTGCTTTTATTGTTACTCAAATCAAAACCAGGTGTGAGCCATATTCAAAATAACCAAAATGATAAGAAAACACAGGTTATATCGAACTCAGATTACATGATTTTCTCCTTCGTAAAATTTCCAATGACTGTAATGTGAGACAGAAAGCTTATCTGCTCAGTCATCAGTTCAATCATTCATGTGAGGAGGGGGAAAAAACTAATCCGTGATATCACTCAACCCACAAAGTGAGCTCCGCTTGAAGCTACCTCCTTAAAGGTGTGAGCGGTACCTGTGATGATGTGGGCCACTGCCATGATGTTGGAGCACCAGAGCACAAACAGGAGCCGCCCTCTCATCATGGCTTACTGGATCATAAGCATCACTCTGTCATGATTAACAGCATCTTATCATTATTATTATGACAATCTTTTAAAAATATAAAAAAGTTTTTTTCTCTAGATTATAAACAGATCAAATTATAGAAGCAACAGAGAACTATAACAGATGGAAACAGGAAAAATTAGGTGGATATTTTAGAAAATAAGAGAGCAGCTTTTAGAGTGAGAGAAAAGTTATTACCTCAGAGCTGCGGTGCTGTTGATGCCTCAGTGACTGAATGAGACTTCTCTCTGAGGTTTGAAGATCAATCATCATCTTCGCAGGAAATGACGAGCCTTTTTTTTTAGCCTTTTGATTTGGTTTTGGGGATGTTGGTGCCATTGAGTGACTTTCACTCTCTCTCTTCATGAAGTCTTTATGTCTTTATGTTTTCAGTGGCACAAGTTACCTAATAATATTTTGATTTCTAAATTTCTTCCTCCACCTTTCAGGCCGTAAAATTAATCATGTAAATAAAAAAAGTCAATCATGTATTTCTTATACCTGCTTATCGCCGGGTTTCGGTGCGTTAAGTGGCTGAGAGATGGACTACAGCTTACCAGTTCAACATATTCAAAAAAATCAGAATAAATGATCAGTTTCCCATTCTAAGTGTTTTAATTCGTAGAAATGTTGAAACTGTTTTTACTGATAATGATACATTATGTTCTAACAATGTGTTTATCTATTAATGTCGCCATCACTGAGTTTATTTTTGGACTCTTTTTACTCCAATAAAAGAAAGAACTTCGGCATGCTTTTTACACTGCAAAAATGATCTAGAAATAAGTAAAAATGTCTTAAATTTAGTGTATTTACCCTTAATTTGAGTGGGTAAATACGATGATTTGCCAATGAAATTAGTATCTTTACTCTTAAAATGAGATAATTAGATAATATGAACTTGAAATAAGACAATGCAATAGTTTTATCTTATTTTAAATGTAAACTGTCTTGTTCCATTGGCAAAGTGTCTCACTTTCATACTGAATTGGAGAAAAAATGCACTTATTTTAAGTAAAAATTGCTTAATTAGATTTCCATTTTTTGCAGTGTAGTCCTGCACTGCAAAAAATGGAAATATATGTCAGTAATTTTTTCTTAAAATAGGTAAATTTTTTCTTGAATTGAGGACAAAAGTGAGACTCTTCGCCAATGAAACAAGACAATTTACATTTGAAAAAGGAAAAAAACGATTGCATTGTCTTATTTCAAGTTCATATTATCTAATTATCTTATTTTAAGAGTAAAGATACTAATTTCATTGGCAAATCCTCTTATATACCTACTCAAATTAAGGGTAAATACACTTAATTTATGAAATTTGTACTTATTTCTAGATCATTTTTGCAGTGTGAGGTTTATTACCAGTTATGGAAAATAAAATGACTGATGATTAAGTAAAAATGTATTAAATCAAGTATATTTACCCTTAATTTGAGCAGGAAAATAAGATAGTTTGCCAATGGAATGAGTATTTTTACACCTAAAATAAGATAATTAGAAAATATGCACTTAAAATAAGACTAAGCAATAGTTTTTTCTTATTTCAAATGTAAATTGTCTTGTTCTATTGGCAAAGTGTCTCACTTACCCCCTCAATTCAAGAAAAAATGCATTTATTTTAAGAAAAAATTACTTATATAGATTTTGATTTTTTTGCAGTGTATAGAAATAAAGTGGAAAAGAAAACAAAAGTAAATTAACTAGTTAATAGCCTCCTCTGGTTAAAAATGAAAATAGGAATTAACTCTTAATAGTGTAGTATTAACATCCAGTGTTGACTGGATGTGAACAGTTGGGTTTAGATTCCTTTGTTTTACTTAAAACAACATCAAAAAATCTGAACTTGAATGAGGGCGGAAGCTGAAAAACATCAGATTACATCAAAATCCACATTCACAGCAAGCCTGCAGTTGCTGTTTTTATCTCTTGGTTAACCAATCTCTTTTTGCTCTGTTGCTTTTTTTCAGAGGAAAAGGCCACGCATGCTGATTAACCAAAGCAAGAACAAAAAGACAGAAAAAAGAAGACCAAGACTCATAGATGTACGAGTGAAACCTTGAGTGGTTCTTGGCAGACTAAATGCACTGTAAAAAGAGCACAGTAATGTACAAACATGTGACTAAAACAGTATTTTCATGCCTGAATATATTTATACCTGAATCTTGTGGAAACAAATAAAGAAAAACTGACATTGTTAAAGATCAGGGAAACTGTGGACTAATCTTGGAAAGTAAATGGACACCCCCCTCCCACTACAACTAGCACCAGAAGCAATTATTCAAAAACAAACTGATCCCTGACTCACCAAAGTTTTGAAAGAAAATACACAATCCTGTGAATAATAATAATATATATATATTTTTTAATTAAATCCAATTTGTTCCTTACATAACATTTACAGAGAAACTTTACATGGAATATGTTTAGTCCTAGTTTAACCTTTTTTATTCCACTGTTTTATGCAACAATTGGAATTTTTTTTATGAGTCTTGATGTAGATTGAACTCCTGAAAAGTTTGGGCTTTCATTGGAAAGGATGTACGATATGTATCACAATGCATGTGTCACAATACAATTTTAACAATAGATAAACAAAGACAATCATTCACCGGCCACTTTATTAGGTACCCCATGCTAGTAACGGGTTGGACCCCCTTTTGCCTTCAGAACTGCCTCAATTCTTCGTGGCATAGATTCAACAAGGTGCTGGAAGCATTCCTCAGGGAGTTTGGTCCATATTGACATGATGGCATCACACAGTTGCCGCAGATTTGTCGGCTGCACATCCATGATGCGAATCTCCCGTTCCACCACATCCCAAAGATGCTCTATTGGATTGAGATCTGGTGACTGTGGAGGCCATTTGAGTACAGTGAACTCATTGTCATGTTCAAGAAACCAGTCTGAGATGATTCCAGCTTTATGACATGGCGCATTATCCTGCTGAAAGTAGCCATCAGAAGTTGGGTACATTGTGGTCATAAAGGGATGGACATGGTCAGCAACAATACTCAGGTAGGCTGTGGCGTTGCAACGATGCTCAATTGGTACCAAGGGGCCCAAAGAGTGGCAAGAAAATATTCCCCACACCATGACACCACCACCACCAGCCTGAACCGTTGATACAAGGCAGGATGGATCCATGCTTTCATGTTGTAGACGCCAAATTCTGACCCTACCATCCGAATGTTCAGAGATGCTCTTCTGCCCACCCTGGTTGTAACGGGTGGTTATTTGAGTCACTGTTGCCCTTCTATCAGCTCGAACCAGTCTGGCCATTCTCCTCTGACCTTTTGCATCAACAAGGCATTTCCGCCCACAGAACTGCCGCTCACTGGATGTTTTTTCTTTTTCAGACCATTCTCTGTAAACCCTAGAGATGGTTGTGCGTGAAAATCCCAGTAGATCAGCAGTTTCTGAAATACTCAGACCAGCTCTTCTGGCACCGACAATCATGCCACGTTCAAAGTCACTCAAATCACCTTTCTTCCCCATACTGATGCTCGGTTTGAACTGCAGGAGATTGTCTTGACCATGTCTACATGCCTAAATGCACTGAGTTGCCGCCATGTGATTGGCTGCTTAGAAATTAAGTGTTAACCAGCAGTTGGACAAGTATACCTAATAAAGTGGCCGGTGAGTGTATATTGTTCTTTTTATAATTTATAATTAGAGCTTTGGAGAACATGAAAAGATCTTGCTTTTGTTTTGATGCGCCTGGTGCAGAGCAGCTGAATGATTGGCTCCCAGGTGGATCACTACCAACAGCTAGGGGTTTAAGAGTTATATTAACTTAATTTTTTTTTTATTTAACCTTTATTTAACCAGAAAAAAAAATTTGAGATTAAAAACGTATATTTCAAGGGAGTACTGGCCAAGAGGCAGCAAAGTTACATAAGAAACATAGATACATTACTTAAAACTATAAAATATATGTTTGACTTTAAATAAGTCTTGCATTTAAGTGCCATTAAGACATATTTTTAATCATTCTGAATGGATAAAATTCTCATCTAGTGAAAATATTGGGATATTTGTCTGGATTATGACATATATCAGCCATTCCCCACAAAAAAAGTTACAAACTGTCATGTCAAACTCTTTAAAGCGTTTTTTTAATTAACCAAAGATGATGATGAGGAACTATTTCACATTCATTTATCCCACCTTTAAAGTCAGCATCTCTTGCAGGGAATCATACTGGAAAAAATGGAAAACTAGATAAGTCATTTTTTCTTAAAATAAGTGCATTTGTTCTTTAATTGAGGAGATAAAAGAGACATTTTGCCAATGGAACAAGACAATTTACACTTAAAATAAGAAAACACAATTGCATTGTCTTATTTCAAGTGCATATTATCGAATCATCTTACTTTAAGAGTAAAAATACTGATTCTATTGGCAAACTATCTCATTTACCTATTTAAATCAAGGCTAAATACACTTAATTTAAGAAATTTTTACTTATTTCTAGATGATTTTTCCAGTGATGTTGGTCTACAGATTATATTAAATGCAAATAACACTGCAAAAACGATCTAGAAATAAGTAAAAATGTCTTAAATTAAGTGTATTTACCCTTAATTTGAGTAGATAAAGGAGATAGTTTGCCAATGGAATGAGTATTTTTACTATTAAAACAAGATAATTAGATAATATGCACTTGAAATAAGACAATGCTATAGTGTTTTCTTATTTTAAGTGTAAATTGTCTTGTTCCATTGGCAAAATGGCTCTTTTACCTCCTCAAATTAAGAATAAATGCACTTATTTTAAGAAAAAAAGACTTATCTAGATTTAGATTTTTTGCCGTGAATCAGTTATCCTTTACACATTTAATAAAGTGGGTATGGATTCAAACAGGTCGAGCTTCCTGTGGCCTCCACCGCTCCACACTCAGCTAACGCTCTGTTACTTAGCAACCATGACAGATGACACTCAAAGGAGGCAAAGAATGAATGCCGAAATTTTTACTACTGTTCTGTGGTAAGTTCATGTTTGAGGAGCTTCAGCAGCAGTACCATCGTCACAGATATCAGATTTATAGTCCCCACACTGCAGAGATATTGGAATCTGGACTTAAATGTCAGCCAAACCCATTTACACACGGACAGATAAAAAGCTTTCAATAAACCAAACATTAGCCGCCACATATCTGACTCAATAACCATTTAAAACAATTATTTTCATTAATTTCAGATTCAACTAATCACATATTTGTATCATATTAATACATGTTTAGGCCAGAATGATATGAAATTTAAATATGACTTCCCTACGACTTTAATAAAGTATTTTTTAATTGAATTGAATTATTACTATTATTATGTTTGTTATTATTATCTCACCTGATTAAATGCTAATGGCCACAATATTTGGAGCAAAGCAACTTATCGGCGTCTTACAAAAAGTTTTCAATCATTCTGTTTCATTATATCCAAGACTTTTATTCATGCCAGATGCAACAAGTGGTCTTGTCTTACTTTTTGTTTATTAGCTTAGTTTATGCTGTTTGGGTTCTCATCTGTAGCTAAAAAAAAAAAAAGACATCTGAGCCCTACTTTTTTTTTTTTTACCAAACCAAAGTGAATTGTTTAACACACTTACCATAACACAGGGAAGCCCCCAATCAGTTTTGACTGGTTCATACAAAGAGCTTCAGCTTCTTCTGTTTTAAAAGCGGCATGCTCTGTTCCTCATCTTTATGTTAACTGTTTGACCATGTTTGAAGCTAGAATAATGCCAGTTTGGCATGTGTTTTAAGAACAATTTATTACAGTACTTTAAAAAAAAAACATAAAGTAACAATGACATGGCATAAAGGAGCATTTGAAACAGAGGGGACCCTTGCAATACTCCAGAGATCTGTTAAACACATGAGTCAGTTGGTCAGTGCAGGTTTCAGGCAGAGCGAGGAGACACCATGGATTCCGGGAACTTTATTCCCTTTCAGACATTCAATTCAATTCAGTTTATTTCTTTTTTCACAACACATGTCATCTCAAGGCACTTTCCAGTTCACCAGATCATCCAGTCAGATTGATTCAAAGTTTTCTATCTAAGGAAAACAAGTTGATTGCATTGAATCTTTAACTCAAAGGCAATCCCAGACACCAAACATGCTCATAGCGACAGTGGAGAGGAAAAACTCCCTTTGAACAGGAAGAAACCTCCAGCAGAACCAGGCTCAGTGTGAGCGGCCATCTGCTGAGGCCCACTGGGGTTCAAGGAGACAGAAGCAAAGATACAAAAAGCAGCTGTAAAAGGCGGCCCCGTCCAGGAAACACACAGCCAGGCAGACGAGCTCCGAGCCAGCTCCCATGTCAGAGGGTGAAAAGATCACATCCAGTTAGTCACAGTCAGAGAAACAGGACTACACTGGACAACAGGTTGATCTGTAACATCTATAAACAAAGGTGTTGATGGCAGCAGCACAGCTGATATTTCTCTCCAGGATGGAGTCACAGCCAAACAGGAACAGACCAGATGAAGCTAATGTGAGAAAATAAAAAGAGAGCAGAACGTTAGAGATTGAACTAACAGATTCTGCAGAGTGGGAGAATAGAGATAGAATGAAGCAGAATGTCAGGGTTTGGTTGTGGTTTGGAGGACTCAAATGCAGAGGCAGAGAGACTGAGGAGATTTCTTGGAGTTTAATGGGGGAAAAACAGTAAACAAAAGCAGGAATTCAAAAACCCAAATAATAATGAAAAGCAAACCAGAACTAAAGAGATATCTGGGGAAACCAAACACGAGGCGCCAGGGAGAGACAAGGTAGGTAGACAACAGCATGGGAGGACAGCAAAGACGAGGAACCAACAAAGAGTGACAGTAGAGGGAGAGTATAAATAGCTGACTGAGACAAAGGCAGGGCTAACGAGCGGATAAGGAGCAGGTGTGAGTGGAGACAACGAGGAAGCAAGGGTGGGATAGGACACAACCTATGACAAGATGGGCACGAGTGGACGAAAACAGGAAAATTCTTGAGGGATAACAAAATGTGAAAATATGACAAAAAGGAAATACAACATCAAAAAATAGAAAAAAGGGCAAAAAACAGAACAGTACAAGGACATGATCAGATCAGAAAAGTCCACTATGATCATCCATAATTCACAACAACATATAATTTAAGGTCAATATTAAAGTGTTAACATCAGACTTTCATATTGAATCCGTCACTTAACAAAACATTCAATAAGTTAGTATGTGGTAGAAGTAGTAGGTGCCAAATTCTGTACAGCTGGAATGCCATAAGCATAATTAAGTCAGGTGAACAGCGCTCAGATCCAAACAGCAAAGATCAACAAAATTCCAGGGATTAACGAAGTTCAGATGCCAATTCCAATCAGAAAGATTAGTCATTGATCTTAAAAATGTCTGAAAGAGAGTTCAAGCTATAAGAGTGCCAAAAAAAGTGTAATGGCTTAAAAACACAAGAAACGGAGAAAGCTCCGACCTTTATATGGAATTATTTGAGGTTAAGACTGCAATACCACAATAGTATTCATCGAAACATTAAGGCTTGTTGGCCTCTCACCTGCACATTAATGTTCACATTCATAAAACGGGTTGACATTGAGTATTGGTAAGGAAATCAAGTGTAATGTGCATGAGATATTATGAGAGCGGAAAACTGTCGAAAAGGAGTTACAAATAAATGGCTCTTAATTTGTGAAACAACCTGCTATCCGTTATGTAAAATGAAAATTAGGATATCAAAAAAAGAAGTTTGAATCTTGTAGAATATAAGAAACTGAAATATGGTTGATCTCACAGAAAAACCCAAAACTACTTCAACACTATTGGAAATCCCAATCCCCTAAGAATCATTGATTCAAAGAATTAGTCTTTGACAGTTTTTTCTTTTCCTATGGTAAATTATTTATTTACCTCACCTGATGCAAACAATAAAAATCAAAATAATATTAGGCCATGCAGAAAAAGTATACTGACATTAATTTGACTGGGGTGGTGGAGAAGTGTGATGCGTAACGACACGATGGACATCGAGATTGAGCAGAGTTAAGAATTGATCCTAAGCCATAATTTTTAAAAAACAAGTCACTTAAAATTAAAGATATAAATGAGGATTCAAGTCACACAGTCATGTCAATCTTTTTAAAGATCTTTTTGGGCACATGGAGGGGGGACGCGTGGATCTCTTCGACGTGCTCTGGGCTCTCCCTTGCCTTAATACCTCCAACACGTGGTGCCAGCGTCTTGCACATCATTCCATGTCGCGCCACTCGCCATAACGCCCATAGCGAATTAGATGACCAACGAGTCCCATGCGGAAGGACTCACACCACACCCAAGTGCGCAACTGGGCAATCTGTCCCAACCCAACTGTTACTCTCTCCTGGTTAACTAAATTACTCCAAACAAATCAAAAAACAATGCAAACAACCAAAATAAAAACAAAAGCAAATAATCCAAAAAATGAGGCAAAGTACAGTAATCAGAAAACCAAACGACCATCGACACTAAAAAAAAGGGCCTACATTAATACAAATTTATATGATTTTTGTCAATTTACATCTTTTCAAACTCACACCGACCCCTCAAAACACTTTCACAACATGATCCTGTCCCTGATGAAAAGCCACAAGAGTATCAGATAGACCATGGCTGAGTGGAAGGTGCCAACATTTACTACCAGAATGGCAAAAAACATCCATTGCTGCATTCTTAGTTTAACAGATAACTTGAGATAGTCCAAACAGTGAATATGAGAAGAACAAGTCCACTTTTTTTCTTTTACATTTTCAAGTGCCTCCATCCCATGGAAAGTTATTCTTGATTAAAAAGGGTCCCACGATTTCATCAATTGAGTCAAGGCTTATATAGAGTGCTGTTTTTGCCAAAAAAGCCTTGTTATAATTCATGAGGAATATTACAGATCATTGAACACTGGAGAGAACCAGTCAAACCAGAAAATGGGAAAGTATGAAGAAGGTCTTAAATGGAGAAATACAAATACTTCATCTGCTTATCCTGCAGTGTAAAAGGCGACCAGATAGTATTAGGATCATAAGTTACACTTGATACTACCTGCATATAAATAGTTTCATTTATATCAACTGTTAGCATGGTAGCTGAGAAAGAATAATGCTTTCGGATGGAAGTTGTCTTGAGACCTGAACCAAGCACCTGTATTTGTGAAGTTCATTTTCATTAAATTTATCCAAAGTAAAATCTAAAAATTTGGAGGGCTTCTTTCACACCCCTTTCAAACCACCTGTATTCTTTATCTAAAATATGAACATTCAGGTCCTCAAACAAACAGGGCAGGTTTGAAATCTTTGTAGAAGTTAATGAAACTGATATTGGTTTGAGTTCACAGGAACAAAGAATCTGACTCACTCATATTTGGAAATCATCAGGTGAAGACATTCATGATTTCAAAGAATTAGATCTTCTGTGGGTGTTTTTCAGTTTTCCTTGAGTAAATTATTTATTTACCTAATTCCTGATGCAGAACAATAAACCATGATATTAATTTTGGACCATGAGGAATAATGTCCATACTGATATTAACTTTGATCTTTGTGTGGCACCCCCGAGAGGTGTGATCATCCAAAAAACCACAAAACAGAAGAGACTGCGGTGATTGTGAGCAGAGCCCTAAAAACTTTAATCAATAAAAGTCCAATAATTTATTTAAAAAACAAGTTCACTAAAAAAAGTAAAAAGATAAAAATGCAGGCGATCAAGAGCAGCAGAGTCAATAGGTCAATCTGTTAAAAGAGGCGCTCTTTTCGGGCACGATGGAGGGCGCGGTCCACCCCAGCGCTGGATCCTCCTTCCGACACGCTGCTCGTGTGGGCCTCTCCAGCGTAGCTGGCCTTAGCGAGGTCACCTCCAACACGCGCGTCTCGCCAGCGTGCCTCTGCGCCTCACTCCGATGCGCGCCTCTGCGCCTCGCTCCATGCGCGATTCTTTGCCTCTCTCCATGCAGGCCTCCACACCTCACTCCAGTGCGCCTGCGGCAATCTGTCCCCAAACCTCTCCCACTGCTTCTCTCTCTCTGGGTGTGTCCAGGTATGCGTGGTAATGTGACCTCCAAACAAACTCAGAAAAACACATGCAACAACAAAAAATTAAAACAACAAGAAGCAAATAATCCCAAAAATGAGGCAAATCCAAATCAGAAAAACAAAACATGCAATCAACTTCAAAAAAAGAGGCCACATTACAACATTTGGTGTAGGTGGATGCATTTTTGCTCAATTGTACACTCTTTTCCAAACTTCCACCGACCCCCCCTCACAAGACACTTTCACAGGGACATGGGATCCTGCTCCCTGATGAAAAGCCACACAAGCCAAGGATCAGAATCTACAGACCGATAAAAGGCTGAGTGGACCTGGTGACCAATTTCTGAACCAGATTGCTGCAAAAAACAGTCCATTCTGCTACCTTTCTCTTTCAGTTTCCAGGAAACTTTGAGATGCCAGAGACTGGGGGAGTGGAGCGTATGAGAAGAACGGACAGCTTCCCTTTTTTTTTTTTTTTTTACAGTGCCCTCTCTGGCAATGTGGCAATAAGAATAACTGTCTTGATGCCAAAAAGGGCCCAACAGATTTCACTTTCACAAGTGGAGCAGCACGGCTATCGCCATAGTGTTCCGCTTGGTTTATGCATATAAATAGCTTTATTATAATTCATGCAGGAAGTATTACAGATTATATGGACACTGCAATGTAAGTAGAACACGAAGTGAAAAACAGGAAAAAGGAGAAAAGATGAAAGAAAGAGAATATAAAAGGGAGATAATGATAAAACAGCTTCAGTCTGCTTCATCACCTGCAAAGAAATGTAAAAGGAACAGCACAACCAACGGATATAGTATTAGAGATACAATAAAGTAACACTTTGATACTATCACTGCAGTATAAATAGTATTATTTAATCTGACATGTATATGCTGTGGTAGCTGAAGATAAGAATATGGGCTTTCTGGATGGAAGTGAATCTCTGAGTACCTGGAACCAAGCACCTGTAGTTTGTGAGAGTTCACTTGTGCATGTAAAGTTTATCCAAAGGAAAAATGCTCAATAGAGGTTGTGAAGAGCCGAAGATGTGCTCCCCAGAGCACCGAGGCAAGCGCCGGGGGACCCAAAGCCCCAGATGCCCAAAGGGACCCCAAGAGCAAAGGCGCCCAGGAGGGGCCAACCCAGAAAATCTGACCTCCCACCAAGAAGGGAGGAAAGATGACCCTAAGTTTTAATTTTTATTTGTTGCCCTCTGCTGCCCTCTTGTGTTCTCCTTTTTCCCTAGCTCATTTCCTTTTGTGCTCTGTTCACACCTGCTCCCAATCTGCTTGTTTGTTTCAGTCTCCCATAAATACACTTTCTGTTCAGTTCCTCATTGCAGGTTCTTCGTCTAACTTCCTCCAACTCCGTCTCTCTGAGTCCTCTTTCTCGTGATTGTTTTACCCCAGATGTCTCCATGGTTTCGGGTTTGTTTGACTTTGTTTTCATGTTTAGATTTTTTGGATTTTGGATTCCTGCCACAGTTGTTTGTTTACTCTTCATTAAATCATCAAGAAACTCACCTCAGCCTCCCTGCCTCTGCATTTGGGTCCACAAACCTCAACCAAATCCTGACATCGCCAGGCTCTTTTTAGCATAAATGCTCTCAGCGAGTCTCTGTTGTTAAAGCCTATACTGGGAAAGAACATAGCCCAACCTGTGCTTTCTGGAGTACCTGTGCACTTCCCATGTCTCACCTGTGCTCTTCCTCGGAAAAAGCGCTCTAGAAGACCTGGAAAACGAGGTGGAACGATTGTAAAATTCAAGGCTTACCTGGCGACTATTATCGGAGGATCTGACGCTTGTCTAATCCATGACGGACGCTACTTCCCCATGGTGCAGCATGTACTGCATATGAGGGGCTGTTGGATTCGCCCTGTCCTCCCTGTGCTACTGACTACTCCTATATCCCCGGCTCTTCCACGTTGCCTAAACTGTGTCCGATCCTGGGGAAGTTTCCTGTAACCTTCTCTGATTTGCCAGTGGAGCTTCCATGCTGGTGCTGTCAGCTCCGGGCCCGCAGAGTAAGGGTGTGCAAAATAATCATCATGACGATGCATCGTGATTCTAATTTTTGTGATCTACTGCATTGATTCTTGAAGGCAAGAATCGATTATAAAAAAAAAAAGAACAAATAAAATACATTAATGGTTGGCGCACATCAGCCATACCAAGTGGAATACAACTTCCAGTCCAGCAGATGTCGCTGCGGATGTGTTGACGACCGCTGCCTTGTGTCACAAGCATTTCCGGCCGTGGGATACTGCGACGAGTCATACAAAATAAAACATGGAGGACACTATGAAAATTCGCCCCGCGGCTCCATCACATTTCAAGTCAGATGCTTGGATGCATTTTGGCTTTAAAAACAAAGAAGGTAAAAACGAAATTGATATGATGCACGTAATTTGCAAAAGGGGAAATGTCATACATTTGAATGTTTTCGTTTCATTGGTTTAAAGGACCACTGAGGCCATGTAAACGGCACTGATTATCCTTATGTTGTTATTTTAAGTTTGATGAATCCTAAGATCTTTTTGTCAGTGTGTCCACGCCAGTAATAGTAATATTTGTGTCCAGTATTTCTTTTCATGGCAACACCTCCAAAAGTCATTTCAATAAATACAGATATGTATGAATTCAGTTGCTTTCAGTTATGTATCAATTGAAGACACTATCCAGATCACACCCAGATCATAAATCTAAAAACTACAACAAATTAGGAATTAAACCAATAAAACTAGAAAACAAGGGGCAAAGTAAAGCACAACATAACCAAAACCATGACACGGGTAAACTACCCCCATAAACAGGCCCTAATCCACCTATTGGATCAGGAGTAACTCGATATGCATGATGACATTAACCAATTTAGTGTGTCCAACCTGGCCTGTTAAGCGAGTCAGATATGACTTGGCAGAGTTGTGCAGTCTTAGAATGCTCATAGGATACCAGGGAAGTTGTGGTCATATTTGTATGTATATTTTTTTTTATAACAACTGAGAGTTTTATTCCAGAAAGAAAAAAAAAATCTTTACCAATTTTAGGCAGAGGGATCCCAAATCAACTTGCAGATGTGAGATGACCAGCAAGAAACCCAGCAGAGCAGTTTTCCACTGCTGCTCCTGTTCATGCATGTATGAACAGGAGCAGCGGTCCTCCCTGACCTGGGTATCTGCCTTTGGCTATGACCCATTTTCAACAGAGGAAGACCAATGCTGTGCTGAGCAGTTATTTGTAGAGGTTTCCAGACATATGTCTTCTTTTTGGAGAAGATATTAATGATGACTGTAATTGCTGAATGGATACTAATAAATGAAAATCTTGGTTAAAAACAGCATATTTTGATATCAAAAATACAAGTGTAACAATTATAATACTGCATTTCCTTGTAGTAACTGCTCTGAATTTCATGAAGAATGAAACTTGTTTGAAAGCATGAGGTCAAAATTTTTACTGAATGCCTTTTTAAATTGTAATGTGGAATTAATGAAAAAAGTGCTTTATGCTTAATCATTAGATGCTAAATCATAAACTAGTTTTTTTTTTTAGAATTTATAAAACAACAAAAACGTTAACATTGGACTGTATGGAAAAAAACCTTGGTTGTCACTCTAACAGACAAACATTATGGTAGCAACAACTTCCCCAGTGCAGGCAATGCCTCAGAGAATCCAGACAACTCATGGATGCTGCCCTCTAAGTTCACAACAGTTTGGGCAGCGGCTGTTGTTCCACTCCACAATGCATGCCTTGCACCCGATCAGGCTGCTGCAGCAGCTTGCAAACAGGAGCTTATCTACTGGACCTGTAGATTGAAAGAAGGCTAAAGAAGCTGAACTTTGCTGACTAGTTCTAAGCAGAGCATTGGCAGATGGTTAATGTGCAGGGGATTGCCAGCACACAGAATACTTCTGCAGATAATGTACCACAAAGAAAATAACAGAAAGACCAAAGTATGTTTTTACCAAGAACTAAGTTTTTGTTGTGGTGCTAGCTGAACTTTTGCCTGTTAGGCATCTGATCACCATCCGATCGGGAAGATATGGCCACGTTGTTGTTGTCTGTCAAATAGTTTCTTCATGGACTTCGGACAGATGTTTAGATTCAAAGTCAGTATGGGTTACTGTTCTCACTCATATCAATAAGCATGCAACACATTTATATGCACATATAAAGTCATAATGTAACTTCTTAAATTACATAATCAAAGTCATGTAACCTAGCACTGCAGCTCTGTCATTTTATTGCAATATTATTAATTTTAATATGTAAAGTGTATGTATGAAACATGCTTTATAATTAAAACGTCCTTAATTCATTCATAAATAAATCTAACAGATCAAGCACAACACATTCAGAAAAGGGTCAAATAACTAAAAACATGAATCAGTTCTCCCCTCCTGTAACAAACGCCCCCATCCTGGGAAATATTAGCTCCATTCATGACGTTACCTTGCTTTGAAATGTTCTGCATTCTAACTTTGATCGGTTCATAAACAATACGTTATGTTGCAGTGTCCTAACTTTGCTAACGGAATGTTAGGTTTATTCAATGATGATTATAAAATTAATGTGTGTTTATGAAACATTTGTGCGAGGGGATGCTCCACTCCTGTCTCATGATCCAGTCAGGAGACCATCCTGCCTCGTCATTCTGATGGAGCATTCTGTCTTCATGAACTGATCAATTGTTCTGTCAGAACAATACTCTGTTTGTAACCATGCGTCATGTTCTGTTAATAAAATGCTCTGCGGAGGAGGTTCAGGGGGAGACAGTGTGTTTGAGTCTGGGGTTCAACTGTCTCTCCTATTTGCTAGGGGTGTAAATAATAATCGTTTTGTATCGATGCATCGATCCAAAAGCCGACGATCCGATGCATCGACACGTCCGCAAGATCGATTCATGTTTTTTTTTTCCTCCGGTCTATTTTTATCCATTTGCTCCTGGGCGTAATTCTCCTCCCGTGCTGTGGTGCCGCTAAACCTATTTTGCCCTCCTACCGCGCTTCCTGGTTATACTCTTACAGCAGTGTGTTGCAGTAAGCTTGACACAGACATTTCTATGGTCGATGGTCTACGTATGTCTAGATACGGCCGAGGCGGTGAGGAAGTGGGGGCGAGTTTAGTCCGACGACGGAGGGACATGAGGGCCAAAAAGAGCGGAGATCCAGCTGGAAAAAGGGTCCCAGCGTTCTCGCGCACCTCGCTCTTCTAGCGGGTCAAACTTCACGAGTTGTTTTCCGCAATTTTGGTCATAAAAACAAAACAAGCCGGCCTCCTGTCTGCTGCACTGTTTGCGGTCAGCTACAATCTGGGAGAGGAGCAGCGGAGCGTCTCTCAAGGGGGCGGTGACGTCGTCACTCTGGAGCCTTCTTCTTCTTCTTTTTTTTAATGGTGGTTGGCAAACAACTTATAGGTGCATTACCGCCACCTTCAAGAATGGAGTATGGACCAGACAAACTATTATATTCTCCCTAAAATACCCGTTCTTCTTAGAAAATGAAAAATACTCCAAAAAACTACATCCCCAGATGACCTTTATAACAATTCCCTTATATCTAGTTTATTTTTATTCCTGTCTAACTCTCTAAGCAACATCTCTCTTTCCTGAGTATATTTATTACATTCCAAAAAAAATATGTTGGACAGTTTCTCTGGAGCCGAAGTATTGCATTGAACTCATTACACTGATATTGTGCAGTATTTTTGCAGTATTTTTTGATGCAACTTTTCTACTTCTGTTATTTGCTGTTGTTTCTAAAGAAAATGCATAATGATATTACAGCTTTCATTGATTTATTTCAAACTTGAAACTTTGTTTAGCCTGTAAGGTGAAAAAAAAAATAATAATAAAAAAAAAGATTTAACCGATTAATCGAATCGAATCGAATCGAATCGTGGTGTATTCTTGAGTATCGAAAATAATCGAATCGTTGGGTCAGGAAATCGATACTGAATCAAATCGCCATGATGGATGTGATTTACACCCCTACTATTTGCAGAAATTGTATCTATGAATTGTGTATTTCAGTTCTTCTTAAGCAAAAACCTACATTTTATGAACCCGACACGCAAGTAAGCTAACCATATTGTTTTAACATAAATAGCATAACTTAGGTCAGGGAATTAATCAAGCGATTGGTTTGAATATTAAAATATACGTACCAGAAGCTGGGTTCTGGGCGAGGCAAATAGCCAGAGGCAACTCACGGTGTGTGTTGCTAGGAGCTGCCTGCGCGGCCTCCAAGGAAACTTTACATCAAACCAGATCATATCCGAGTCATCCAACTTGCTTGAAATTAAAAAATAAAATAAAAAATGATACTCTTGAATAACAAAATAACCAGTCAATTTTTAAGTTTTTTATTTGCAATTGAAAATGGAAAGAACCACTGATACACGTACATGGAATGGATTTAAATCCGTGTATGGTTCGTTCTTTGGTTTTTTTCATTTCAAAACAAAAACAAAAAAACAAAACAAGCATGTGGTTTTCTGTTTTTCCGAAATTTAAGCTGATTGGCCTATGCTGGTGATAGACGGGCCAAATAAACCAATCAGATCAACGAAGCATATGACGTACTAATAGCCAGGCTACTCTTGCCGAAACCAGTCGGGAGAAGATCAAAGACATCTTTTCCTCTGAGAAAAGCCTCCAGAGCAGTGTTTTGCTCTTCTTTCAGAGAAGAAATACTCTGTAATTCCGATAAAACTTGCTCGATAGCCACGCTAACGCTAGTTTCATCGGCTGAAGCCGCCATGTTCTTTAGACTGAACTGTTGCGCTTCCCGTTGCGTCAACCCGCCTCAAAGCCAACGCTGATTGGACATTTGTTTGGTGAACGGCTCCAAATTTTCGTCAACGGAGAGTCTCCAGACTGATGTGCAAGTGAAACCTTGAAAGCTCGCTAGATTATGATGGTCTCAGGAGGCTACTACGTTGCGCCGATTCCCTCTAAATAACACAAACGTTTCCATTTTGGTAGTGCTAACTGAAAAAGTTCTTATTCTTGTGGATTATAATGGCGGTTGTCAAGAAATTGAAGGCGTACATTACCGCCACCTACTGGTAACTAAAAAGGTTATGTGTTGGGAGTTCAGGTCTACATTTCCGGTTCTGCCATAAGGTCCGTCGAATTAACAACATAATAAAAGTTGATCTTTGGTTTAACCATTGCAGTTAAAAAAAATCCCAAAACGTACCCTTTTTTCATTTTTGCAAATGCCGTTTTTCTAATTTCGCTTTAAAAACGGAAAAACAAAAAAAACACATGCTTGTTTTGTTTTTTCGTTTTTGTTTTGAAACGAAAAAACCAAAAAACGAACCATACGTGGATTGATTTACACGGATTTGATTTTTATTCTTTTTTTTTTTTCATTTTAGATTTTATTCACAAAATCGGATAACGGATCATTTTCTGTTTTGAAAACACATAGTGAAAAAACACAAGTGCATTTTTGCATTCTTAATTTTTGGTTTTAATTTGAAAAACAAAAGAACCAATGATACATGGATTGTGTACAATTCTCTTTACACTGTATATCAGTGTAAAATATCAACAGGTTGGCTGTTTTGCTGTTTGTGTTTTCTGCTCATGTACACTGCACACATTGGACGATTGGTTGCAGTGGTTAAACAAAAATTGTGCAAATGCTGGGAAATCACCACTATCAGAAATCTTGATAAGGCAGCCTATGTGCTGATGCTACAGTGCAAGAATGCATGGCAATGACAACTGAAGAAGATGGTCGCAGAATGACTGAACAAAAGTCCCAGGGCTAGTGTAACATATAGTTGGCTGCAATATTTATACATTAACTTTAGGGGTCAGCTGGTTATTAATGTATTTTAACATATTTGGTATAAAAATGTGGCTGCTGTTCTTTTAATCGTTTAAAATGTTCATCTTATTATACTCAGCTGCAATGCCTCGACTTGAGATGGACATTGCTAGCATGAGCCCTTTATTCTACCCGGCCATCCTTAGCAACACACTCACTCACATATATATATATGCATAAAACATTATCATCTGAAGATTAAATTCATATTTGTATGACCAGAAATCTCAAAATCATTGATTGATTGACTTTATTGATCTCACAGTGGAGAATTTTTTTCGTTACATCAGATTAATGTTTTGTTGTTTTAATGGTCCATAACTTATATAGACATATTTGCACTTTTTATCTTGTACAGGTCTTATGTTAACCCTTTAAAGCCCGATCCAAGAATAAAACAAAACAGAAAATTACTTTTTTTTGGTTTGAAGTCCTTATATGGCCTTTTAACAAAATATGTAAAAAGAAAAAACAGAAATACATTTTTGATATTAATAATTTATTACTATGCGACAAGTCAATATTATTTTTTGTGTAGTCTTCTGCCCTCTGTTATCAGGTATATCTGATTGTGTACAATAGGATTTTGAGCAAAGTTTTTACCATTAAATTATGCAAAAGGTTTCAGACCCAAAACATTTCAGAAACCGTATGTATCAAATACGATACATTTGGCATTACAAGGTTAAAACTACATGTCTTATTATCTGTACAAATAAAAATTAAGCTAAAAAAGGGTCATACAAACCATACAAATATCTCAGTTCCAAAGCAATACACAGAATTCTGTACAATCACAAAAATTTAAGAGAGAACATGAAATAAAGATACTTTCTTCTTATAAATACAGTTACTGTAACTGCCATACTGCCATAAAGGTTCTGCTCAAATCTTGTATATTAAACATTATTGAACATTATTTGGGGAGTAAAATCATAAACAATAGACACAGAGAGGGAGGTGAGAAAGAAAGAGTGTCAGGTGGGGGGTGAGGTTGCTCGAGGACCCAGATGCAGAGACGAGTGAAGCAGAGATGAGTTCTGAGAGGTTTAATTGCAGATCAAAGGTAGCAGAGGCAGAAATCCAGAAATCCAATTTAAAGTATTAAACAAACCAAAACATGGAGACATCAGGGGAAAAAACGATTCTGAGGAGCCGGGGAGAGACGAGCAGAGTAGACAATACAGCAACGAGAAGGAACCAGCACTGAGTGACTGCAGAGGTGGAGTATTTAAGGAGAACAAAACAAAGGATGGACTAACGAGCTGAATGAGGAGCAGGTGTGGGTGGAACTGGCAAAAGGGAATCCAAGGGGAAAGAAAACAATCACAAGGGGGCAACAGAGAGTAACCAAAGAATGCTAGAATATCATGGAAAATAAAAACAACTGATAACAGAAAACTGAAAACTCAGACACAACAAATGAGACCCATAGCAAAGAGGGGATAAGAACTAAGGGGGGAGAAAGAGAGAGTTGGAGACAGGAAAGAGCGCATGAAAAGAGAGAAAATAAAACAAAACAACACAAATAGACAACATAGAAAATATACAGTAACTCCTATCAGTCTGCTTCCATACCTGTGTGAGAGGAGATGAACAGAAAACATAACAACAAAAAGAAGACAACAAAGGTAAAGTTAAAGAAAAAAACAACTCCCTTTTCAGAGACATAGGCCAGTATTGGGTTTTGCAGGCCAACAACAACCTCAATGACTCTCCATTCCTAAGGCGTGGACCTGTTTTTTCGGACCAATTAGCACGTTTTCTAAGCCATACCAAGGATTTTTTTATTGGGCCGCTCTATAAGCCTGGAACTCAAACCCTACTTCAGAGATTGTGAATTGAGAAAGCTTCCTGGATGGGAGGTAAAACATCTTTAAACTTGCAAAACAGAGTCAAGTGTTTTTTTTACTTTTTAAACTTTTTTGGAATGACTATGACCTGGATTACTGAGAATCTTCACCAGCACAAAGAAAAAAAAAAGCTTCCAGAGCAGCGGGTATCCTTTAGATATTCATGTGTTTCGGAGTCGGCACCTATGTTGATTAAACAATATTAATCAGGGTGGTATATATGTGTAGCTACAGTTTAGTATTCAGTATTAGTTTTATATCCAAGATCACCTGGAACCAAATGCATAAGCATGATCATGTATAAAGGATTTGCACCCACCAGAGAAGGGTAGACAAAATCACCCAGAGCCGACCCCCGAGGGTCCAGATCCTAAAGGGGTCCAGTTCCTGAGGCACCCGATTCCGGAGACCAAAGTCCTGGGCTCCCACAGGGTCGCGGTAGTGAGCCCATGGCCTCTGCTGGCCGCCAATCACACCCAAGGTTGATCCGTAGGAGAGTCCCAGGGTCAGGGTGTGCCACTTCCAAGTGGGGACCCTGAAGGTCCAGGAGGCCCAGGCCCCGCCCGGTAGCCAACAGGAATGAGACAGCGCCTACTGAAGTACCCAACCCCGCAACTAGAGAGGCATCAGTGGGCCAGCAAACACAGGCACCTGTGGACGTAGGATGTTCAGTTGTTGTGGCGGGGGAGGCAAACATCCAACCAGACCATTAGACAGAAAAAACTTCACATTCATCTAGTCACATTCACAAAATCCTAACCTTACACCCATATATGACAGTGGCGACAGTGGCGTTGGATGTAGGAGTTTGCCCTGAAATCGAAGGATTGACTTTCAGTGTCGTTGTGTCCTTGGGCAAGACACTTCATCTGCATTGTCTACTGATGGTGGTCAGAGGGCCCGGTGGCGCCAGTGTACGGCAGCCGCGCTTCTGTCAGTGAGCCCCAGGGCAATGTAGCTTGTCACCATCAGTATGTGAGTGTGTGTGTGAATGGGTGAATGAATGTAGTGTAACGCGCTTTGGTCAAGTCTCCTGACTTGAAAAAAGGCGCTATATAAGTACAGGACATTTACCATATGGTAAATATAACAAGTGCTCAATAAAGACGGACATAGAGGCAGACAGTGTATGTTTACAGTCCTCATAGGACTGTAAACATACAGGGCCACCCCTCTATGGGGATCAGGCCCACAGACCTAGAAGGGGATCCCCAGCTCCACCGTGCGGGAAGGGGGGCAGACAAAAAAAAAAGTGGTAACCCAAGCACAGACACTCCCAGTCGACTGTAGATATATGCCGCATGAAGGGTCAGGACAGACAGAGCCACGCCACATGCTGAGATGCATCCAGGACTGGTGATAGTATCCTACCTGGCATTCAGCCATGCCAGCCAGCCACCCTCTGCCGCAAGGGCGGGGCCAAACCCTCCACTGTCCCCCACCCAGTACCAGGAACCAGTATCCCCCATCCCAGCAGAAAAACAAGACACTGAATCCATAGGACAGGAGCCAAAGGCTGGAGAGCCCAAGATGTAAAACATTATCATCTGTAGCTTGAATCCAGATTTGTATTAACAGACATCTCAACATCATCGAATTCATGTTTTTTTTTTTTATGGATCCATAACTTACATATATACACATATACGCACTTTGCATCGGGTACAGGTCTTATTTAAAAAAACTACATGTCTGATTATTGCGGAGTGTGCAACTGAGTGTGCAGCTGTTCAGAGGATCTCCATCTGAAGTTAAGTTATTTTCTCTGTGATATCTCTGTATCTAAGTAACTCTAACTGACTACTTTAAAACATAGCACCTTCTGCTGCACTTTTCTACTGAGCACTTGTCAGTTTCACACGGTTTTATTTCTGATAGCAAGAAGTAGCTAGCCTAGGCTAGCGCTAGCTTAGCATTGCTATGGCTTCTCTCTCTCCCTCCCTTGACTCTTTTCCAACTCTTCCTTCTTCCTCTCCTCTCTCCTGCTCTCTGTGTCAGATGTTCAGTTATTCCTCTGCCTCCTTTAGTGATAATGGGATGTGTAATAAGTGTAGTATTTTTGTAGCTTTGGAGGCGAGGGTGTCAGAGTTAGAATCCAGGCTTCAGGCTGTTGAAGTAGGCCCCCCACGTAGCTGTCCTCCAAAAGTGCCTGAGCAGCCAGGCGATTGGGTAACTGTACGCAGAAAGCGTAGTCGTGGATCTCTGCCCACTGGTCACCACCAACCCGTTCACGTTTCTAACCGGTTTTCCCCACTCAGTGACACACCCACTGAGAAGCCCACTCTGGTGATTGGCAGCTCCATAGTCAGAAACGTGGCATTAGAGACACCAGGGACCATAGTCAAATGTTTGCCGGGGGCCAGAACGGGCGACATCAAATCCTACCTGAAACTACTGGCTAAGGATAAGGTTAAATACAGTAAGATTGTTATTCACGCTGGTGGTAATGACACCCGGTTACGCCGATCGGAGGTCACTAAAATTAGTGTTGCTTCGGTGTGTAAGTTTGCCAAAAAAATGTCGGACTCCGTAATTTTCTCTGGTCCCCTCCCTGATCTGACCAGTGATGACATGTTTAGCCGCATGTCGTCATTCAACCGCTGGTTGTCTAGGTGGTGCCCTGAAAACAACGTGGGCTACATTAATAATTGGCAATCCTTTTGGGGAAAGCCTGGTCTGATTCGGAGAGACGGCATCCATCCCACTTTGGATGGTGCAGCTCTTCTTTCTAGGAATCTGGCCACTTTTATTAGTCCTCCAAAACCCTGACCACCCAGGGTGCAGACCAGGAAGCAGAGTTGTAGTTTAACACACATCTCTGCAGCTTCTCTACTGTTACCCACTCTTTACTCCATCCAGACAGTGTCTTGCCCACGACCAAAATCTAATAAATTAGCAAAGATTCCCAAAGGATTAAATCATGATAATCTAATTAAAATCAAAATAACTCCAATTGGGGAAAAAGTTAAAACAATTAAATGCGGTCTGTTTAACATAAGATCGCTTTCCTCTAAAAGTCTACTAGTTAATGACTTGATTTGTGATAATCACATTGACTTGTTTTGCCTTACAGAAACCTGGCTGCAGCAAGAGGATTATGTGAGCATAAATGAGGCAACTCCTTCAAGCTATTTAAATTTTCACATCCCCAGAAGTTCTGGGCGAGGAGGAGGAGTAGCAACAATCTTCCAGTCTGACTTACTGATTACTCCCAAAACAATTAATACCTACAACTCTTTTGAACATTTAACCCTTAATTTCCCTGATCCAAATTTCAAGGCAAGAAAACCTCTTCTTTTTGTAACTTTGTATCGTCCACCAGGTCCCTACTCTGAATTTTTAGATGAGTTTTCAGAGTTCCTTTCTGATTTGGTATTAAATACTGACAGGGTCATCATAGTGGGAGATTTTAACATCCATGCTGACATTGAAGGCGATAGCTTAAGAGCAGCCTTTAATGCTATCTTAGACACTATTGGCTTTGTTCAAAATGTGAATAGTCCCACGCATTCTCATCTTCATACTTTGGATCTTGTGCTGACATACGGCATAGAATGTGAAGAAATAACAGTATTTCCTCACAACCCTGTCCTCTCTGACCACTTTCTAATAACCTTCAGGATTACTTTAACAGAGTTCTCCTCCCCCAAAAGAAGGTTCAATTTTAGTAGATCTTTATCAGATAGTGCAGTTATAAATTTTAAAGAATCTGCTTCACTTTCTCTCTGCTCTGTGTCACTGAGCAGTGCTGCAGAGTGCAAAAGCTTAGCTTATTCCCCTTTACAGGTTGATGATTTTGTTGATGGGGTTGCTAGTTCTCTGCGTATTGCCTTAGACAACGCAGCTCCTTTGAAAATGAAAACCGTTAAAAATAGAAAGCTTGCTCCTTGGTTTAATGCAGAGCTGCGTACTTTGAAGCAAAATGCTAGGAAACTGGAGAGAAAATATCGCTCCACAGGCCTGCGAGAGTCCTTCCTAGTCTGGAAAAATGGTTTACTGCTGTATAAGAGGACCCTTTGTAAAGCAAGAGCAGCATACTTCTCCTCATTAATAGAGGAGAATAAGAATAATCCAAGATTTCTTTTTAATACAGTTGCCAAACTCACCCAGAGCCATAGCTCTGTTGAACCGTCCATTCCACCTGCTCTTAGCAGCAATGATTTTATGGGATTCTTTATAAATAAGATTGATCTTATTAAAAATAAGATCATAAGCCCTCCTCTATCCGCGATTGTACCTGAGGTAGTCATGGAATCTGAACCGGGTTTAGACTGCTTTGATCCAGTTGAACTCTCTGAATTAGCAAAATTATTGTCTTCATCTAAGCCTTCAACTTGTATGTTAGATCCAGTTCCAACCAGGTTATTTAAGGAGGTATTCCCTTTGATCTCCTCCTCCATTTTAGATGTGATTAATCTATCTCTGTTACAGGGATATGTACCTAAAGCTTTTAAGATTGCTGTAATTAAACCTCTGCTTAAGAAACCGTCTCTTGACCCAGATGACTTGGTCAATTATAGACCTATATCCAATCTTCCTTTCTTATCCAAAATTCTTGAGAAAGTAGTTGCCAAACAAGTTTGCGATCACTTCCACCATAATGAACTTTTTGAAGAGTTTCAGTCTGGCTTTAGAGCTCATCATAGCACTGAAACAGCTCTGGTGAAAGTCACTAATGATATTCTCATGGCCTCAGATAATGGACTTGTATCTGTGCTCGTCCTGTTGGATCTTAGTGCTGCATTTGATACAGTTGACCATAATATTCTTTTAGAAAGACTTGAATATTTTGTTGGAATTAAAGGAACAGCACTAGACTGGTTTAAATCTTATCTATCTGATCGAATTCAGTTTGTTCATGTTAATGATAGATCTTCAACACGCTCAAAGGTTACCTGTGGAGTACCACAGGGATCAGTGCTAGGACCAATTCTCTTTACTTTATACATGCTCCCAATTGGTAGAATTATTAGACAGCATGGGATTAATTTCCACTGTTATGCTGATGATACCCAGCTATATCTGTCTATAAATCCAGATGAAGCTAACCCATTACATAGATTACAGGCATGTCTTGAAGACATAAAAACCTGGATGACTCTTAACTTTCTGCTTCTGAATGCAGACAAAACAGAAGTTATAGTCTTTGGACCAGAGTCTCTGAAAAAGAAACTGATTAGCCAGTCACTTCATTTGGATGGGATTAAACTGATTTCAGATAATAAAGTAAAAAATCTTGGTGTTATTTTTGATCAGGACCTGTCATTTAAATCCCATATCAAAGAGGTTTCTAGAATTTCCTTCTTTCATCTGAGGAACATTGCAAAAATTAGAAATATCCTGTCCAGGGGTGATGCTGAGAAACTAGTCCATGCATTTGTTACTTCAAGGCTGGACTATTGTAATTCTTTACTATCAGGAAGTCCACAAACTGTAGTTAAAAGCCTTCAGCTGATCCAAAATGCTGCAGCCAGAGTTCTGATGAAAAATGAAAAAGAGAGATCATATCTCTCCTATCCTGGCTTCTCTTCATTGGCTTCCTGTTAAATCAAGAATAGAATTTAAAATCCTCCTTCTCACATATAAAGCCTTAAATGGCCAAGCTCCATCTTATATCAGAGATCTGATTGTTCCTTATGTTCCTAACAGAGCACTTCGCTCTCAATCTGCAGGTTTACTAGTGGTTCCTGGAATTTCTAAAAGTAGAATGGGAGGCAGATCTTTTAGTTATCAGGCTCCTCTCCTGTGGAACCAACTACCAGTTTTAGTCCGTGAGGCAGACACCCTGTCTACTTTAAGGCTAGGCTTAAAACTTTCATTTTTGATAAAGCTTATAGTTAGGGTGGCTCAGGTTATCCTGAGCTATCTCTATAGTTATGCTGCTATAGGCTTAGACTTTTGGAGGACATAGGGACCCCCATTTCATCATTCTGCTTCCTTCTCTCTCTGTTCTCCTATTCTGCAGAATCTGTTAGTTCAATCTCTAACCTTCTGCTCTCTCTGCTTTTCCTCAGAGTAGCTTTGCCTCGTCTGTTCCTGTTTGGCTGTGACGTCATCCTGGAAAAAAACATCAGCTGTGCTGCTTCTATCAACACCCTTGTTAATAGATGTTGGAGATCGGCCTGTTTTCCAGTGTGGTCCTGTTTCTCTGACCGTGACTGAGTGGATGTGCTCTCTTCGTCCTCTGGCATGGGAGCTGCCTTGGAGCTCGTCTGCCTGGCTGTGTGTTTCCTGGACGGGGCCGCCTTTTACAGCTGCTTTTTGTATCTCTGCTTCTGTCTCCTTGAACCCCAGTCGGCCTCGGCAGATGGCCGCTCACACTGAGCCTGGTTCTGCTGGAGGTTTCTTCCTGTTAAAAGGGAGTTTTTCCTCTCCACTGTCGCTACAAGCATGCTTAGTGTGGGGGATTGTATTTGAGTCAATGAGTCAATGCAATCAACTGGTTTTCCTTAGATAGAAAACTTTGTATCAATTTGACTGTATGATCTGGTTGAACTGTAAAGTGCCTTGAGATGACATGTGTTGTGAATTTGGCGCTATATAAATAAACTGAATTGAATTGAAATTATCTGTACAAATAAAGGTAGCGCTAAACGAGTGTCATTAAAATCATACAAGTATCTCAGTTCTATAGCAATACACAGATTTCTGTACATCATAAAAATACAAGAGAGAATTTTAAATAAAGATACTTTTACTTGGCTCATAATATGCATGGAAAACAAGAGTTGCATAAAACACACACAGATTGTGTACATAGTACTCGGGCGATAATCCCTCTTATAGATACAGTTACTGTAACTGCGGCTGTGAATCAGATGCTACAGTTACTGTGTGGAGTTCATTGTTCACATTGTTGGGGTCCTCCTGAATTGTGCTGGATATCATCCACTGCTTGACATAGTTTGAATTTAAGTGCCTCTGCTCTGGAAAGGAGTTTGAGGGTGAGTCTGAAGCCCCGGGGCTGCTGCACTCTCCAAAGCCACTGTCGATGGTGTCCAAGTCCACGTGCGGGTAGCCGTCCTCCGAGTGTTCGTTTGACTTGAATGAGTCCAGAGACACCCTCTCTGCTTCCTGAAACTCAGCATCTGGCGGATAATTTTGGTTTTCCATTAATAAATCATTGGCAATTTGGTTTTCTCGTAGTGATATCCCACTTTGCCGGTCCATCTGCGACACTCGGGATTCCTCTAAATCATACGAGGCATTATCCCTGTTAGCGTCATCAAATGAGCCAAAACTTTCTCCATCTTGGTAACTTCTGAACGAGCTCTGTGACGTCACCTCTCCCTCGAACTCTTCTCCAGAAAGAGTCACAGTGTGGATAGAGATGTGTCCTGTGGAGTGGACGGTGCCCTGTGACGTGCTGCTGTCCTGGAATTGCAGCAGTCGGTTGCTGGGAAGCTGCGCACCATGAGGGAAGTCATCACCATCTTTTACCTCGTGGTCCTCGCTGTAATTTTGCTTCTCGTTTCTCCAGCTGAGGATTTCACTCTGCTTCTCGTTCATCATCGTGATGCATGTGGTTACCTTTAGGTAATCATACTCAGTGAACACAGGCTTCACCCATTCCTAAAGAACAAACAGAGTGGATTACTGATGAGAACTATAGCGTTAAATAAAACAGAATTTCATTTAGAACAACTCATAACTGAACATATTCAAGAAACACATTTAAAACTGAATATTTCCATTTTATTTTGAGAAAAAAGTAGCTCAAATGGGGGAAAAAAAAGTATATCTTTAAAATTTTAGCTAACAATTTGTGCAGCATCCATGGAGAAGCTGTGTTATCTTACCAAGAACCCTTTAGGATCATTTTAACAACATTAGCTTCATACTCGAGTATTTGGTACGATGTTATCAGTCATTTTCATTATTGTGGAAACATTTCGATCAACTTTTCTACAGAACCTTTCTTCCCTTTGAAACTGTTGTATAGAGAACCACATGACAATGCAGTGACTGCATCTTGACAGAGTTAGGATAACTCTAAACCATACAAAAAATTACTACAGCTGATGTTTATTTAAAAAGTGTTTGGTTTTTTCCAAAGAAATGACCAGAATCACTCTGACAAGGAGACATTAATCTACATAGTTTGTGGTGCTTTCAGATCAACCATTGTTAACCTTGGATGGAAGTTCTGAGAAAACTTGACAATGTTTGTTAAATGTTGTTTCCCTTTAAATAAACTGACAAAGCGACATATGATGAATTTCAGACAATTTTAAAATAGCATTCTAATGATTACCGGCTGTTGTATGGAAACTATTTTATCCTGCGTGGGTCATTGCTGTAGCCTCGTGAGACCATCATGATCTCGCGAGCTTTCAAGGTTTCACGAACGTCCAATCAGCGTTGGCTTTGAGGCGGGTTGAGGTGTGATGCAACGAGAAGCGCGACAGTTCAGTCTAAAGAACATGGCGGCTTCAGCCGATCAAACTAGCGTTAGCGTGGCTATCGAACAAGTTTTATCGGAATTACAGAGTATTTCTTCACTGAAAGAAGAGCAAAACACTGCTCTGGAGGCTTTTCTCAGAGGAAAAGATGTTTTTGCTCTTCTCCCGACTGGTTTCGGCAAGAGTTTGATCTATCAATTGGCTCCTCTTCGTCTTTGCTCTGTTAGTACGTCATATGCTTCGTTGATCTGATTGGTTTATTTGGCCCGTCTATCACCAACATAGGCCAATCAGCTAACCAGTATTTTCGCCCCTTCCCAAAATTACTTCAACGGAAGGTTTCCAGATGGATATGCGGAGCAAATCCATCTGGCGGAGTCAGGTTATCATTGCTGACCTCTGCATCAATACTATAATACTCCAAAACAAAATGCCTGCAGCTGCTTGTGCAAAGATGGTCACTTTAGTATTAGTAGTACTAGTCTATGAATTTCCCTCTTGAATCCAGTCTAGGCTGCAAGGGTGTAATTACTTTTTCACATCACTAAACATGCTATTACTTCTCCTAAGAAGGCTCAGTGTTTCCCCTTTTCTACATAAAGTTAGTACCAACTAATCAGGTTTGTTTAGTTTCTTGCATGACACCTTATGCAGATGATATTCAGTTTTATAAGAAATATTAACCCTTTGGGCCAATGGTCACTGGACAACTCTAGGCTTCTCTCTTTGAAACAGCCACATAGCTTTCATCTAGACTGTAAAATATAGACATATAGATTGAATCATTCTTTTTTCCAACCAATGTCGTGAAACATCAGTGAGATATGTTTTGTACTTCACAGTCTAACATCAGGTCATAAAACCACACTTCTAATACAGTTATGTTTATATTTCATTGCTCTCCCATCATGCCCATTGTTCTGAAACCTGAGGAGATTTTGCACATACACAACCTAACATGGTGGATTAATGTGGATCCCTCACTGCTGCCTGCAGAGTACATTTCAGCAACCTGTCTGATAATGTCTGCTACGGTTTGCATCTATCATTCGAACTTGTTCTCAGTTTAAGTTCTGAAATATAGAAACCTCTTTTAGGTGTTCATTTTCCCTGAAGTGTCACCCAAATGCCAAACGCTTAAAAAAAATGTTAGTAAAAGCGAATACCTTTTACATGATAGTTTGGATTCACTTTAAAAAAATTTCCATCACTTCTCAAACACTTATTTTATGATGCAATATTTATACTAAACAGAAGAGTTTTTGTTTCACGTAAAGAATGTGCTGATTAAGTATATGCTATTTTTAAATAAGCAGATAGCAGATGGCAAAAAGATCAATTTCGACAACTATAAGGTGAACTTTGATGCTAATTTAATGTGCAAGCTGTCCTCTGATGCACTGAGGCTTTTAAAGCAGTTCAAAGACTTCAGTTTAACGTAAGGCAAATGCAGCCACCTATAGCCTGAGATGACCAGATAAACTTGAATCAGTTTTTGACGCCAGGGCCACCACATCCTGCCTACAAAAGCTCATGAACTACGCTCTGAATCTGTACATCAACGAAGACGCCAGCAGTCTGCACCACAAGGATGTGAGATACGGCAGTAGTGCAAGAGCAGCCTTAGAAAGGGGAACTAAGGCGCAGTCACTTTGTAGACGCAGACGCACAAAAAAAGAAGCGTGTCTAAAATAAATAAAAACTGTTCACATTTGCTTGTTTCTACTCTGGTTGGTTTTGTAAAGTAAATATAATCTGGGACTGATTTTACAAAAACAAAAAAACAAAAAAGGTTTTTTCAAAAGAAGTTTAAAGCTGAAAGATTTTCTAAGTTTCTTAGACTGCTGTTAAGATTTAAAGTAGAAATTACATAAGTGGAAAAAAGACCTTATCTTTCATCGTTTTTTTTCTAACGCCTCCATTTCCTTATGGGGAAGCTTTTGTAGGGTAGCCTGTTCCTATGTGTTCCTCTGCTGGGCAAAGTATGTCATTACAGCTGGTTATCAAGGCGCGTTAAAACACATCTTTTTTGTGTGTGAACGTTTCTGATTGACTGAAATGATTGAGTCCCAGCCTAACAAGTATAGTATAGGAAAATTTAGTTCAAGAGCTTCTTTAGTCACTTATTTTCACAAGACACAAGTTCACACAAATTTCCAAACTTCTCCTGGACGTGCATTTCTTTTTTAATCTAACTCCACCCTTCTACTGAATTATAGGTCCTGACCAGGAGATGGCACTTCTCTTTAGATCTTAATGTCCACAAATCATGACAGAAAGAATATTTTAGTACAAAGATTGATATTTAAAAAGGAATTGTAGGGGACCAGCCAAGGGCCCATCAAGGAAAGTGGGGACATTCTGAATGTCACCTACTGTAATGTCTTGTTTGGGGATTTCTTACCATTAACTTGCCCAAATAACTCAGAAAAGCAATTCCATCCCTGTTCTATGTTTTCTGATTTTGTGAAAGTGCTCTGAGCCAGAGTTTCTATTTTCTTATGCTCATGCAGCCGCTTTCCGTTCTCACAGCCATCAGCCACTTGCAGTAGATGTCCTCTCAAACTGAGTCTAGTTTTGCTTCTTTTGAAAAGCTAGAAGATGCTGTTGCCATATGCTTGATCATGTGGAATTACTATTGTAAAGTAAAGAATTAGTGCCATCTGCTGACTGTCTTTATAAAAACCTGCAAGCAAGTTTAAAAGCACTTTGAGAACATCTCAGTCTGAATGTATTAAGTTCTAATAAAGCCAGTATGCTTGGACTGACTTGAGACAGCAGGGTTGTTTTTTTTTTAATAATCTTTAATGATGTTGACTCAATTGATTTTGTTCAAAATGCGCATAAACCCATGCATTCGTATCTTCAAACCTTGGACCTTATGCTAAAGAAGTTGAACTTGGTTACTTTGTTGTTGCCTGCTAAGAAGACATTTTTTAAATGGAAAATGTAAAAATTCAAATGAGAAATCCAACTTTAAAAAAACTTCTCAATAAAAAAAGGTTTTAATAGAGACTTGTTTCTCAGATTTTTTCATTTCTCTTTATATTTTATTGCTATTTTAAAATATAAATTAAATTAAAATTTTGTCAGACTTTAATATTTAAATTATTTGCTACCTAAATCCCTATACGAATGATCACTGTTGTCTGAAAAATGTTGTTGCTAACTTCCAGCACCTCCAGAGGAGAAGAGAACAGAATCTGATCTGTAAAATGCAATTTGAAAAGAACGATATTTGTATACTTATATCAGAAAGAAGGAAATGTTAAAAAAAATAAATAAAATTGAATAGAATGAAAGATAATATGAAATCTTTTGTATAAAATAAACATTTAAAATTTTAATCTGACTAAACTAAATTACTCTTAATCTTTTCTTTGTTAAGAATTCTGTTTTAGTTTTATTTCTATATTGCATTTCTTTTTGTGGAATGTCGACTTACAAGACGCGTTCTTTGGTGTAACAATAGCGGAACAAAATTAGCTCCATAATTCAGGAGGAACATATCATCTAAATATGGGACTAGATTCAATCATTGGGTTTACATTAGAAAAAAAACAACTTTTTAAGCAATCTGACTTTATGATATGGTTGAATTGTATCTGTAAAGTACCTTGAGTTTGCATATTTTGTGAATTGACTATATATAAATAAAGTGCGTTGAACTGAATAAAATATAACATGGAACATAACATCAAGTAGAAGGGTAAGATAATGTAGATACACATCACACATATATGTTTGAAGGAAACTGAGTCCTGAACAGCCGCCTACGCAGCAGCATAATCTGACTGCTGATATATAAAAATAGCAGACATCAAGAGTAAATTTACATTAGGGGGAAAATTAAAAAGTTAAAGAGCAGAGATAACCATTCAACCGTTGTGAAAAAAATAATAAAAAACGTAAACCACGACTTTTTCACTATGTCTCCTTCAGGTAAAAAAACAGGCTGTTTTTAGTGTGACACCATGGCAAATCAAAGACCTGAAACAGACTTTCAGGGGGTAATTTCCAGTGAGGTGGAACAGCTCTGACTGACTGAGACAAATATCCTCCCACAGTTTGTCAGGCTCATGAAGCCCCTGCAGAATGAGTCATGCACATCACTGAGTCCCTTCAACCTGCAGGGGAAGGGAAAGTCCCAGACAAACAGGGTCCAGATGTGCAGTAAGTCCCCTCTTCAGCAGCACCTGCTGGGCTATATTGGAAACTACAAACAATTTGAAAGTGTGCTTTTGTTTTCCCTTACCGTGAAATTCCCGTCATAGTTTTGGTAGAGGGGCTTGAAAAATTCATGGGGTCTGGGGATGTATGTGATCATTCTGAGTTTTTTCAGCCAACACCTGAAAAAACACACAAAAAAAAAACATGAAGAAGTTTAATAAGAGATTAGCTTTTGACAGTTGACCCAATTTGGTCCTTTTTTATAAGCAAAACCGAGAGACCCTTCGTCTATTTCAGATGTAACATAAAAAAAACAAGAAAACAAAAAAACATCTACTGTAATTATCTAGAACCGATAATTATTTGCCTAATTATTGAGCATGTGAAAAAATAAAAAATAAAAAGCCAGCAAATATAGCAGAACTAAAGAGCTGAGCTGGTTTAATAATAGGCCTCTGCATCCTTGTTCAAAGGAGGGTTATCATAGATACTCCTTTCAGTCTGCTGTAGATATCACTACTTCCAATAAAAACGATAATTAAACTGATTTCTGCACACGTTTCCCAATAATTAGAGGCTGTCCTTGGAACCTCTTCTGGACTGAGATCTCTGATGTTTCTCCAGGAAACTGTTTTCCAGTCTAGGGGTTCCCAGAGCTCCACTGACCGCGGGCACTACAGTCCCCTTCACCTCCAGGCTCTCCGGTTCTTCCCTGAGTCCTTCATCTCCAATTTTTAATGATCTTTTATTGCTGATGTTTCTATCATTTGGGAGGGCCACATCGATCACTATAGCGGACCTCTCCTGCTTATAAATGGTCACAATGTTCAGTTGTTTGGCCAAAACCATCTACTCTTTTTGTATCTGGAAGTCCCACAGTATCTTTACACTATACCACTTTGTTTATATATGTATATATATATATATATCTGTCCAGGGACATCGGGTTGTTAGTATGTCAATTGTGTCCGATTTGAAGCAACCTGGAGCAATGACACAAACACTCGGCCTTAAGCTAAAGTAAACTGCTTTATATTCTTAAAACTACTGTTTTCGCCTTATATAGGGACAGTAACGTTAGCAAAGCATCTTTAGACTAACTGTTGTTCTCTTAGAGTTAATGGTTAAGTGAAGTCCTCATTTAATATATAAGTTTAACACAGTTATGAATGTGTTTTGACAGCACTGGAAATATGTGTAAAATAATGATTAATGTTCAATTTGGAAGTATGTAAGAGCTAAGCTAACATTAGCATCGCACTCATTCATGTCTTAACAGACATTTACAATTAAAGTTTAAATCTACTGTTAAGAATTGTTCATTTTGTGTCCATTATTGTGTTTATATAATTGTCAGCTGTTGACAGAGGTGTTGTTTTTGTATAAAAAGTCAGACATCTGTTTTCGGAGGAAACAGTGGTTAACTCAAAGATGCTTTGCTAACATGAACTATTGGCTACAACCAGAAAGAAAACAGTTCTGTTTTTAGAGGCAGGACTTACAAATATTTATATATAGTAAAATTATGTCCACGGGCTTAAATCATGTAATAATTTTTTAATAAAATAGTGTAAAAACATATACTGCCTTTGTTGAAAACCTTGCTTTTAATAATCAGAAACTCTTCTTCAAATATGTAAGTTAATCCCATAAGCGCATCCCTTTGTTTGAATTTTATATATTAATTTGTTGCTGTTGAAGTCTATTTATTTTGTGTATTTGAATGTAAAAATTACTTAATAAACTAAATTACACACATTATATTTTTTTTTTTACCCATTTCTCTATACAGTTATGTTAATTTTAGTTTCTATATCTACTTGAAACTGTAATGGCAGTTTAATAGTTAAATGTGTGAAATAGTCTACATGTCTAGTCATTGTGGTCGTCTACGGTGGTTTTCGAAGCCCAGTTTTCTCAAAGGTTAATTTTGCACGATTAATACACAGACTTATAATTGGTAAAACAAAGGTTGTTGTTGAATTCTACCTATTTCATTTAACGCTAATATAAGGCCAACTTATCTGGAAATATTTCAAATTTTCATCTGAATAAGGATGATAAATAATACTTTATTATTTTAACAATATATCTTAAACAAAAAAATATTATTACAAAAATTATAATGAAAATCATAAATTCAGTAAAAAGTTTATTGTAGAAAAATTGGCTTTGCATAATTAAAAAAATCTAGTGTCAAATCTAGAGTAACAGAGCGAAATATAACAAAATCTGGTGCATCTGACCCCAGTCTCATCACATTTCTTCCTTGAACATGTCCTTTTCTGTATTTGCTTTTTTTTTTAATTGTTGCAAGTAATGACTTTATGCTGGTCTTTGTGTTTTTTTTTTACATTTATAAACCCTTAAAAATCATGACATGTAATTCTGGTTTAAAAAACAAGACCAAACATGGCTGTCGTATAAATGATTACAAAGCATTTTGCTGAATGAATGAGTCAGAGTTTGATCTTAACATTTGATAATAAAATATCCCACGCTCCAACTCAGAACAAGATGATAATGATCATCATCATAAAGGTTTATTAACCAGAAGGCAGAGATTGAGAACAAAACTTGTCAACTGGAGGTTGGTTTTGGCGATTTCCCGAAAAAGGACCCAAACCAAAACACGAAATCAAGACGTCGCCTGAGTTCTCTTTAAATTCCTCTTATAAACTCTATCCCTTTCAGGGCACATGCTATGAATTGAAAACATGTTGGTTCTATGGTAGAAATTGTCTTTTAGTTATCCTATATGCTGATGACACCTCTGTATTTTATTCTAATGACATTTATAGTTGTTTCATTAACGATGTTAATACTGAACTTGTTGAAGTTATGAACAATTTATCTCAAAATTCAGATAAAAAGGTAGCAATGCTATTATGAAATTAAGACCTATTACCAAACAGAGATACAGTGTTGATATAGATACAGTAAATAAAATGGAGACACATAAAAAGCAAAGTTTCTAAAAGGATCTTAGTTATTAGCAACATTAAATAATTTTAGAATATACTAGCACTGTGCTTCTGTATTGCTTATTAGTTTGGTGTCTGAATTTGTAAATATAAGTCAGCAAACTTAAATAAATGTAAGCTTTGATTGTGTTTCTTGATACAAGTTTAGAAATGATAACCTTGCAAATTTATCCTATAGGTATGACTCACAAATTCACGAGTACAAATCTGTGACCCCTCATGAAGCTTTTATACTGCTCACCAGTTGGTGGCAGCAGTGCACCTAAAAGTTGTCCAAGCCGACAAAACGCAAAAGAACAAAGTAGAACAACAAAAAAAAAATGATTGGATAATGATTGATAATTGGGTAAAATAACTGTTAATAAAGATAGATGTGCAGGTGTGTGAGTTTGTAAACGTAAGCCAATAAACAAAAAAGTAATAAATAATAATGGTATTAGTTCCTTTTTATAACACCTAACATCAGATTTTCATCTGTTAGAATCAAAGTTTAAAAGCTATAAATACAGGTTACAACTTTGCAAATACAAAAGTAGCCTACTTATAACAAATATATAATTATGAATCTACAAACCCAGATGACGCTGTTACACCAGTGGGTGGCAGTAACGCACCTAAATGTTGTTTACCAACTAGCATTAGTCAAAAGAAGAAGAGGAAGACGACATAAAAAAAAAAATTCTGTGCTTCTGGATCATCAGGCGTTTCTCAATATGCGTTCTTGAGCGTTCTGGTGTGCTCGTGTACTCGTGACACGTCATCAGCCTCAGCCCGAGTACCGTTCCAATTCTCGAGAACGCCAGATCGAGAACGCATCAAATCCCCGGATGTTGTTCTCGCCCCGCCCTCTTTATCGAGCATGCATCAGAGCAGACTTGTGCGTTCTTCAGACTGACCGCTTCCCCAGAATGCCCCGCGGCCGCAGCTTGATTCGAGACAGCGCTCACAGTGTTAAGTTAAACATTCCCTTTTCTGCTGCTGTTGTTCTTCAAAAGTACGTTTTGAAATCGTTTGAGGCGATAACATTATACATTTAAGCCTCCCTGTGTGGCCTGTTTACAGAGTTAGTGCGAAAAAAAAAAAAAAGTCCAACGTTGAGCGGACCAGAGTGACCAGCAGACCTCCGAGGGTAACCGCAGCCAGGGCTAAATTTACCCCGTCTGTAGTGCACTTCTCTCGGTCTAGTTATGTGTGAACTACCACTCGTTCTGATGGCGGTTTTTTGCGGTTCTGTAATTTTTTTTTATGTTTTTTAAGCTTTAGAAATTAAAAATATTGTTTTCAAAATGTTTTGTGTAGGGAATAAATAGTTTTGACTGTTAAAGAAATGCTAAAGAACGTTGCCTGTGATGACGTCACGAGTACGCTTCTGTTCCAATACACATACGTGCTTGCGTGCTCGCGTTCTAGTCAAGTCCGATCTTCCTGCATTCTCGCCAAGAACGGACTTGACGAGAACTCGAGTACGTACTCGCATTCTCGTGAATTGAGAAACGCCCATTATCTTTCTCCCTGTTAAGCAGTGGTTGGTAACCGCCTTCAGGTGCATTACTGCCACTACCTGGTTAGGAGTGTAAACTCAAGCATACACGCAGAGAGTTTATGCCCTTTTCAGGCCGATTTTTCAGTCGGGCGACCATTTTTTGGATCGGGCCAAGTTTCAGCCTCATTTTTCGACCAGCGGCATGTTGTATACACTGGTTAACGAGGGGCAGTTAGCCTCTCGCGTCCGACTCCCGATCAGGAATTGAAAGGTAAAATCAAACAAACTTCTTCTTCTTGCTCCAGATTGACGAGTCGTTTGGTTTTTGGACGTTCAGTGTGAGCAATTAGATCGCATCAGAGCATCGGGCAGTACAGTGTAAGAACATACATCGTGAGCTGTGAACTTTTAAACCCTGCAAATTCATCGTACAGTTTGAGCTGTAGCTGCGTGCAACGATTGAAAAAATCGTACCGTGTATTCCTGACCTAACGGCTTCATTGGGGGGTTGTAAATTCGTACTAATACATTTCTTACGAGTACTTGTATTTTAGCAAAGTTGTAACTTGTATTTGTAACTTTCAAAAATTGTAATCTGAGATGAAATGTGATGTCACATGTATGAAAAAGCTAAAAACAAGGAACAAATATCTTAAATGTATTTTCATTAGCTGTCCTACATCTATAAATTCAGACAATTTATTGAAAGCTATTTTACTCCATAGTTAAAAACGGCAAAAACTAAAGCAAAGGAGTGATTTTTGTAGAAGGTGGTGTCTAAGTCACATATTCGTCCTCAGTGTGGATTTTAAGGTCAATATTATTCTTCTAAGGAGTCTGATATCAAATCTGAACGCAATAAACAGATATTCACTGATTAATTATGCTTTATTCTGTCTGGAAAGCAGTTTTTAGTGTTGCAATATCATCACAATCAAATTCTATTTACAGGGTTCCCGCAGGTCCTTAAAAAGTCTTAAAAGGCATTGAATTCTTCAAAATAAAATTAAGGCCTTAATTGGTAGTAAAATGTCTTAAATCAGTCTTTCGTAGGTCTTAATTTTTAAAACATCATAAAAAGGATTGTTTTTATTATGATTTATTTTTGTAATCTAAATAAAACATTAAAATTGACAATTTTTTTTTGTTCCACCCTTGTCTCTGCAACGCCTCCACTTATCACCAAATCAAACATACTAAGAAAACCATAGAAAGAAAAATAGCTGCAAAAAAGACTTAGCACTGGTTATGTTGGGGCTTTAAAACTGATTTGTTTTGTTTCCTGCTAAAACAAAATTTGTGACTTCAGTTAAATAATTGTTAAAATATTTCTGTCATTTGTGTGTTTTTAGCTTTCTTCCTGCATGGGAAGCTTTTCAAAATTCGAAACATTAGTGCAGTGGTTTATGTTAAAATAAACCTTTGGGTTAAGTTGTCGCAAGCAGGTTTTTCTTGCGTTTCTTGTGAATTTGGTCTTAAATTTTTATTTCAAGTGGCATTAAAAAGTCTTGAATTTAACTTGCCTTATGCTGTATGAACCCTGATTTAAAATCTGTTTAATCTGGAATTAATTACTCAGCTGTATTGAAGCTAAATAAATTGACGAAGGAATGCTCCACATAACAAGGAGCTCCTTTGTAAAGACTGTCAAGGAGAGCAAAGGCATGCCAAAACTCAAAGTGTGAAAACTGCTTCTCACACCTCAATTGTTACATCATCGTTACATAAAAAAAGAGCAAAATTTATCCGGTTGGTTACTCTTCCGAGTCTATGTTTGCTTCTTGAAAGTGTGGAGAGCCAAAGCAAGTTGCTCTTGCTTCTGTGATGCTCTGCTGCAAGACTTCCTATGCCTGTGAGCCATTCAGTGCAACGGGCCGCTGCACGTACTGCGGTGCCGTGGTTTCTACATATGTGGGAGGTGATGCCAGGAATCAACTAATGCGGTGAGACTTTTTGCTAATCATTTACTGGAAGGCAGTATGATGGTGACCTTCAGTCCTTCTCTCCACTTTATCAGCTCATTTTTGTTTAATCAGGATGCGATTGAACAGAGCGTTAAAAGAGAAGTTTCAATGAATTTCTTTAGTCTTGAAAACATTCTTCTTGATAAAAAGACTAAAATCAGTCAAGTCAGTGGGGGAATCCCGTTAAAGACGCACACCGCTGCAGTGTTTGAAGGTACTCACGGTTTTTGTAGGTATCCCAATAACAGGAGGGCGAGGAAGAGAATGATGGGCGTTGATATGTAAAGCCAGTAAAAATTTATTCCTGGTAAATCTGCAAATGATAAATACATTTGATTTGAGTGTTTTACACCTAAGAATAACAGTAGTTTTGACCTAAGATGCATAGTTTGAAAGGAGTAGGTATAACATTCTCCACCTTCTTCCTCCTGAGAAGCTTTCGCTGTGATCCACTGGATACCAGAACTCCATTCGCTCCACGGACCCTGAAGGTAGTAATCAGGACAGTGTTTTGCCCGAACGTCCACAATGTAGGCGGTGTCAGGTCGGAGGATTTCTTCACTTAGCCTAAAGTATTTCTCTTTTCCCTGTACCTCATTGATTATATCCTGTTTGTCAGAGAGGAGAAGCACAACTCAGCAGGATATCATCGGCATACGATTTGACTTTATCAGTTATTGTCACAGCAAATGGGATTTTAGCTCCAGCTGTGCTTTTTGCACACATATTACCTGAAACAGGTCTGTTGCATTTCTTATGCGGACTCCGTATATCAGGCATCCATCCGAGGTGTCGCTCCAGGTAATGTTGTAGAATCCAGGGTCTGTAGCATTTGCCACTTTGATATTAACAGGAGGTTCAGGTTTTACTGAAAAAAAAAAGAATAAATCAAGAGGGGGTCAGAAGAAACTGGGGGTTAAAAATGTGCTTCTTCCAACAAATCTTCAGTTGCCAAAGATAGGTGACCTTAAAACAGTTCTCAGATGGATTTTTTCTTCTTCATTTTTTTAAAGTTTTTACTTCACTTGGTTATCAGCTCAGCAGAAATGATGCGTGCTGTTATGAGTTACTATCTGTTGAACGTACCCACTTGAGAGATCGCCCATCGGAATGACTCATTGAGTTCTACCCATCCTTCGCTGCTGGGCAGGCTGACTGTAGCAGAGCAGATGTTGTCAACTGAAGCAACTAAGTAGAGATTCTCTTCAACGATAGAGCACCAAGAATGAGGTGGTTTGATCTCACAGCTGCCTTTAACCTCATCGTCACTATCATCACTGTAAAAGAACAATCCGCCGTTAGGAGAAGACTTTGCTGCAGGCAGAGACAAATTAAACACCTGCTGTTTGGTCAGAGCATAAAAAGATAACAAATATCAATCATAATGTTCACCAATGTTCAAATCCCGCATGGACTTCTTATGAATGAATCCAGTAATGTGGTTCAGATATCAAAGTCTAAGTGTGACCTTAAATATTTATGTTTTTATATATCAACACACTTTTTGGAGGAAATTTTCTGGCATAAAAAGCTCTCATTTTCAAATGCACGATGGGAAAGGTAGGCTTCCTATTAATTTACCATTTATCATGGTTTCATATTTACAGAGTTTGTTTGTAATAGGTCAGGGTTCCCTAATTTGGGCCCTCCAGGTCCGCTTCCATGTACCTTTTAGATGTGTCTCTGCTTCAACAAAACTGAGTCAAATAATTACCTACTGAGAGGATAATATAGAGGAGTTCTGGACACAGAAACACATCTAAAATTTGCAGAACACCGGACCTCCAGGACCCTGCAATAAACTAAGTAGAGGTAGGTGGAGTTCCCAAAACGTTTATTTAAGAGAGATTAGCACTATTAAATTAACATTTTTTACTCAAGCAAAAGTAAAGAGTGTAATTAGGAGAAAAGGAAAATGGCTATTCAAATACTGAGAAACGTTTGGCTCATAACATCTGACTTAATGTTTATTATGACTTAATCCGACAGCTATGTGCAAATTCTGGTATTTTAGAGCAAAGGAAGAAAAAAAAAATGCAGTTATTTAACAAAGTCAGGAAGAAGAACACGTTTTCAAATCACACAGGTAGCCTGCAGATTCCTGGAAATACATCAGACGTCTCGGTCCAGAAGAGTGCAGTTCTAGGAACAGCAAAGACACTGCGCACAACCCTATATATATATATATATATATATAAAACAGTTTTTTTGGTATGTGTCATCCTCAAGCTCGGGTCCTCTACCAGAGGCCTGGGAGTTTGAGGGTTCTGCGCAGTATCTTAGCTGTTCCTAGGACTGCGCTCTTCTGGACAGAGACCTCTGATGTTTTACCTGGAATCTGCTGTAGCCACTCTCCCAGTTTGGGGGTCACAGCCCCCAGTGCTCCAATTACCACTGGCACCACTGCTGCTCTTACTTTCCAGCTCGGAAAGTAAGAGCAGCTTGGTCAATTTCAACTACCTTAGGAGGTGTCTTCCATTTTGACCTTGGGACTTCCAGCCCATACTCATGGCAGATGTTCCTGTACACTATGACAGCTACCTGGTTGTGGCGTTCCATGTTGTTGTTGTGTGTTTGTGTGTGTGTGCATGTAACTGTCTAGCCATCAGAGTGAGAACCATTTTTTCCAATTTCACCATCATATTGAGGACAGGTTGTTGCAAAGTGAGGACCTTTTGCCGGTCCTCACATGCTCTTTTGCTAATGGTTAGCTTTAGAGCTAATGTGTCACTTGGGTTAGGGTGAGGTATGCATTGGCAATGGTTAGGTTTAGGGCTAGTTTTAGGGTTAGGACATAGAAAGGCTTGAATAAGACTAAAATCAATGGAAGTCAACACAGGAAAATCAGGAAATAAAAAGAGCTTCCAGCTTAATATCTACAGTTCAATGTTTATTCACATAATCTCTAAAGAGCTTGTTACTCATGGTGGGTTGAGTAACCAGAAAATCTACTCTAGTAAGATTAGCAAAACTGTCATAGAATACAAATTCAGTAAAAAAGGAAAAGTTGACTTAAGTTCAGCTCCTCCAAACAGTGAATTTGTCCTAAAAGTTGCTCAACTAAATGTAACTGGTTGATACTCAACTCTTCCCAAGCTTAGCGATCACCTGCCATGTTTTCAAGGTAAACAAGAAGTAGAGGAAAGAGAAGTGGAACATGAAATTTGGCACGGCTGCAACAAACGGTTTTCTCACCAACTTACAGCCGAGACTAAACTCTGTTTAAGTATCCAATCTGCAAAAAGCCGCCTCCACTGTCACGTCATCTTTAATCCTCACCTGTTCTATCTGTCCGCACCTTCATTGTGCAAACAGACCATCGGAGTAATTTCTTAAATGCAATGAAATATTTACATTTTATTTTCTTTGTTCTGCTGCAAACTTTGAGGATCATATGTCTAAAAATTGAACTTGACCTTTTGTCTTAGTCAGACATGATCTTTACTGCTACAGATCTGTGGGGGAGGGGGTGGCTGTTTATGTCAAAGAGGAATTGACTTTGAAGAGAGTTTATAAAAGTTAGTGAAAATCTGTGTTTGAGCTTAAAAGAAAATGTTTGGGAGGTGTGTTTATCTCCAACCATTGGCTCTTATTTATATTCTAATTGGTAACTCAACTCAGATGCTGCAGAGGCTTGCTTTCCTAAATGTCAGAAACTGTCACAGGTGTGAAAATGACTCATGGAGCTGTTTCTCTTTTTTAAAACAGAGCTTAAAACAGCCACTGCAGACTTGCTGTGCTATTTCAAATAAAATAATTTGCAACGACATCAAACAATGACAAGACAACTTTTTACCTGCAAGTCACATTTAGTCGAACAGGAAGTGCTGGCACAGAGCCTGAGCAGGAGCAGTTAAGCTTTGTGTTGTAGTCCGTGCTGCAGGTGATATTGCAGACAGATGCAGCTGCTGCAGAGGAGAAAAAAGGAGGTCATTTGCAACGGTTTCGGTACACAGATTTGCCCTTCTTAATCCCGAATGGCAGCCACAGTGATTCTTATCTCAACCTAGAAGTTTCAACCTATCTTAAAATGCAAAGCCATTTTAATTTTTTGATTAATGAAATGCAGGTATAAGAGAGGATTCACTGATTTAAAACTACATGAAATTTTTTAAAGAAGAATAATCTTCTGAAATGTTAATGTACAGAACAGAGGAAAAGGTTCTTTAGATCCCATAAACAATCTTACCTCCACCAATGAATACCGTGAGAACCCAGAGCAATGATAGGAACAGAGGTGGAGGAGCCATGCGGATGACTCACGGTTATCAGAAGCTGGGCAGGCAGGGGAAAACACAGCACATGAGACTGAAGACAGAAATAGAGATAGCTGATTGACTGTTGAATTTAAAGAAAGCACAAATAAAAGAAAACATCTCGACTTTAAATCATCTTATGCCGAACTGGAGCAAAGGTTAATCATTACAAAAAGAGCACAACCCGGTAAGATTTAAAAAGTACAAGAGGCGTTAATAAATTAGTATTAGCTTTCAAAGTGAAAAGGATATGAAGATGAATAGATTTGCATTAGTATACAAATATATGAAAAAGCATTAAAAATGTTAATAATCTAAGACCTTTCTTTAAACTTGACGTTTGATCTATAAACACAGAAAAACAGCAGTTTTTTACCTTTTTGAATGGTGGTTTGATTGCAGTTTGATAGTTGAAGGTGATCCTGGAGTCACTTAAGCATTGCCGGCAGAAGACTGAGTGGAAGGACACTCAGGTAGCGAGCTAAAGGCGTCACTGTCAGCACAGTGACTAAGGATGTGGTCTCAAAGCGTGTAATGTGGTACCTTCCCACCACTTCCACTTTCAGCTATGAATATGCATCAGCTTAGGCTAAAAAAAAGTCAACAGGAAACTGAAGACATGTTGAACAAAATAATACAGACATCAACTTTGGTTCACCTACTTTACCCTTAAAGGAAAACAGTTATAGACTTGTTACTTGCTTTGCATTTGAAAAGTGTATGAAGTCCCCTGCAACCTGATTAGATCATGCTAAAAGCCACTGGCTCTTAAACTTTTTTGAGTGTCACAAACTTATGTACTTAAGTATCTCCATAATACAATACAATAAAACCTGTTTATTTATTTAGTGCCAATTCACAACTCATGTCATCTCAAGGTATTTACAGAGACAATTCAACCAGAGCATACAGTCTGAGTGGTTCAATGTTTTCTCATCCCTCACACCCAGCATTCATGTAGTGACATTGGAGAGGAAAAGTCCCTCTTAGCAAGAAGGAATCTCCATCATGCTCAGTATGAGCGGCCATAAGCCCGGCTGGGGTTCAAGGACGCATAAGCAGACACAAAAAGATGCAAAGATACAAAAAACACCACAAGCGGCCCGGTCCAGTAAAGACACTGCCAGGCAGATGAGCTCCGAAGTAGCTCCCATGTCAGAGGATGAAAGAAAGCACATATAGTTAGTCAGAATCAGAGAAACAGGACTAAACTAAAAAACAGGCCAAGCTCCAACATCTGTATGTCATGATCTGGCCTGTTTGCTCCTTCTTAATTGGTTATTTCTTTCACCTGCCATTTTACTTACTGCCTCAATTATAATTTATTCCTCTCACCTGTTTACTCTGGGTTATATTCTGTTCAGCCTGAGCATTCAGGGCCAGATCATTATTTGTCTTTCTGTTAGCCTGTCTGTTAGTTTTATTCCTTGGTTCATGTTTTGGATCCTGGCGGCCAGTGGAAAGAGGGTTTGGGGTTTATCTCGTCTCCTGATCATCTACTGTTCCTTCCCCGCGGAGTCCTCTGGGTATTTGGCTCTATATGTGGGGAGGTTCAGTTTCATCTCAGTAAGCCTGGCTCCAGGGAGGAGACCAGTTTAAAGTCCTGCATCAAGTTCTGGTTCCACATCCTGTCTCTGCTACCCTCTGCCACTAAGCCTGCATTTCTGCACCTGATCCTTTCTGCTCCTGTGCGTGACCACCTGGTCATGCTTTCAGTCCCAGTCAGACTCTGAACCCGCCTGGGATCTCTATGATGCCTGGAAGCCTGGATCCTGCCACCTGTTTGTTCCAGCCTGATCTGGATCCTGTTCTGTCTGTTCCTGTCTGTTCTGAATTCCTGACCAGAATCGGCTTCCTGCAAGACCTCTGGAACTGCAGCACTCGGGACATTCTTGGTCAGGACTGTTAAACCAGGTAAGTGACCATCTCAGATAATCATCCTCTGTCAGATGATCGTGGTCACTTCCTGTGTTTCTCCCACAGAGTGTCTGAGATTGGGCGGTGCCCCGCCCCCCTCCTGCAGAATCCGCGATCCACAGGTCCACCTTTAGTTTTGTTTATTAATAAACGTTTTAAACTTTCCTAATGACTGTTTCTGCTTGAATACTGTCCGCATTTCATGACACTGTAAACAAAGGTGTTGATGACAGCTGCTGATATTTCTCTCCAGGATGGAATCACAGCCAAACAGGAACAGACCAGATGCAGCTACTATGATGAGAAAGGAGAACGTTAGAGACTGAACTAACAAATACTGCAGAATGATGAAAAAGGGGTCCCTATGTCCTCCAGCAGTCTAAGCCTATAGCAGCATAACTATAGAGATAGATCAGGGTAACCCGAGCCACTCTAACTGGAAGCTTTATCAAAAAGGAAAGTTTTAAGCCTAGCCTTAAAAGTAGACAGGGTGTCTGCCTCACGGACTAAAACTGGTAGTTGGTTCCACAGGAGAGGAGCCTGATAACTAAAAGATCTGCCTCCCATTCTACTTTTAGAAATTCTAGGAACCACCAGTAACCCTGCAGTGCTCTGTTAGGAACATAAGGAACAATCAGATCTCTGATGTCAGATGGAGCTTGGCCATTTGAGGCTTTATATGTGAGACGGGGGATTTTAAATTCTATTCTGGATTTAACAGGAAGCCCATGATGAGATGCTGTGATCTCTTTTGAATTTTCATAAGAACTCTGCAACATTTTTGATCATCTGAAGGCTTTAAGTACTCTTTCTGGACTTCTTGATTGTACGGAAGTACTGGTCGAATGACAATAACTTCTGTTTTGTCTACATTCAGAAACAGAGAGTGAAGAGTCATCCAGGTTTTTATGTCTTCAAGACATCCCTGTAGTCTATGTAATGGGTTAGTTTCATCAGGATTTATAGTCTTATAATCTATATGTCTTATAATCCTACTGATTGGGAACATACACTATATTGCCAAAAGTATTTGCTCACCCATCCAAATTATTGGAATCAGGTGTTCCAATCACTTCCATGGCCACAGGTGTATAAATTCAAGCACCTAGGCATGCAGACTGTTTTTACAAACATTTGTGAAAGAATGGGTCGCTCTCAGGAGCTCAGTGAATTCCAGCGTGGAACTGTGATAGGATGCCACCTGTGCAACAAATCCAGTCGTGAAATTTCCTCGCTCCTAAATATTCCACAGTCAACTGTCAGCTGTATTATAAGAAAATGGAAGTGTTTGGGAACAACAGCAACTCAGCCACGAAGTGGTAGGCCACGTAAACTGACGGAGCGGGGTCAGCGGATGCTGACGCGCATAGTGCGAAGAGGTCGCCAACTTTCTGCAGAGTCAATCACTACAGACCTCCAAACTTCATGTGGCCTTCAGATTAGCTCAAGAACAGTGCGCAGAGAGCTTCATGGAATGGGTTTCCATGGTCGAGCAGCTGCATCCAAGCCATACATCACCAAGTGCAATGCAAAGCGTCGGATGCGGTGGTGTAAAGCACGCCGCCACTGGACTCTAGAGCAGTGGAGACGCGTTCTCTGGAGTGACGAATCGCGCTTCTCCATCTGGCAATCTGATGGACGGGTCTGGGTTTGGCGGTTGCCAGGAGAACGGTACTTGTCTGACTGCATTGTGCCAAGTGTAAAGTTTGGTGGAGGGGGGATTATGGTGTGGGGTTGTTTTTCAGGAGCTGGGCTTGGCCCCTTAGTTCCAGTGAAAGGAACTCTGAATGCTTCAGCATACCAAGACATTTTGGACAATTCCATGCTCCCAACTTTGTGGGAACAGTTTGGAGCTGGCCCCTTCCTCTTCCAACATGACTGTGCACCAGTGCACAAAGCAAGGTCCATAAAGACATGGATGACAGAGTCTGGTGTGGATGAACTTGACTGGCCTGCACAGAGTCCTGACCTCAACCCGATAGAACACCTTTGGGATGAATTAGAGCGGAGACTGAGAGCCAGGCCTTCTCGTCCAACATCAGTGTGCGACCTCACAAATGCGCTTCTGGAAGAATGGTCAAAAATTCCCATAAACACACTCCTAAACCTTGTGGACAGCCTTCCCAGAAGAGTTGAAGCTGTTCTAGCTGCAAAGGGTGGACCGACGTCATATTGAACCCTATGGATTAGGAACGGGATGTCACTTAAGCTCATATGTGAGTCAAGGCAGGTGAGCAAATACTTTTGGCAATATAGTGTATATATATAGTAAAGAAAACTGGTCTTAGCACTGCCCCCTGTGGTACTCCACAGGTAACCCTGGAGGATGAAGAAGATTCATCATTGACATGAACAAACTGAAATCTGACAGATAAACAAGCTTAAACTGGCTTATTTGTGTTCCCTTAATTCCTAAAAAAATATTCAAGTATTTCACAATTAGCTGTATCAAATACAGCACTGAGATCTAAAAGGACAACCACAGATACAATTGCATTTTCTGAGGTCATGATAATGTCACACACTTAACTGGAAACTATTTTCTAAAGGATTTTAGATAAGAAAGGACGATTGGATATTGGTCTATAATTGACCAAGTCATCTGGGTCAAGAGATGGTTTCTTAAGTAAAGGTTTATTTGCAGCTCTCTGTACATACAACTGATGTACATATGTATCCCTGATACAGGGATATATTACTCACACTAAAATGGTGGTGGAAATCAGAGGGAATACTTCCTTAAAACACTTGGTTGGAACTGGATCCAGCAAGTTGAAGGCTAAGACGTGTCCCTGGTCTCAGTGGCTCCTGGGCTGTTAACAAGTGGGCCTACTCTAACTCTAGATGTTCAATAGCCTGAACCCGGGACTCTAACTATGACTAACTCATCAAAAGCTACAAAAATACCACACTAATTATACATACTAGCACTAAATGAGGCAGGGGAATGATTGAACATCAGAGACAGAGAGCCGGAGACAAGAGAGGAAGATTTAGAAAGTGTCGAAAGAGTTCGGGGGGAGAGAGAAAGTGAGCAGTGATAACACTAGCCTAGGCTAGCTAGCCCATACTACTAGAAATAAAAACCGTGGCAGGTGAAAGTTTAATGAAATGATTGAATGGTCACAGAAATAATTGGATCTGTGTGGGAAGAAAAGATAAGAAGGTTTATTGTCATTCCATATGTTGCTGGAATCTCTGAAAAGCTCCGGAGGATTTTTCAACCAGCACTGGATCCCTGTGCACTTCAAACCCAGCAACACCCTGAGACAAAAACTGATTCAGCCCAAAGTTAATACACCCAGAAACAAGACAAACAACATAGTTTACACCATTCAGTGTAGTCAAGAGTGCACAGACCTGTACATTGAAGAGACAAAGCAACCACTACAGTTCACCTACACCTGAAGGCTAAAGGACACTCGTATAAGTGCAACAATGTCCATATTCTGGCCAAGGAAGACAGATGGTTTGGGAAAGGGGTTGAGGAAGCCATCTTCTAAGGAAGCTATATTAATCTCAGTACTCCCCACCAGCAGTTAGAACTGAAGAAGCCTTTTGAATGAGAGGTGAAATGTCTTATAAAAAACGTTCAGTTGCCTAAACTGAACTTTCCAAGCTTATCCCCCTCGAATGTTTCTGGATCAGTCTTGAGTTGGTGGTACTGTTCATGTGCTTTTGAATTATTAACAGGTGACACGGGGATGTTTATCTGATCCCAAGGACTGATAACCTGCAGGTTGTAGAGTCTTTTATATGGAAAGGTAAGATTCTTTATGAAATCAACTAGATTAGATTAGGGGTCCTTAACATTTTCCAGGCCAAGGACCCCCAAACTGATGGTGAGATGGAGCGGGCGACCCCTAATTACATATATTGTATGAAATTGTGTTATATAAAACTGGTCCTACAGTCACTCTATTACATATGGGGAAATCTAACAAAAGTAATTTCTCCCTTATTGAAGTATTTCTGATTCTGATTCTGGGTTGATGGGACAGGTGTTGTGAATGAAACGGTGCCCAGTTTGAAAGAGCTCCTCTTGTGTCGCTAAATGTGTGCATTGATGACTAAAAGACGTCTTCTGCTTCCATTTATCTGTTTACTACTGCTGAAGAGGTTTTATTGCCTTTTATCCTTATACGTGGCCCTATACTTACTTAGCAACAAAACATACATGCTGAAGGTCAAGTATGAGTCTTAGCAATAATAAAGTCCCTAATGCCTCATTCGTACGCAACTAGATGATATATTAAGAGGTTTTGGCATAAACAGAGAACGTCTGTATAAACATTCTTCCCAGTGTCAAAGCAACATCTGGCGTCGACCAGCACACGTGGATTCCAGTAAGCTTTCGACATGATATTCCTGTGCATGTACAGTTACGTAATGCAATGTTGAGACTATAAAACAACTGAGATGAATTGAGAGTTTTGGGGGAATAACTGAGATGTGATGATGTAGCGCTAAACGAACGAAGTGTTTAAGACAGCTGTAAGAATTTGGTTTTGTAATTAAATGTGTCCCCCCTCCGGATGATAAAATGGTGTGAATCGTGGCTTTCTTTCTGTTATAAGAGAATTCTACCAATGAGCTTCCACATTTGGTGCATTGGCTGGGAAACAAACCGGGGCAGCATTTAAAGACAATAAATTTCCATAAATTAGAGATTCTATGAATCCTTAAATAATGCACTAGATATACCTCCGTAAAAACTTTAAGTAAAACTAAGAAATCAGCATTCAGACTGGTTTCACAATAATAATTCAGGAGGTTTATTGAAGTGAGACTTGCTCTCCCCCAGCATAAGGACTAGCTATTTACTCAATAAGATACAGAAATAGAGAATAATGTTTGAAATTTTTTTGTATAAAATGTTACTTGGATTTTAAATAAAACTCTTACATCCTAAAGGTAAAAAGCAACATGTATTTATTTCACTATATGAGGAAAGTATTTTCAGTGTTTATTTTTTTAGGGCAAAGATCACCAAATTGCCCCTAGATGATGCCTCCACCCCGTGACAAAATGGTTGAGCCTAGGTACGCTAAGGAGCCTGAGAAGAACACTTAAGAGCTGAGAGTGGTTTGATTATATTATTTCTTGTTTTTTCTTTTATAATCAAATTCCCATGTAAAAGGAACCTGTTTAAAGGTCGCACTGTAAATTCAAATTATTATTTTACTCATGTTTTTCTTTCCTTGTGTCATTAACATATAATTAGGGGATTGATGCACTTCGAGCAAAAATGACCCAGGAACTCTGCGATGAGAAGGATCTTACAGAGGAATAAAAGAGGTGATGAACTTTGATTGTATTTATCTAATACTCTGCTGTGTTAACAAATATTTAAATTACAAGATTTCTGAAATAATTGTGGAGCGATTTGAAGCTGGAACACCGATTGCACAGTAAGATTGAACTGCCATTTTCTTTGAGTAAAGTTTTCTCCTGTTTTTCTTATTTTAGGAAGGTAAGATTATTGTTTTTATTTCATGTTTCTTTGAACAGGTAAGATGATTTAACAAAAGATCGACTATTTTGTTTGTTGTTTTGGCCTGAGGTCTGATCTGAAGTCCTACAATCATGTTACATAATTTATTTCATCATTATCAGAAAGGTTAATTCTCTGATATTGTCTTTTTTTATTCATTCTTTCCTGTCTCTCTCTCTCCCCCCTTAGTTCATATCCCCTCTTTCTTTCTCGCTTCCCTTTCCATCTCCATGTCCGTTGTATATAATTTTACTCCCTAAATAATGTTCAATTAAGCTTAATATACAACTGTCAAGCAGAACCTTATGGCAACAGTCACAATATTCTGCTTGTGAAAGTAAAACTATAAGCTCTTTTTCCTTGGGCCATATTTGCAAAACAGGACACAAAACAAAATAAAAGGAAATTTAACTAAAATTGTATCCTTCAAAAGATAAACATCCATGTGTCTATATGTTTTAATATCTTCTAAAAACAGACAAACAATTCCCTTTCAGAACTTTAAAAAGAACTTTAATTTGGGAATCACAGGTGTTAGTATGACACATTTAGAAAGACGCCCATCCTTCATCTACTATAACATGTTATGAGGGGTTTTCAGCAGAATCCAGCCGAGTTAAGTCTTACTCATAATCATCCTGCTTTGAAACCCCTCCACAATCTTTATTTTAATCATTAATTTCATTTGAAATATCAGCTAATGCATCTTTTATTAACTTAAACTAGCTTTGATCAATAGATAAATAGCATTAGTTGTTCATATAATTTGCAGAATAGCAGATTGCTCTGAGAATGTGTGTGAGGGTGGGGGTTCTTGGTTGGATTAGAATCCCTTTGTAGGTGTGAGATCTGCTGCACTTAAATGTCATGACAACAAACTTAGCCAAAGTGAAATATCACTTGATCACACAAAGTGGAGCAGCTGTACCTCTTTGCACTTTTTAGCCTTTTCAGTGTATTTATCAAAATATGAACAGAAAAGCCACAAAAATCTTTTTGCAAAATGATCAGATGTTTCTTATAAAAAGGGAACAGGAAATAAGAGATTAGACACAATCTGAGCAGGCCTCAATGGACCCATGTGTCATCATTTCCCCTTTTATATCAACTGTGCTGCAAATTCCAAATATAAATATATATATATATCTAGAGAGAGAGAGAATGAAAATTCAAATAAAACGCTATTTGAAACAAACATCTCTGAGCAATCGACAAAGGAAACAAATGCTGTTGAAAGGGCTCCTGTTGGAAAGGATAAGAATTTGTTAATTTTTGCCCCTCTGGAAGTTGTTCCCACTGTACAAAACTTACTGGATGAACTTAATCCTTCTGATAGCATCTCAAATACAACCAAAATATCCCGCTCATTGACTCGTTCCAAAACAGAAAGAAATCTGGCAATTTTGCCAGCAAAGCAAAAGCAATTAAAGGAAAAACATGCATCGGATGAAGAGGAGTTAAAGTTACGTAAAAGACGAGAGCTTTCTTACTTGGCGTTATCAGCACCAAGGTCATGGGTTCATGGCCCATACTGGCCACCATAGGAATCGTAGCAAGTCGGCATCTTCTGGCGGCACTCGCACCTGATGAAACATGGCTTCTATGTCAGCCATAATGACCACAGATTCCCTCCTGAACCTGGTCACAACTCCAATTAGCGAGCTGGTTAGATCGGGGCCTTGCAACAACTCCTTATTCAGAGACAGTCTCCAACGAGTGGCTTAAGTGGACGCAAGGCCTTCATCTGCTGGACAACTTTAAATTGCATAGATGTCTAAAACCACTGGAGTTTGGAGATGTTGTAAATGCACAATGACATAATTTCTATGACACGTGAGGATGGCTATGGTGTAGTCACTTACCTGTTATTGCAGAATGAGCACCTCCAACGGCACTATGCATTTATAATGGGAAAGGCTGGTGTCACCCCAATGAAGATGATTACATTTCCAAGGATGGAACTGATTGCTGCAACAATGGCAGGCTGCATGGACTTTCTGTGGAGGAAAGAGGTGCACAAGGGTTTTCAGGATAGCCTGACGTAGTCCTACTCAATTCTAGTCAGAATATGATTCTTATACTGCTCCAAAGAGCTGTGATTATGGGGCGTGTTTCGAACGAACCAGGAAAAAAAATGCCTCTGCACTCAATTGGATAGACCTACAACCAATAAGAGCAACGGAGTGCGTGACGTATGTTAAGCAACGCATAGTTGTTGTCAACAAAAATCAAAGCGTGCAGTTGCACGCCTAGAATAAGAAGATGAGCCTTGATCGCGTTTCTCTGTTCCTCTTTTAAAATTAATTTGGTGTTGATATCTTCTAGAACAGACCTAATAGCAGAATCTACTCACCTCAACTCTCCAGCGGCAGCCATTGTTGTTGTCACGCATACGCGCTTTGGTCACGTGGTTGATTACGTTACTGTTGATCATCTGTCCATCATCATATAAAGCCCGCCCTGACAATTTGATTGGCCCGCCAGATATTGTGCGAGCATACTCGCGCTACTATTGAGCAATGCCAGACCGAACTTCCCGACCTCAAACGTTGTTGGCGGGACTAAGTTCATAATGGCACCCAGGCTATTTTCAGGAATCTTTTTGGACAGATAGCGCACCATTCGACTCCTCTTGCCTGACGTCTGTCTGCCTGGGTCTGGTTCCTTGGCTGACGGATGAGCAATCCAGGAAATGACTGTCGTCCCAAGAGATCAGCTGATCTCTTTGAGGATCTCTGTAGGCAGCTGAAGGAAAGCCACCAAAACACATTACATGATCTCGAGGCCAAAGTGAGCAAGCCCAAAAAAAAGGATCGCTGTCTAGACCCTCAGAGGCTGGAGTTGTTTTATAATCAAAACTAGCAGCTGAAGGAGCAAAACAGCGCCTATAGGAAACAATCAGTCAGCTGGAAGAACGGCGTCGTTCAGGGGAGTGTAAGTTTATGCTCATCGAAAGAGTGTTGGGTTTGGAGTGGTGTGTCAAGTCAGACACCTTTAAATTAAACATTATATGCAAGGAAAGACCATTCCCCCGAAGAGGCATTCCTTCTGCTGTCACCTCAATTTATGATCTATTGAGTATGCTCTGTCCCCTTGTTCTGACAGCAAAAAATATCTTAAGAAATTAGTGCAGAGGAGGAATTGGTTGGGATGACCCCATACCCGAGACTGTCTCCAACGAGTGGCTTGAGTGGATGCAAGGGCTTCGTACTTTGATTTATATAGATGTCTAAAACCACTGCAGTTTGGAGATGTTGTAAATGCACAATTACATAATTTCTGTGATGCATGTGAGGACGGCTATGGTGTAGTCACTTACCTGTTATTGCAGAATGAGCACCTCGAACTGCACTATGCATTTATAATGGGAAAGGCTGGTGTCACCCCACTGAATATGATTACAATTCCAAGGATGGAACTGATTGCTGCAACAATGGCAAGCCACATGGACTTCCTGTGGATGAAAGAGCTGCACATGGATGTTCAGGAATCTGTGTTTTGGACACATAGCCCATCTGTGCTAAAGTACATTAAAAATGAAAGCTCAAGATACAAGGTGTTTGTTGCAAATCGTGTTTTAGAAAAACTGAAATCATCGGACCCTAGTCAGTGGAGGTACGTGGATACAGCTTCAAATCCAGCAGCTGTAGCATCTAGAGCGGTCAAAGTGGAGGCATTTTTGAAAGACAAACTCAGGTTACGGGGACCTTCCTTTTTTGTCAACCTGAAACAGATGGCCTGTGAACCCTGAGCCTGTAAAGCATATCTCCAGGGATGATCCAGAGGTGAAGAAAATTGCTTTTGTTAATGCTGTACAAGTTGAGGATTCTACCACTCACTTGATCCATCACTGTCCCTCTTGGATATGGTTAAAGAAAGCCGTGGCATGGTAGCTGAAATATAAGGAATGGCTTTGGTCCTGTTTCAAGAAGAGGAAAGAGCTTACAGCCAATCAGAATGAAGTGAGCATGCAGCAGCAGAGAATAATGGAACAGGAAATATACACGTTCAAAGGCACAGCTATCCCAGGATGTCTTACAGTGGTGGACATTGATAAGGCTGAGATAGCTGTTGTGATATCCCCTCCAGACATCCAAGTTCCTGTTCACCAGCTACCCGAGTTTCAGATCACACTTCCCCTGTTCCCTCATCCCAATAAACCTGTTAAACCTTTTTCCCTTGTTCTCTGAGTGGTTCTCTGCATCTTTGGGTCAGACCTTTAAAACTCATCATGACAGAACACTCTGGCCAAACCGTTGACCCATGAAGAGACTTTCGAAACACATCATGACATCAAATCTGTGTAAGAGGACAGAAACAGAAAACCGAGAACAGAAAAACAGCATAAAGAAGACAACAGACAACCAAAGTAAACATAAAAAAGCAAGTAAAAGAGTAGTGGACATCCCTTAGATATGACATGCATCAGAGTCAGAACCTATGGTAATTACACAATATTTTTCTGGGTGGTATACGTATATCTATGGCTGCAGCTTAGTATTTAGTATTAGTGTGTGAGAGAGGAAAGGATTTCTACAAAGCAGAACAAAAACACAACAAAACCTCATGCAGCGCTGGACCCTGTTTCTTTCAGACTGTCAAAGTCTGATGCAATTCATTGAGACAGTCATAATAAGATCATCTCCATAAGATGATGCCACCTCATGGAAACCTTTAACCCAGACATTAATTTTACCACTTCATCACTGTAGGCGTTAGAAGGAAGCAAGATCAAAATTGTAAAGCGTTATTTGCCTTTGTGTTGGTGTTGGTGTCTTGCTGCTGTGAGACTGTATTATCACCCACCATCTCTGGAACTGCTACACAAGCAAATTGCTGAATGTAGGAATTTTTTTTTTTATTCATCTATCAGACAGAAGCGACACGACTGTGTCAAGCAGAGCAATGTTTTTTAAAGCTCATCCTCCTGCAATGAAACCTACATCATAAACAGTTCTAATAGTTTGATATAACTAATATTAAAAGTGTTAAAGTGTCTACTACAGGATCAAAGTTATATCCAACCCCTGGCAACCATCTTTAGCACTTAGAGCTGTTGTACAAGTTCATACACCAACAACAGAAACACTGGAGCTGAATTGGACTTGGAGAATTTTAGTCTGTGTCTAACTGTAGTAACTTGACCCTCAGTGTCAAAATGTTTTATGAATTTCTTCTTCCTTGAAGTTTAAACTCATCGCAAACTTTTAAAAGGCAAGGCAAACCTTTAAAAGGCAAGGCAAACTTTTAAAAGGCAAGGCAAAACTTTAAAAGGCAAGGCAAACCTTTAAAAGGCAAGGCAAACCTTTGAAAGGCAAGGCAAACTTTTAAAAGGCAAGGCAAACCTTTAAAAGGCAAGGCAAACCTTTGAAAGGCAAGGGAAACTTTTAAAAGGCAAGGCAAACCTTTGAAAGGCAAGGCAAACCTTTGAAAGGCAAGGCAAACCTTTAAAAGGCAAGGCAAACTTTTAAAAAACTCCGGTGGATTGAAAAGGTCTGGGAAATCATCATATGGAACAAATAACTTGAGGCTTTAAAAATACATATTTGTTAATAGGTGGAAATTGGCCATGACCATATTAATGCAGTAAAACTTTTTTTTTTTCATTGTATTGTATTTCATTTCTATTGTACTTTTTTTATCTTTACTTATTATTTTCTATTTAATTTTTGTTATTTCCGTTGGTGCTGCTTATTTAATTACTAACTACATTTATGTTTGTAAGTTACTTATGTCTAACCATGTGACCTACTTTACTTGTAAGCCTAACATGTTGTACATACTTTCAAAGTTTTGTTCTTTTTTTAAGTATACCATATAGAGCAGCAGCCTGAATGTGGGCTTGTATATATATGTCTGTTTAAGTTGCAAAAATTTAAATAAGAATTAAGTGGGAAAAAAAAAAACTCTGGTGGCGCAAGTGTTCTTTTTTATGGGGGCAGAGAAACAAAGAATGAAACAGAGCTCTCAGCAGTGTATTTCAACATAGCAGGCCACCATGTTGAAATCTGTCAACTCTGGTCTGAAATTTCCCCCGATAATCTTTTTTTTTTTCATGAGCGTGTTGGACCTGTGGCACAGTATCTTGGCCACGTCCCCCAGGATTGTGTTCAGCAAATTTCAGTAAAACTGCTGTTTACTCTTAAATCAGGCTGATACACTGACTTTTTTTCCTTTTGGGTTTTTTTTGTGGCACTAGTGGCTTGTTCTTACGATGGTGGGCTGACAGGAAAGGGGGTATAAAAGAGGGGGAGAGACATGCTGCAAAGGACCACAGGTCGGATGTGAACCCGTGTCGGTCACGTCGAGGACTCTGTACATGGGTTGTGCACCTCAACCGTTGCACACCCAACATACACTCCCAATTGATGAGGATAATGGCCAAATGACATTTGATCATGTTAAAAAAGAAGTTAGATCCCCCTGAAGGCGATTTAACCTCGGAATTTCCCTTTCGGTTCCTATAAAAATAACTAAAAACAGGAGTAAAAATGAACAGAGTTTATTCCGGTTCAGGTTGTTACAGCACAGAGAAAGTGCTTGGAGTCGGCACAGCTGTGGGCTCAGCACGCCATGGCATCCGGAAAATGAGCCCCGAACGAGGTCATCTCTTGCTTCTTATACCTCATGTGTTGGATCAGGTAGATGCTTAGCCGTCCCTGTCAGAAACTGACAAAGGATGTATCTTTTTTCTGTGCTTATTGTGCCGACAAATAGACTGTCCTCATTAGACGGCTTCTGTACACACAATGTGATACACCCTGTGAAGGAAGGCCGTCCACCCCATCTAATGTGGCTAACAGTTAAACAATACACCTGACTAATAACAACAACAATCAAATGTCATTGAAAATATTTCATTAAAAAATTGAAATAATTTCTTCAATGTATATTTTTGGATTAATGCAAAGGGAAGCTATGTGTGTTTTTAGGGGGTTCTCCGTCTATTTTGGGGTCACAGGCTGTAATGTTTGGGAACCCTTCCCCTAACACCTTAAGTCATCCCACTTAAGCACAAGTGCTCTTTAGTCCAGTCCTGATTTACAAATGTGTGCTATTTAAATGTAGGAATATATGTTCAATTTGAGCAAGTTTTTGTCATGTTAATTTAGTATTTTTCTTGTGCTTTGCATGCAAGCAGGAGCAGGAGTTTAGTAATTTTAGTTTTTAATGTAGGAGTCCTTTAATACCTCAATGATTCATAATTTAGCTTTTAGACATTTCATTAGCAATAGAGGGTTTCTCTAGAAATGTTTTCTAAAAAAAGGAGAACAAAGTTTTCAAATTCCAAAGAAAAATTAGCCACAGAAACTGTTAGGATCTAGACCACAAAAGACACCTCATGTCCTCTTGTGAAAACAGCATAAGAACGGAGGACTGAATCAAAGCACAGGGCAGTAGATTTGATCCATCTAAGGCATGATGTGTGACTCAAACAGGCTTCTGCAAATTCTTTCTTCATGCACTTCCAACATAAACTGGTTGACCAACATTAGCAAGTTTGCTATTCCTAGACTTAAAGGTATAGAGGATGATCGTTTATTTCTGGATGGATCATCTAAATAAGTGGTCCAGAATGATTGTCAATCATTCTGGTGATATGTTTACATGAGGCAGACACCCTGTCTACTTTTAAGGCTAGGCTTAAAACTTTCCTTTTTGATAAAGCTTCTAGTTAGAGTGGCTCAGGTTATGCTGAGCTATCTCTATAGTTATGCTGCTATAGGCTTAGACTGCTGGAGGACATAGGGACCCCTTTTTCATCATTCTGCTTCATTTTATCTCTATTCTCCTAATCTATAGAATCTGTTAGTTCAAACCCTAACGTTATGCTCTATCTTACTACTTACTAGCTTCGCCTTGTCTTTTCCTGTTTGGCTGTGACTCCATCCTGGAGAGAAACATCAGCTGTGCTCCTGCCATCAACACCTTTGTTTATAGATGTTGGAGCTTAGCCTGTTTTTCAGTGTAGTCCTGTTTCTCTGACCGTGACTGGCTGGATGTGCTCTCTTCATCCTCTGACATGGGAGCTGGCTCAGAGCTCGTCTGCCTGGCTGTGGTTTCCTGGATGGGCCCGTCTTTTACAGTTGCTTTCTGTATCTCTGCTTCTGTCTCCTTGAACCCCAGTGGGCCTCAGCAGATGGCCGCTCACACTGAGCCTGGTTCTGCTGGAGGTTTCTTCCTGTTAAAAGGAAGTTTTTCCTCTCCACTGTCACTACAAGCATGCTTAGTGTGAGGGATTGCATTGGAGTCAATGAGTCAATGCAATCAGCTGGTTTTCCTTAGATAGAAACTTTGAAAAAAAACTGGATGATTTGGAGAACTTTGTTGTGAATTGGTGCTGTGTAAATAACCTGAATTGAATTGAGTAAGGCCGTCCCCGTTAGCTATCTTTTTCTGCGCATGCCCACATTCAGGCGTATATCTGTGGTGAGCTATGGCTTCAGACAGTCATTGAAGCTCACCTTTCTTAGAAAATGGCCGAAGATTGTAAGAGAAAAAGTGTCTACAAAGTCTATTGAGAAGAAAAGAAAGGCCTCAGGAGAGGCAGATATATCCCAGAATGCTTTGTGCGGAGAGCTCTCCTTGCAAAGCATTATGGGATTTGCTTTCCCAGCGGACCGCTGTCGCAATAGGTTGCCGCTACTCGACAGCGGCGACTAATAACAAAGATGGCGCAGGCACCGCACAGTGCAGGAAGAGTTACATGACCAACGAGGAGCATCTGTTTGGACAATAAACATCTGTCCAAACCATAATTATTATGTTTTTTTTTTTATTATGAGTTATTCAGGGTTTAAGGTGGACACTTGGACACAATAAGCTTGCATGAGCTATGCAATTAGTAACTTTTAAACTGAGCATGCATGCTGCTGCATACTCACAGGTGTGGAGAGGGCGGGTCTTTTAAAAAATTTGCGAAAATCCTCCACAATACCTTTAAGACTTAAGATAAGCTGCTACACCACAAAACAACCACCAGAGGCCACTGTATTTAACATTCAGTAACGTTGATCTTTTTTCTTCTAATTATTCACTTATAATTTACACATTCTGAATGTGGCTTGTTAAGATTTTTGTATTCATGCTGCAACAGTAACATGGTTGTTTTAATGCAGAGGTTTCAAAACTTTTCAGCTTCTGAACAACTAAATTGTACCTAAATTGTGTCAATTTGCAGGTTTTAAGGTTTTTTTTAGGACCCAAAAGCAGAAGCTGAGAGGTAGGGGTGAGATCTTGGAAGGTTTAATGAAAAATAAGGCAGCAAAAACAGCAATCCAAAAATCCAACTTAAAAATGTTAAACAAAAACAGGTATCAAAAAAATCCGACACAAAAATCAAAAACAAACCAGAACCATGGAGACATCAGGGGAAAACCATCAAGGAGCCAGGATGAGAAGAGGTAAGACGAGGAAGCGGCAAAGAGGGACTGCAGAGGGAGTGTATTTATGGCTGACTGAACAAAGGCAGGACTAATGAGCTGATAGGGAGCAGGTGTGACTAGAGCTGATGAGGAAGCCAAGGGGAAAGAACACAAGGGGGCAGCAGAGGACAGACAGAAAAACCTAAGCAACTTAAATGAATCCAGACACACCAATAAAGCTAGAAAACAAAGAAAAACGTGGCTTAACTTGAAACTGAAAACTTAAAGAAAAACTACAGAACCAAGATCGTTACTTAAGAATTATATTTGGGTTAGCAATGTGAGAAATAATCTGACATACTGAAAACCAGGGGTGCCCCATGAAACATATTAAAACATGTGGGGCACTGAAGCCCAGCAAACTGCTGCCGACAGACAGGAGGACCATTAATTGCAATTTCACGAGGCAGAGGGTGGGTTGGTCTACATATTTATGCTTTATTTTGCCGTTTACTGCTGAAAAATCGAGGAGAACACAAAGATCATTTTTCGATTTTCATTTTATATTTGAAATATATAGTGGGAAACATCTTTTCTGCTTCATTTGGCCCCCCTCAGTCTAGGGGCCTTTAGAATCTTCTTAATTTCCCCCCTTACAGCGCCCCCGCTGAGAACTCCCCTTAAACTGAAAAGTATGAAAGTCAGAGGTTGATGTTTTTAGTTTCTAACTGCATGAGGAAAAGTTGTGAAAGCTGGAGGAGGAAACTATCACCACCTCTGATGGTTTCTAAGTCATACATCGTCTAAAGTGGAGATTTTCCTTCACTGATGGAAAGATGAAATTGAAACACTTTTTTACCTGTAAATGTAGCAACAGTTACCATGTAAACAAATAAATTTATTCAGGTAGATGATTAAAACATGATCAACCAGCAAATTCCAGGAATCAGTCCAAAACAAAACTGACATTGCAGACAAGGGGGAAGCAAAACTCTGGTATCAGGCAGAAACGGGTCAGAATCAGAATTACAGAACAAAATACAAGATCGCTAGAGTTACTCTCACCAAACAGCTCGAATAATCGGGCCCCGATGGTAGGCAAACAAGCAGCATAAATAGGAGCAAGAACCAGGTATAAAAGATGAGAAGAATAAGCCATCGGGCCAATTAGACAGGTGACAGGAGTCAATGAAACGGCCAACCATCAGCGCCAAGACCGTGACAATTTTACTCAAAATAAGAGTATTTTCAACTATACTGACTGTAAATCTGTTAGAGTTAAAAGTTAGTAAAAAAAATTGACTGCCATACAGTGTAACTTTTACTATATATGGTGTCGATTACCAGCCAGTATCTGAGAGGTCTTCTTGGTACTGAGACTAAAATTAATCAAATTGACTGAAAAGTTGACACTGGCTATAGACTAAAGTCTAAAATAATTTTGAGTGAGACCAAATATTATGTGAAATTTAAATTTAACTCTGTATACAGTATATTTTGCAGTGTTAAAGTAACTAAATTTGCTCCCACTCGGAATTAGTGTTAAATTAGAACTCTATGTACATAGTGTATATCTTACTCCAGTTGTTCAACCAGAGTCAACGTACTTTGACACTACATATTTAACACTGTGTAGGAATTAAAATAACACTTTGTTTTTTACTGTGCACTGGACAAAGCCCTAAATATCTGGTGAAACTTTTCAGTTTAGATTAAAAGATTTTAGAAAACTTCTGAAGCTACTTGATCTCCGCTGGAAATGTTGTACATATTTCCTTATAAAAATCACTGCCTGCTAATGATTTAAATCAGCTCAAGGTTTCCTTCTGTCTCCTGTAAACCCCTGGGTTTAAAAACAAGTGATTTCTTAGCGGAAGGAAATGATTATCTTAAACTGAGATTGATGAAAGCACTAAAGCTGCATTGTTGTTTACCTTCTAAGACTGAGGAGCAAATGTTAATCTTTCTTATATTAAAATCTCTGACCTAGAAAATAATCTGAGTCCTACAGCAGGATTGAATCTATCTTTACCAAATCAACCTCCCTGTGTTTATCTTCTAAAACATCCAGGTTTATTCATTTTCATTTCAGCATATTTAAAACCATGTTTGATGATTTGACCTCTCCAACCAACACATACGCAGACACACTCACACTCGTTCTGCTATATGTAGTGAGGACCATGTGTTGACTCCCATTGACTTCTATTGATTTTCAGTCATTTTCAAAGCTTTCTATGCCTTGATGCTAAAACCTTAGCCCTAAACCTAACCATTAGCAAAACAGCTTGTGGGGACCACTTTGCAACAACTGGTCCTCACTCTGAGGGATAGACAGGTATAGGCAGTGTTGGGCACGTTACTTTGAAAAGTAACTGAGTTAGTAACTGAGTTACTCTACAATAAAAGTAACTCATTACTAGTAAAAGCGCATCCATCCATCCATCCATCCATCCATCCATCCATCCATCCATCCATCCATCCATCCATCCATCCATCCATCCATCCATCCATCCATCCATCCTTCTCTCTTTCTCCATATAGGCTAATGATCGTTCACACAGTTCTCCTGTGGCGCGAGCACAAGGCGGCTGTTGTGCGCCTTTAGCTAGCATGCGCGTTCCTGTTGCTTGCGCGGTGAAACGTGCCGCCGCGTTGTGCGGAGATGCAGGGGAAACCGTATCTGATGGGGAAACGCAGCTCGACGTAACACCGGTATTTCCATCTGGAAAGCGCTGTTTTGCCGCTGGAATCCTCCTCACTCTCCATCCTCCCCTCTCTTGTGACGCGCGCACGAGTCCTATCATGAAAAAAGGTTAATTGTGCGACCTGAGTAACGCGCAGTAACGGGGTGTCGGCAATTGTAACTGCGTTATAGTTACAGTAAGAGTAATCATTTTGATTACTCGTTATTAAAAAAAGGTAGCGGCGTTAGTAACGCCGTTACTTTCAACGCCGTTACTCCCATCACTGGGTATAGGCATAGAAGTTCCATATAGAAACACAGTTTTCCTGTGTAGCCTTCAATGTAGGTTGGGGCTACAGTCCTAGTCCGTTTCTCAATTCACAAGAACGCCAGTACGGACTTGTGTCCTCGCCAAGTATGTTCTATAGAAGAACACAGAAAAGTGGACTCTGGAGAACGGGAGTACGCAGCATAAATCTGGGTCAATTGGAACAGAAGCGTACCGATGACATCACCACACGCTCGGCTCGTCTGGAGCTGCATTTCTCCTCCTGTTATTAATAGTCCCCAGATAATAATAAATTCTTACCTTTTTCATTCAGTGGGGAATAAAAACACACACAGTCAGATAAACACAAATCAAAAGAAAATTTTGCCAAATTAAACAAAAATATCCCCATCAGAGCCAGCGGTCCTTCACACATGGCTATGCTATTGGGAAACGTTAATCCTGGCTGCTGTCAGCCTCGGAGGTCCATTGGTTGCCGCGGTCCTCCTTTTTTTTTTTTTATCACGCATTAAATCGGTAAATGGACCTGTCAGGGTTTGGTTGAGGTTTGAGGATCCAGATGCAGATATTTCTTGCAGTTTTAATGAGGAAGAACAGTAACAAAAGGCAGGAATCCAAAAAATCCAACTAATAATGCAAATCAAACCAGAACCATGGAGACATGAAGGGTAAACCAAACACGAGGAGCCAGGGAGAGATGAGGAACATAGACCACAGCATGGGAAGACAGCAAAGACAAGGAACCAACAAGGAGTGACAGCAGAGGGAGAGAATATATAGCTAACTGAGACAAAGGCAGAGCTAACGAGCTGACAAGGAGCAGGTATGAGAGGAGACAACGAGGGAGCCAAGGGGAAAGGAACACACACACACAAGAGGGCAGAGAGAACAGAAAAACATGACTAACATAAATCTAGAAATAACAGCCAAAAAGGAATTAAACTAATAAAACTAGGAAACATGCAGCAAAGTAAAGCACAACAGAAACAAGACCATGACAGGACCATATAGTGATGCTTAAAGTATAATATTCTCGCCTCAAATGATCTTAAAACGTACTTTTATTGAACAACAGCAACAACAGAAAAGAGAACTTTTAACTTAATACTGTTGCTGCCGCAGTGCATGCTGGGACAGCTGTCAGCCTGGAGAATGGAAAAATCTGCTCTGATGCATGCTCGATAAATAGAGGGGGGCGAGAAGAACATCCAGGGACCTTAACCGTTCTTGGTCTGCTGTTGTTGAATTGGAACAGTACTAGGGCTGAGGCTGATGACGTTTCACGAGTAAACGAGCACATGAAAACGCACAAGCACACATATTGAGAAACAGCCCTAGAGTACTCACTTCTCACCAACCAATCGCACTCGTGGACCCAGGCAGGCCGTCACAAAGCGCGACCCTATCAAACCAAAACACACAGCATGTGAAAATGTTGCAGCAAGCAGTGGCGGAGTAAATTGTCCAACAAAGGGGTTTTAGTAGCTCACCAGTTTGGCAATATTTCAGTTATAACAAGTCAGACATAAAACAAACCAAATGAATTTGTAAACTTTGCAGGGAACCGGTAAAAACTGTTTGGTAACAAAACCAACTTGTTTTATCATCTAAGCAAATCTGACAAAGCGTCTATAAGGACATCACTCATGCAGTAACAGGCTTCATAGTGATGGCTATACTCGCTAGGAACAGCTAAGATACTGCGCAGAACCCTCAAACTCCCAGGCCTCTGGTAGAGGACCCGAGCTTGAGGATGACACATACCACCCCACGAGGGGTGAGAAAACATATATATATATATATATATAAGGAGATTTTCTATGGCTTTATTATACAGGAGGGGAGAATGGAGCGGAAGATTAGTAGACGGGCTGCTGCCAGAACACACAGAATCCCCAGGTCTATTTTGGTCGGGCTACGCAACAATTCAGTGGTCATTTCATGGGTCTGACTGGAAGACAGAAGCGGTTACGATGTAAAACACATCCGCTTTTTGGGAAAATACAAAATAAAATCTGCTAATCGCACGGGGAAAGAGTCCGTTTTTGAGTCGCATAGAGCAGCAAGCAGCAAATTAACCATCCCATAACCTGTCTAATTCAAATGTGGGAAATTGTTTTAATTTTTGTGGCACAGAGCAGTGTTGTTTTTGACAGCCATCTTCGTCTTAGTCTTCAGGAGGAAAACTGTTAGTAGTTTTAGTCACGCTTTAGTCATTACGATATGTGATTGTTTTAGTTGACTAAAACCTAAAAGCATTTTAGTCTAGTTTTAGTCAGTTTTTATGTTGCAAAAAAAAGTGAACCTTTACTATTTGCAATAACAACCAGATTCTTTCCCAGACTGACAGCTCTAGCCTAGATACTACAGTAGCTGTGTATAGTAGTATACACATATATATATATAGTATATATATGCTGCCGTGCAGTTGGACAGAAAACTTTGATTTATAGAATTCACTAAACTTTATGAATGAATGCTATACTTCAGGGGTTGACGTTAAGGATTTTTACCACTTGCCCGAAGGTCGAGCCCTGTACTTTATAAAAAAGTGTCTCACAAAAGTTGTGTAAATAGCAGATGTAGTTCAACACATCATATTGGTTAATATAGCAGACAGACAGGTGAACAAAATGTGCAATAAAGGAATGGCTTTAGACATCCCAAAGCAAACACTTCCTGATCTACTATGAATTATGCATTAAACATAAATATAATCTGCATTGCTCCGAAAAAAGCAAATAACAAAAACAATCTTCTTTCTACTTTAGCTCTATTTGAGATAAAAAGTCATTTCATTTTGCTATACTCTAAATGCAGAACAAAAACCAAATCGTAATTCACTTTTATACTGTTTAAGGGAAATGTTCAGATGGGGAAGCACGCAAAGGTTTTTTTTTTTTTTTTTTAAAGAAACACTTGTTTCATTTTCATGTAGTAACCAACTGCAGGTCAGCAGAAAGATTTAGACGAAGCTCCTGCAACCTTCCCCTTTTGATGGAGAAGGGTTTTATCTTGGATAAACAAAAAAAACATTGTATTTTAATCAAAATATTAACACAAAAACTAAATTCCAACCATTAGTCTTGCAGCAGCACAGTACCTACTAGTGGATGAAAATGACTTAGCATTGATATCTTTAGAAGTCTGTTTTGGAAACCAAGTAGAAAGAGATGACATAAAGTGAAACACGGCTTACCGTTTCCTCTCTAGATTAAAGTTTGATCTGCTGCCCTGGGTTCTATTTTAAGATTTATTCTCTTTTTCAGTATATTTTCCATTTTACAAAAATATACCCTAATTTAGATGCAGTAAATCCAGACTGAACAGACAAACCGTTCAATTATCTAAATATTTTACATATCCTAGACACAGTTTTTTAATCTGGACTTGAATCCCTGCAGTGTGTGTCTCACAGGGAAGCAATGAAGTTGAGAGAGAAACACAAATAATGTGCTTTACTCACTTATATTTAATAAAGCTCTGATAAAGTTGATCATTTCGAACTGTAAGTTGTTGTTCCAGGACGTACACTCGGGCGATTTCGAGAGTTTGGAGACACAGGTACAGTTTGAATGCATTTTCTCACAGGATGTGGTAAAACAACTGGTGGTCTGCTCATTTCAGAGTCTGAAGGAAGAACACTGACTGTGACGTTCATCTAGATCTTAATCTCGCATATTAGAATATAGATACCGAGAAGGTAGTGGAACATTTTGTGCTGATGCTCGTTTATCAGACGCAGGTGAACGTCACTGTTTCTGCCCAATCTTCACTCTGACCTTTTATAGCTACGTCTTAATACTTCTTAATTATTTTCCACTCATAGGATTTCTTTTAATCTTCAAGCTGTGAATTTTGACTGTCTTTAATCTTTTTTTCTTTACGTTGGAAACCAAAAGTTCCAGCAGAAAAAGTTAAATGAGTCCAAGGCCTGCAGTGGGCCCTTCTAGCTCATCTTTTTCTTTAAGTCGATAAATGATGAAGATGGAGCCTCATACACGATAGTTTTGCACCGATACCGATACCAGTATAGGGCGGGCCTGATCCAGCACCAAAATGATGGTATCGGTATCAGCGAGTACCAACCAATAGGGCACTGATACCATTTTGAGAGCCAAAAGTTTATTCAACTATTGTCAACCATTCCAGGTAGGCAATAAAAAGTTCTGTGTAAAATGTTACCAACAACTTATCTAATTTAAACTATTCAACATTGATGCAGCCTTTTTATATGTCTGAGAGTTCAATAGCAACTATCTAAAAAAAGTAAAAACAGGGGGTCCGCGACCCCTTGGGGGTCCGCGGAGGTACTGCATGGGGGTCGCGAAAGTCTTTGTTGATTACTTTTTTTTATATTCCCTCCTGCAATTTTTTCCACTAAATAAAATGTCTTTAAATACACATTAATATGAATTCAACGCACTGTATGAAACAGATAAATGGAGGCAGAAGATGTCTTTCAGTCATCAATGCTCACATTCAGCGACACACAGGAGCTCTTTTAAACCAGGGCACCGTTTCATTCACAACACCTGTCCCATCAACCAGGAATCAGAATCAGAAATACTCTAATAATCCCAGGGAGAAATTACTTTCATTATATGACTCCATATGTAATAGAGTGACTATAGGATCAGTTTGATAGAACACAAGTTCATACAATCTATATAATTAGGGGGTCCCCGCTCCATCTTGCAATCAGTTTGGGGGTCCTTGGCCTCAAAAACGTTGAAGACCCCTGATTTAAAGGTTTAAAATAATGAGCAAAACTTAAACATTTCATAAAGTGGAAGCATGGATTTTGTTCTATTGGATATTATTTTATGACAATATAAACATAGTTTTAAGTGACGACAAGAAATAGGATTCTTTAAAGTCATTTTGCTGTAAAACTTTCAGTTCAAACATTCTTTAAAAAATCTGCCAAATCTAGCTTAAATTAACCTAACTCCGCCAGATGGATTTGCTCCACATATCCATCTGGAAACCTTTTGTTGAAGTAATTTTAGGAAGGGGCGAAAATACTGGTTAGCTGATTGGCCTATGTTGGTGATAGACGGGCCAAATAAACCAGTCAGATCTACGAAGCATATGACGTACTGACAGAGCGACGACGAAAAGTAGCCAATTGATAGATCAAACTCTTGCAGAAACCAGTCGGGACAAGAGCAAAAACATCTTTTCCTCTGAGAAAAGCCTCCAGAGCAGTGTTTTGCTCTTCTTTCAGTGAAGAAATACTCTGTAATTACGATAAAACTTGCTCGATAGCCACGCTAACGCTAGTTTCATCGGCTGAAGCCGCCATGTTCTTTAGACTGAACTGTCGCGCTTCTCGTTGCGTCACACCTCAACCCGCCTCAAAGCCAACGCTGATTGGACGTTCGTTTGGTGAACGGCTCCACATTTTCTTCAACGGAGAGTCTCTAGACTGATTAGCGAGTGAAACCTTGAAAGCTCGCGAGATCAGGATGGTCTCACGAGGCTACGCTTAAATAGTACTGAGAAGATTTTGCTCAAAATAAGGGGAATAATCTGTCAAAAAGAGGATTGATAATTTAATTTCATTTTCTTGCTCTATTCTTCTCATCATCCACAGTTTCAGTAAAATTAAAATGCCTTGTGGAAAAAAAATTGTATTTTATGTAGTCATCCTAAACCTAATTTCTATTGGGTTATTATAAAATTAAGAAAAATATTATTACGTTTGTGGTATTGTCTGTTATCCGCAAAGGGGGCATCCCAGACCACAAGTTGATGGTGTTGCTGGGGCCACAGCACAGCTGATACATCATTAGTTTGATATATATATATATATATATATATATATATATATACACTATATTGCCAAAAGTATTTGCTCACCTGCCTTGACTCACATATGAGCTTAAGTGACATCCCGTTCCTAATCCATAGGGTTCAATATGACGTCGGTCCACCCTTTGCAGCTAGAACAGCTTCAACTCTTCTGGGAAGGCTGTCCACAAGGTTTAGGAGTGTGTTTATGGGAATTTTTGACCATTCTTCCAGAAGCGCATTTGTGAGGTCGCACACTGATTTTGGACGAGAAGGCCTGGCTCTCAGTCTCCGCTCTAATTCATCCCAAAGGTGTTCTATCGGGTTGAGGTCAGGACTCTGTGCAGGCCAGTCAAGTTCATCCACACCAGACTCTGTCATCCATGTCTTTATGGACCTTGCTTTGTGCACTGGTGCACAGTCATGTTGGAAGAGGAAGGGGCCAGCTCCAAACTGTTCCCACAAAGTTGGGAGCATGGAATTGTCCAAAATGTCTTGGTATGCTGAAGCATTCAGAGTTCCTTTCACTGGAACTAAGGGGCCAAGCCCAGCTCCTGAAAAACAACCCCACACCATAATCCCCCCTCCACCAAACTTTACACTTGGCACAATGCAGTCAGACAAGTACCGTTCTCCTGGCAACCGCCAAACCCAGACCCGTCCATCAGATTGCCAGATGGAGAAGCGCGATTCGTCACTCCAGAGAACGCGTCTCCACTGCTCTAGAGTCCAGTGGCGGCGTGCTTTACACCACCGCATCCGACGCTTTGCATTGCACTTGGTGATGTATGGCTTGGATGCAGCTGCTCGACCATGGAAACCCATTCCATGAAGCTCTCTGCGCACTGTTCTTGAGCTAATCTGAAGGCCACATGAAGTTTGGAGGTCTGTAGTGATTGACTCTGCAGAAAGTTGGCGACCTCTTCGCACTATGCGCTTCAGCATCCGCTGACCCCGCTCCGTCAGTTTACGTGGCCTACCACTTCGTGGCTGAGTTGCTGTCGTTCCCAAACACTTCCATTTTCTTATAATACAGCTGACAGTTGACTGTGGAATATTTAGGAGCGAGGAAATTTCACGACTGGATTTGTTGCACAGGTGGCATCCTATCACAGTTCCACGCTGGAATTCACTGAGCTCCTGAGAGCGACCCATTCTTTCACAAATGTTTGTAAAAACAGTCTGCATGCCTAGGTGCTTGAATTTATACACCTGTGGCCATGGAAGTGATTGGAACACCTGATTCCAATAATTTGGATGGGTGAGCAAATACTTTTGGCAATATAGTGTATATATATATATATATATATATATATATATTTTAGAATAAGGAGAGTTACTGTAGTAAGAAGGTAAACTGTTAAAAGTATTTTCACTTGACCTGTGAATGAAACAACAGTCTCAACACAGGAAATAACAACAAACCATAGAAGTACTAAATATAACCCCCAAACATAAACTGTAGGAGTGTGTGGAGGTTCATCAACTACAAAAAAACAAAAACAAAGTAGAGCTAAAAATACTTCAACAAAAAATTACCTTATTGAAAGTGAAAATCACTTATAAAAAAAAAAAAAGTACTTACATAAAAGTTAGAAAAATTGTTTCTAACTTTTACGGAAGTAGAAGTAAAAGTATATTTGTACAAAAAAGAAGTAAGACAAGCATTTTTCTTTTTGTTCCTCTACTTTACTATGGTAAAAACAATGTAGATGAAATTTCTTGAAAACCGTCTTCAGCCAAAATAAAAATTCAACCAGCTTTGTTCACATGAAAGTTGAGTTGAGGACCCAAATGCAGAGAAGAGTTTTCCTGATTTAATGAAGGAACAAATGGCAACAGAAATAATAATAATAAAAAAATAGGAAATAAAAATAAAATAAACAGGAGACATCAGGGAGAAACACACAGTAGGTAGGGAAGAGAATCCAGCAATGAGGAACTGCACAGGTCTATACAGGTGCTGGTCATAAAATTAGAATATCATGAAAAAGTAGATTGATTTCAGTAATTCCATTTAAAAAGTGAAACTTGTATATTATATTCATACATTACATACAAACTCATATATTTCAGATGTTTATTTTGTTTAATTTTGATGATTACAAATGACAACAAATGAAAATCTCAAATTCATCATATCAGAAAATTAGAATATTACTGAAGACCAATAAAAACAAAGGATTTATAGAAATGTTGGCCAACTGAAAAGTGTGAACATGAAAAGTATGAGCATGTACAGCACTCAGTATTTAGTTGGGCCTCCTTTGGCCTGTATTACTGCAGCAATGCGGCGTGGCATGGAGTCGATCAGTCTGTGGCACTGCTCAGGTGTTATGATAGCCCAGGTTGCTCTAATAGTGGCTTTTAGCTCTTCTGAATTGTTGGGTCTGGTGTATTGCATCTTCTTCTTCACAATACCCCATAGATTTTCTATGGGGTTAAGGTCAGGAGAGTTTGCTGGCCAATTAAGAACAGGGATACCATGGTCCTTCAACCAGGTACTGGTAGCTTTGGCACTGTGTGCAGGTGCCAAGTCCTGTTGGAAAATGAAATCTGCATCTCCAAAAAGTTGGTCAGCTGCAGGAAGCATGAAGTGCTCTAAAACTTCCTGGTATGTGGCTGCGTTGACCCTGGACCTCAGAAAACACAATGGACCAACACCAGCAGATGACATGGCACCCCAAACCATCACTGACTGTGGAAACTTTAAACTGGACTTCAAGCAACGTGGATGAAGTGCCTCTCTTCTTTTCCTCCAGACTCTGGGACCTTGATTTCCAAAGGAAATGCAAAATTTACTTTCATCAGAGAACATGACTTTGGACCACTCACCAGCAGTCCAGTCCTGTTTCTCTTTAGCCCAGGCAAGACGCTTCTGACGCCGTCTGTGGTTCAAGAGTGGCTTGACACAAGGAATGCGACAGCAGAAACCCATGTCTTTCATACGTCTGTGTGTGGTGGCTCTTGAAGCACTCACTCCAGCTGCAGTCCACTCTTTGTGAATCTCCCCCACATTTTTGAATGGGTTTTGTTTCACAATCCTCTCCAGGGTGCGGTTATCTCTCTTGCTTGTACACTTTTTTCGACCACATCTTTTCCTTCCCTTCGCCTCTCTATTAATGTGCTTGGACACTGAGCTCTGTGAACAGCCAGCCTCTTTAGCGATGACCTTTTGTGTCTTGCCCTCCTTGTGCAAGGTGTCGATGGTCGTCTTTTGGACAACTGTCAAGTCAGCAGTCTTCCCCATGATTGTGTAGCCTATAGAACTAGACTGAAAGACCATTTAAAGGCTTTTGCAGGTGGTTTGAGTTAATTAGCTGATTAGAGTGTGGCACCAGGGGCCATCAATTTTGAACCTTTTCACAATATTCTAATTTTCTGATATGATGAATTTGAGATTTTCATTTGTTGTCATTTGTAATCATCAAAATTAAACAAAATAAACATCTGAAATATATGAGTTTGTATGTAATGTATGAATATAATATACAAGTTTCACTTTTTAAATGGAATTACTGAAATCAATCTACTTTTTCATGATATTCTAATTTTATGACCAGCACCTGTATATGGGAGACAAAACAAAGAAGGGCTAATCAGGTGATAGGGAGCAGGTGTGGATAGAAGCAACTAGAAGGAAACTAGGGGAAAAGAGACTGGCACAAGGGGACGACAAAGAGCAACACAAAAAATGCAAAAGAACTTAAATATAACTAGAAAACAACTAAATGATTACATAGAAAAGAACGACCAAGAAAACACAGAATGACCTAAATAAATGAAAACTCAAAAATCCACTGAAAAAGAAGTGAGAAGAAGAATAGAGGACATGCATCTAAAATGGCCTGAGCAAACTAAAAGTTCTTTTGTGTAAGAAAATGTTGAAAGTAGGACAATATGCAGAATGAAATAACTTTCCCAGAAAGAAATGAAAGAATGGACATTTGTTTTTTTAAATAGGCAAACTAAAAAAAATTTTAAAACTTGGCAAGCAACAATTTGGTGCTTTATCACCACCAACCATAAGGAGTGTGAACCAAAACAAACAGAGAGCAGTTCTTCTTCTCTTGTCCGATAAATAAATCCTTTCATGATAAACTTTGGTCATGTTTTAATTTATAGTAAGTAACAATGTCTCACTATTTTTCCCTGTGTTTGCACTGAATTTTCAGTACCTGTACGGAGTGAATTTTATTCTATTATTGTCGCAACCAAACCCCCCACACACACACACACACACACACATTTTATCAATAGAATATAGAAAATAAATGAAATTGAGGAAAACAAACTGAAAAATTTACTAATTTTAAAACATTTATAGAGCAACTTTGCTGTTTCTTTTAGGTTTTTGTTATTATTCAGACTCAGACATACTTTAATAATCCCAGAGGGAAATTACTTTTGTTACACCTTCGAGATATACAAACATATACAACAAAACCACACAAAATAATATGAATATTAATAATACATTAATATATAATAATACATTTAATATATTTTTGTGTATATATATATATATATATATATATATATATGCATATGTATCACTATAGATCGAAATAAAGTCAAAAAAGTCATTTATTATTATTGTTATTATTGTTAGTATTTTTTTATTATTATTAAATGTTTTACTTTTAATTTTGGTATTGCACTTTATTTTTGTATTTTACCTGTTTTTTCAACATTTTACAGATTTTTTGTTTTAAAATGTTTAGGTTTTTCAAAATGAGTTTTTTAGATCGTATTTTGTTCACTTAAAGCCCAATAAAACTGTTGCTAACTGAGAACCTCTGCTCTAATATAGAAAAATAAAAATAATGTCATTCATGTTTAAAAGAAGCTTCTTCTTCATTGAGTGAAGTTATTAATAATGACGGGCAGCCACACATTTTACAATAGTAAGAGCAGTGATTCTTCCTCTTGTTTTTGCTTAAGTAAAGTAAAAAATTACAATGTAGTAAAACTAATTCTAAAAGTTTGTTTTCTTCAACAAAAGGTCAAGCTAAGTGAGTAAATATATCTGCTTTCTCCCCCCCCCCTGCAGAGCAGCAGGACTCGTTTCTCTGCTAGAGGCGCAGAAGGAGGGAGAATTAAAACCTTTTTTTCTATAAGGATTAAAATCCATCAAACAAGCGACTGAAGGAATTTTCTGGCTCCATCTGCTCGACTTTTTACCTCTGAAAAACTTTTAAACTGAAACAAACTGCAAAAAAGAAGAAAATCTGTTTACCTTATTTTTTTGTTTTATTAAAGAAGAACTAAAGTTTTCTCTTCTGGGAACACAGATGAAAAAGATCTAATATAAGAAATTAGACCTAAAAATCCGAAAGCTTCAATGAACTTGTTTGTATTTTTATCAGAAAAGTTCCTCCGAACTGACAGAAAAGGTTCAGACACAAAAACTCTTAAATAAATGACCTTATTAAGCTGAGAGAAAATAAGACAGATCTTGTAAAACTGATTAATCATGAATTTACTGTTTAATAATTGAACAATTCCTAAATCAGCAGAAGGAGTTGACTCAAAAATTTAGATCAATTATAAAGTAAATTATCTGTTTTTTTAGATTTTTTTTTTTAGATTATTATAATAAAATATTCTTAATATTTTATTTTCTACAAAACATGAATAAAATACTCATAACTTAAGTTCTAACTGTTTATGTATTATCTAAAATACTCATGACCTTACATTTTGCTTTTAAATAACGACATAAGTGGTATTTTTCTACAATCATAATTTTATATTTTCTCTATATGCTTTTTTTTTTTAATCAGTCATCTGTAAATTTAATGAATTGATTTTTATTTTATTCTTTTTCAGTTAAATTTTAATGTTAAAAATGTTTAGTTTTTCTCTTTTTATTTAAAAAATAAGTCATTTTAAAACAACTTAAATATTTGTTGGTTTCGTCTAATTTTAACAAACCTTTGAACTAATTTGTGGAGTAAAATTAAGAAGATGATCAGGTAATGTTTCATATATAATTAACATTCTCTCTGGGACAAACATTAAAGCTCTGATATGTGCTGATGCAGAGCAGCCAAAGCACCAACAGGGGGCAGTAAAGATCATCCTTTTCTTTCCTAATCTTCAGTTTCCTTTTCTTTTCTCAGCGCAGATTTTCTCTGCAGCAACTATAAATCTGCACAAGACTGACCTCTGAAAGCAGAACTTTACATTAAATAACAAACATTTCACCATAAACATGTTCAAACTACCTGGTTTTAATTCATCTGGTTTATTTTATTGTTTACCTTTATGCCGTATTGTTGTTCTTTAAGACAAAATTGAAAAGATTTACACTGAAAAAAAATAATGCAACTGTTTTTGGCATTTACTTAATCATATTTAGTTACTTTAACACAATTGTTTCATGTTAGCTGGGTAGGACATTAAACAATGATTAAGTAAATGCAAAAAGCGGATACATTTTTTTTTCAGTGTAGATTATTCTTCATGTTTTTATTTATACCCTACTGGAAGAATTTTTTTCTCTCGTAAATCTTCTCAACTATTGGATCATTTTATCTACACTGGAAAAAAATGGAAATCTAGTTAAGTAGTTTTTTTCTTAAAATAAGTGTATTTGTTCTTGGCTTGAGGAGGTAAAGGTGACATTTTGTCAATGGAACGAGACAACTTACACTTAAAATAAGAAAACACAATTGCATAGTCTTTTTTTTAACTGCATATCATCTAATTATCTTATTTTAAGAGTAAAAATACTCATTCATTTGGCAAAGTATCTCATTTACCTACTCAAATTAAGGGTAAATAGCCTTAATTTAAGACATTTTTACTCATTTCTAGATCGTTTTTCCAGTGTAAAATGCACTTTAGGTTACGTGATAATAATGTCCTAAATAAAGAGCTCAGTGTTTCTATTTTGTTCAGCACATGGATCAAATGTATGCCTGTTTTTTTGGTTGATGAATCGATGAAAGGATCCCTGGCAAAACAAAAACATCTGGCCGACGGAAAGAGGGATTTTCCTCCCTAAAGGATTAATCCTGAATAGTTGATGGTGGATCTCTAAGGTAGAAGAATGAGCTGTAACACCCAATTTAGAAAGAATCTAATTCATAAAACTTGATCTGAAAAATAAAAATTGATTAAATAAAATGTAAAAAGAAAAAAAAAGAGGGTATTAAATAAGTTTACTTGAAAAAATCGAAATGTAGATAAGTCCCTTTTTCTCAAAGTGAGTGCTTTTGTTCTTGGATTGAGGAGGTAAGAGACATTTTGCCAATGGAACGAGACAATTTACACTTAAAATAAGTAAAACTCAATTGTATTGTTTTATTTCAAGTGCATATCATCTAATTATCTTATTTTAAGACTAAAAAATAATCATACCATTTGCAAACTACCTCATTTACCAACTCAAATTAAGTGTAAACACATAATTTAAGAATTGTTTTACTTATTTCAAGATCCTTTATCCAGTGTTCAAACTTTTCCAGATGTAAGCACTAAATTATACATAGAAAATAATAAAATATATTATTAACTTTACCTATTGTTTACATGCTTTTACTTTGTAATATTTTTTATAATCATTTAACTGGATTGTGTGAAATTTAAAAGTTATTCATTGATGCGTTCATTCGTTCAGCAGAAAGCTGATGATGCAGCTTGATCTCCTGGTGTGTTTAAGGCCTTCTGCTTCCTGCATGTAGAGTTTTTAGATTTTTTTTCGGGGAAAATGATCCAGATGTACCTAATCGTGGTGTGTTGACAGAGTGACGTACAAATGAGTTAAAAACTCGGGGGGGAAACGAACTTTTAAATCACAGAAATTTATGGAAACACAAAAAACAACTTGGAGAATTTATGCAACATAAAAAGAATTAATGAAAGAAAGTTTTGCTCCGGATTAGTTTTTGTTTTCTTTTGTGTTGACTTAGTTTCTGTTTGGGTTTTTTTTAATATTCCAAATCTGGATAAACTACTCTGTCATGTCCATTTAATGTTGCTTTAAATAAAGCAAAAAAAAAAAAAAAAAATGTCAAATTTATGTCAAAACAAAAACAGCTTTAAATAAAATTAAAAACAACATTTATCATTTGTCTAAAAGTCATTAATTTGTGTCAAATTAATCAATGATGGAAGACAATGTTGCAGAATTTGTTTCAATAACTCTGAGCTTTTCAAAGTTGTGCTCTGGTTAGTTTTATTTTAAAAAAAAGGGGGGCATTTAGTTTAAGTATTTTTTTTAATATGCCTTTTTGTTTAAACATTGTGTTTATTTTAAAGTCCAATTTTCTTTAAAATATTTTTTGGTTTTCATAATATCCTCCATGTTTTCTAAACTGATATCCTCTTTGGATGAACTGATGTTCCAGAAGTGGGAAGACCCCCTGGGGGTCATTGTGATGAGATAAAAGGTCGGATGCCAAACCAAAATAAAAAAATTTACCATGAAATAAATAGATATAACATTTATTATTCAATTATTAAATACACACAAGAACAAAATGGTTTGCATCTTCTCTCTGTCTGGTCCATGTTGAGTGTGGTAGACACCATGTCACCAAACAGCACAGTGGCCACCTACTAGATAATAAACACCTGTGATGCTAATTAGTGGACACACCTTGATTTAAAATGTTGCTTTGGTCACATTATTTTCAGTCTTTTCATACGTTTTATCATACGTTTTTTATTTTGTCTTCAAAACATTTCTTTTGAAGCATGATTGAAAAGTCTGACTTTCATTTGTTAATTTTCATTGAATTTTTAGTTATCATAACTTTTTTCACATTTAAGTTATTTCTGCGACAATTGCATTTTTTTCCCCACTTCATTAAATAAGGAGTACCAACATTTTTTCCACATTTGTATACCGTAAAATTGTAAAATGAAACAAAAGTCCCATTAAATAATGAATGATGAAGTACCATATCTTCTGGACTATAAAGTGCACCTCACTATAAGCCACGCCCACATAAGCAGCTGAACTGTCTCCCATCAAACCTGTAGGGGGAGCTCTACATATAGCCCCTGGAGTATGGATGAAGAAGAATGTTAGCTCCCGTAGCGGTTAGCCTTTTGGCTCACAGCAGTAAGAGCTTCAACAGAAAAATGGAGCTTCATCTTTATTTCAGCTCTGCAGGAGTTCAGCCCAGTCTTTTCATTGATTCCGCAGTTTTAATGCGGAAAATAAATGTCAAAATGTTTGAATTTGGGACATTTGTTCTGTGCTAAATGAAAATTAGCCCCTTATTCTTTGATTTCCAACTTTGACCTCCCTCTCTGGCGATTAGGAAAAATCAACCGCACCTTCCTTTAAGCCGCATGGTTCAAAGCATTGGAAAAAGTAGCAGCTTATTGTCTGGAAAATACAGAAACTAATTTGATGGTTATTAAAAAAGTTAATGTATTCAAAAATGAATGTAATATACTTTTGTTAAAGATAGGCTCTCTGTGTTTACACCGTGAAGCTCTGGTTCTTTTTCCTGAAAGGAGATCACTCAGGACGAACTCTTTAAATAACACTTATTAACTTATATGTATTAAATAACCAGGAGACATGAGAACAGATTCTGATAGAAATTGTAATCTTACTCCTATCAGAGAAGTTGCTTAGAGCTACAGGAGGCAACAGCTTGACAAAGCCATGATGGCAATTATTTTACATCCAAGTAGTCTGCAGTTCTTCATATATACACGCACACATAAATTTTAAACAGATGGTATCAGTATGGTATCGGTATCGGCCAATACTGCACAGCCGGGTATCGGGTATCGAGGCCCAAAAAAACGCATCAGCACAATAGTGGCAAAGATGTATAAAATGTTTCTTTAACTGTTTATCGGGGCCACTTCCCAACAAGTGAGCCCGGTTGGTAAGCAGCTGCCTCCTGTAACTCTATGCAACTTCTCTGATCGGAGTAAGATTACAATTTCTTTGTGAAGCAGGAAAAAGATAACCTGACTCCGCCAGATGGATTTGCTGGATTTGCTCCGCATATCCATCTGGAAACCTTCCGTTGAAGTAATTTTAGGAAGGGGCAAAAATACTGGTTAGCTGATTGGCCTATGTTGGTGATAGACGGGCCAAATAAACCAATCAGATCAACGAAGCATATGACGTACTAACAGAGCTACGACGAAAACACAACCACAAGCAGGCTACTCTTGCCGAAACCAGTCGGCATAAGAGCAAAAACATCTTTTCCTCTGAGAAAAGCCTCCAGAGCAGTGTTTTGCTCTTTTTTCAGTGAAGAAATACTCTGTAATTCCGATAAAACTTGCTCGATAGCTGCGCTAACGCTAGTTTCATCGGCTGAAGCCGCCATGTTCTTTAGACTGAACTGTCGCGCTTCTCGTTGCGTCACACCTCAACCCGCCTCAAAGCCAACGCTGATTGGACGTTCGTTTGGTGAACGGCTCCAAATTTTCTTTAACGGAGAGTCTCCAGACTGATTAGCGAGTGAAACCTTGAAAGCTCGCGAGATCAGGATGGTCTCACGAGGCTAGGAAAAAGACTAATACAAAGTGAATCCAGTGGAACTTTTTATTGCCTACCTGGAATGGGTGACAATAGTTGAATAAACTTTTGGCTCTCAAAATGGTATCGGTGCCCTATTTCTCGGTACTCGCTGATACCGATACCACCATTTTAGAGTTGGATTGGGGCCCCGCCCGATACTGGTGTCGGCATCGGTGCAACACTATCTATCTGCCACATCATTACATTTTACATCATACACGTTAGCAGATGTTGTTCAGTTTGTTCTTTTTTTTTTTTTTTTTTTACAGTTTACAATTATTCTTATTGCCACATTGCCAGACAGGACGTCTGGCAATGTGGCAATAAGAATAATTGCAATGTAAATAGAGCAGAAAAATAGAAGAAGAAAAAGGAAAAAAGAAAAAAAGAGAAAAGATGAAAGAAAGAAGAGATATTAAGGAGATAATGACAAAACATTTTCAGTCTGCTTCATCTGCGTTCAGTTTGTTCTTAGCTGAGGGAAGCCGCTCTCATTACATTTCCCAATATTTGCTACGTACAGAATGAAGATTATAACTGTATATCCGAACAGAGGAACTGTCTTAATTAGATAAACTACTAATTCTCAAACCCAACAGGCAGCTAATATTAAGGTGTAATAAACTCAGACATCATCATCATAATCATCCTAACACTTTGTATGAAGCAATAAAGATAAAGTGAAGAAATACATTGAACGTGGGGGATGGCCGGTCTGTTGCATTGTTATTTTTGGGGTGACACGCTGAAATGTTTGGGAACCCCTGACTTAGGTGACCCCATAATGCCATCTCACCATGCACGCTGGAGCAAACACCTACAGAAGTCCTGACTGTCGACAGCATGTGGCCTCCTGCACTGCAGACAGAACAGAACGAACACAGAGCCTAACAAGTTCAAAAACGGTTACAACTTGTATGTGTGTGACCTTTGCCAGTGTTTGTCATCTCAGAGAGGGTATTCCTCGGGGCGCAGGGAGGTGGGGGGGGGGGGGGGCTTTGCTCTTTTTTGTGGTGGTGGCTGAAACAGCTCTCCTCAGGTTCCGAGGATTTATTTTAATTTTTTTGTCCCACTTAGAAGGCTGCAGGCTCTCTGCGACTTGCTCTGTCAAGTGACCCGCGCTCTGAAGCAAAGTGGCGGAGGTGTCTCTACCAAGAGGGTGGCGAAGGCCGCGGTGGGGAGGACGGCTGCCCTGGGGGAAGGTGTTTGGCTCGTAGAGGGCAGAGCTGCAGCTGTGCTTGTCCATGTCTGACTGAATAAGAGGAGGAAGCGAGGGGGGGGGGGGGAGATTCAGGTTCAGAAGTGTTGAAGCATAAAATCTGTCCCTCTCTCTCTCTTTTGGACTCTTACTCTGTCTTTCTCCCCACTCTGTTGCTGGGCCAGACGCAAAGCAACAGCAATTTGTGCGATTTCACAGCTCACCGAATCCCTAAAACTCTGACAGCCATGTGCTGGGGTGGGGGTCATGATTACAGGGGCAGGCAAGGGAGGGAATGTGAAAGAATGCATAGATGGATGGTCAGAGCAGAGAAGCAGATGAATGTGTGAGTAACAGTGGGAAGGGAAGATGGACAGACTGGCTACGCTAGTAAAGAAGCTGAGAGAGGGATCGCTGTTCAGGTGGAATCAATGCGTCTCCATTAGCTTTTGTCTTCTCACTTTTTTTAAGCAAAAATTATATTTATGTTAGGTTGGCTAAAACACTAAAAAGTAGAGCCTTGAAACAAACAAAGCATTGAAGACGAAATAATGGGACGTATGGGTGACCTTAGCAAATTCCGGAATGAGTAGACAAACAAAGGCGAGTTTGTTTGCGCAGCACATTTCAACAGCAGGCCAATTAAAAAGTGCTTCACATGATGAAAACATCGGAAAAGAAAACAATTAAAAGAACATTAAGGAGGATAAATAAAGGCAGGTAAAGAAAAGTTGGACTGGAGTCTAAAACTAATGAGTTTTGAGTTTTAGAAAAATAAAAAGCAACTCCAAACAGAGAGGGTTTTAACTTTGATTTAAGGACATTTAGGGTTTCAGCGCTTTTCTTTTAGAGCTTTGTTCCAGATTAGTGGAGTAATTTATGTTTGCCTCTGGTTCCGGGTAGCAGAGTAGACCTGAACCAAATCCGAATCATATTTTGGTGCTAAAACACACATTTAACCCTGTAATGCCAAATGTATCGTATTTGATACATACGGTTTCTGAAATGTTTTGCGTCTGACACCTTTTGCATAATTGAATGGTAAATACTTTGCTCAAAATCCTACTGTACACAATCAGATATACCTGATAACAGAGGGCAGAAGACTACACAAAAAATAATATTGACTCATTGCATAGTAATAAATTATTAATATCAAAAAAGTATTTCTGTTTTTTTCTTTTTACATATTTTGTTAAAAGGCCAAATAAGGACTTCAAACCAAAAACAAGTAATTTTCTGTTTTGTTTTATTCTTGGATCGGGCTTTAAAGGATTAAAGAAAACTAAAAATATGTATATAATTTTTTATGTTAAAAGTTTTAACCTTAGGGAAAGGGGAGTCACAGTGGGGACCTTGGAACAGGGGTGATGTGCTCCACTTCCTGGATTAACGGCAGCTTTGTGATCCACTGCGTAGATGCTGCTGCAGTAATGATGAAAATGGGTTTTTATTCAACTGGAGGAGATCTTGGCACATCCTTAGACTGTTTTGTGGAGTTCATCAACTAAATGTTAGGTTTCATATTCACCTTGTGTCATAGTGTAGAGCTGAGTGTCATCTGCATTATAAGAACTTTTGTAGTTGTTTTTGTATAATCAGTGGCTGCATTAGATTCAATTTACTTGGCGAGCCATGGTGGGGACAGTGATTTTTCATGGGGGCTACAGAAATTCAATTCAGTTCATTCTTATAGCACCAATTCACAAAACATGTCATCTCAAGGCACTTTACAATTCAACTAGACCATTAAGCTAAATTGATTCAAAAGTTTTCTATCTAAGGAAAACTGTTAGGACTCCTGTCTGTTGTGGTTTGTGTTTTGTGTGTTTGTCTTCCTTCCTCCACCAGGCGGATTACATCGCAGCCACGACACTCCGCCCGGACATGGTGCTGTCATCAACTTCCACCAGGCTGGTTATGCTGCTTGAACTAACTGTTCCTTGGGAGGACAGAATAGAGGAAGCCCAGGAGAGGAAGAGGGCTAAATACACAGAACTTGTGGCTGAGTGCCGGAGGAATGGCTGGAAGGCCCGCTGCGAGCCTATAGTGGGCTGCAGGGGCTTCGCAGACAGATCTTTCCAGCCAATAGAACGACAGCCTCAGAAAGGGTGCGCTTGTTTAACCCTACTGAGTGTGCCTGTGCTACTACGCCACTTATAAGAGCGTCAGCTGAAACTGCTATTTACAGTAGTTTTGTGGCTGATTGTTGTTTCAAAATAGAAAACCTGGTTTCATTTCTTAGTTATGCCCTGGATTTTGTAGCGTTTGTGGACGCTACGTCGCTACTTGATCAAAGTAATAATAATAATAACGGAAAGTTACTTGATAAATAAAGCAGCGACGCTACGATCAAGCTACTGGAACATGTAGTTAAAGTAATAGCTTCGCTACATGTAGCGCCGCTTACTGCCCATCACTGGGTGTGGCGTAGTGCGCTACCCGAGTTATTGTTCATAGATGTCTCTCCTTTTCTAAAAGCCGACAGTTGGGAATGTTTCTCTTTAAAAATGTAGATTTATAGTAAGCTGTGAGTTTTACCAGGACTATATTTCCTCTTTTTAGAAATATTCCGAGTCAAGACAAGAACGCAAACATACAGACAATGATTGTCGGATTAACCAAACTCAAACCTTTGATCTCAGATCTTAAGACACTGTTGACCTAAAATAATCTATGACACGCCCCCACCCCACCGCCCTCCTGTAGAGGTTTAATCCATTCTTTCTTCATCTGCTCGTTCTTTACGTTAAATGAGGACCCAGTTGGGTGGCCGCCAGACGGGATAAGATTTCTAACCCTAAGGAAGGTCACAGCCTTAACAGCCCACCGCCGTTCTCTACAGGCTCGCTCAGCCATCTACATAAGAAGCGGTTATTTCCCCTTTAGAGTAAAACATGTCCTTCAGAATCACCTAGCTCTGACTTTTGACCTCGCCTTCATATTTGCAACCACAGGGCAGCAGGGCATCGAAACTGACAGACTCATTTCCATGTTAAGGTCACTGAGAAATCTGACCACACTTGGCGTCAATGGACAGCTGATACAGAAGGGAGCCCCCTCTGAACTAGAGGAAAGAAAAGAGTGGGGGGTGAAGGGGGGTGCTATACCAGATAGTAGAGGAGATACCAGAGATATGAAGTCGAGGAGTGGCTGAGTGCTCTTGTGATAAGACGTGTCACCTGAGTGCTTTGTTTTGGCTGCGAGGCCGAGGGAGAGCTGGAGAAGGGTGGCGTCGGGGATTTTTGAGAGTGTGTTAGCAACCGGTGGATGTGTGCAGGGGGATCAGGACATCTGCACCGGCTTTGAAGAGGTCAGCCACAGGACAGGAACCATTCTTAATCCCCCAGCTGGGCTGGCAGGAGAGGATTTGGACCTCTGCTCACTCTCCGCCCCCACCCACAACAGTAGCTAATTGAGCTGCAGATCTGTGATCGCAGCTCTTTACATGGAAGTGCTGCGTGCTTTCCCAGAGCTTTGGAGCCCGACCAGGAAATCCCTTTTTATTTTTACTGTCTACCTACCATCATTAGTAACTTGGCATGGGATTACCCTCACCCTCGCATGTACAGGATGCATATGGATCCCTTTTATTTATGTAGACAGAGGAATAAAAACAAAACTTATAATAAATAAAAAAAACCAGTCAGTTCTCATGTTTTTACATTTTAAGATGATGTAAAACTTACCTCATGAGTAGAAAACACACCACAGACTCCATGTCTACTGGCTTTAGAGCAAAATTTTAAAATCAAAATATGTTTAAATGATTAAACAAATAATTTAATCAGTGCAAATATGCAGAGTCATAATACTTAAGAGTTAATTTTATGGTCCACATAAAAAAGGAGGTTCAGATTCCATACCCTCACTAAATATAATAAATATGAATGTACCATTTATTTAATCTGTACTTGACTGTATTTGAGATTTCTGCTCCTGCACCATCATTTTCAGTCTTTAGGTAGCCTCAAACACCATCAGAGTTTTATTAGCCTATCAGCAGCATTAGTGGACAGAAGTAATGGGCAGTCTGTACAGAGAGCAATGCAAACCCCAGCATAACACGACTCAAAGTTTTCTATCTAAGGAAAACTAGTTGATTGCATCTTCCGAAGCTGACTGGGGTTCAAGGAGACAGACGCAGACATAGAAAAAGAAGCAGAGATACAAAAGGCAAATGTAAAAAGCGACCCTGGCCAGGAAACAACCAACCACGTAGATAAGCTCCAAGCTAACTCCCATGTCAGAGGATGATAAGAGAACACATCCAGCCAGTAACAGTCAGAGAAACAGGAGTACAGTTAAAAAACAGATTTAAAGGCATACTATGCAACATTTTTCAGTTAATTAATGTGTTCCATAACGTTTTGGATGATTAAATGAGTCATTTCAGGTTGAACAAAGGTTTTCTCGGCCGCCCTGGTGGTCTGTAGGGGAACTACCGTACTTGCAATTCCAGGAGCCCTTGGCCCGCACCCACAGACTCAGAATTCTCGTGCATCGCGAGAGTCGGTCTTGCTTTACGGCGAAAACTGCTACACGCCCCAAAGGCATGCTCGTTGCTAGCGCAGTGGCGATATTTGTGCAGTTATCGTGGCGGAACCAGCGAAAAAACAGCGAAATCACATGCATAACAAATAATGTATGAAAACATGCTAAATTTTCAAACTCGAAAATTGGAACAAAATAGTAACTTACCGCAGTAGACATGGTGATTCGTTGCGTTCGCCTGTCTGCTAAGCTCAAAACAACCGCGCCTGGCTTTGACGGAGAAACCAGGAGAACAGCTGTGCATATTTACCACAGTGCACTTTTACTTTCGCCCTCTGGGGGGAGCCTCGCTGGAAAATCAACACCGGTTGCATAGTATACCTTTAACTAACAGATTCTGCAGAGTGGGAGAATAGAGATAGAATGAAGCAGAATGATGAAAAGGGGGTCCCTATGTCCTCCAGCAGTCTAAGCCTATAGCAGCATAACTATAGAGATAGCTCAGGATAACCTGAGCCACTCTAACTATAAGCTTTATCAAAAAGGAAAGTTTTAAGCCTAGCCTTAAAAGTAGACAGGGTGTCTGCCTCACGGACTAAAACTGGTAGTTGGTTCCACAGGAGAGGAGCCTGATAACTAAAAGATCTGCCTCCCATTCTACTTTTAGAAATTCTAGGAACCACTAGTAAACCTGCAGATTGAGAGTGAAGTGCTCTGTTAGGAACATAAGGAACAATCAGATCTCTGATATCAGATGGAGCTTGGCCATTTAAGGCTTTATATGTGAGAAAGAGGATTTTAAATTCTATTCTGGATTTAACAGGAAGCCAATGAAGAGAAGCCAGGATAGGAGAGATATGATCTCTCTTTTTCATTTTCATCAGAACTCTGGCTGCAGCATTTTAGATCAGCTGAAGGCTTTTAACTACAGTTTGTGGACTTCCTGATAGCAAAGAATTAGATAATGCTCAACATCCAAGTGAAATAAGCTGATATTGAGAAAAAATACTCATGGACGTCTTTTTGTGTAATTGATAACTAAACTGTCTTTGAGTAGAAAACCCCTTTTTAACAGATTTCTGCACCCTTTTGTCAAACATACATGATGTCATCTGGATATGACAAAATAAAAAGAGGCTGCAGTCCTTGAGCAATGTTGCCGTCTGATGAGCGCCCCTCCCCACTGTGGTCTGACATTAGCATACAGGCTGAGAAGGGTCAAGTGAAGGTTCCTGCACTGATCAGCTAACTGCAAAACACACAGGTTCAAGGGTCAAACATAAGCTATGCTAGTGGCTGATTGGTCAGACAAATGGTATTAGCAGCTGTTGGGGATCTTTTCTTTAACCACCACCCAGGCATTTAAATATGGTGAGATGAAATGCTGGAGGAGGTACTAATAAAACATGTGATTTTTATTAGTTTTATTCTTTCTGTGCACTGCAAAAACAATTTAGAAATGAGTAAAGATATCTTAAATTAAGTGTATTTTTCCATAATTTTAGCAGGTAAGTAAGAGGATTTGCCAATAGAATGAGTATTTTTACTCTTAAAATAAGATAATTAGATAAAATGAGCTTGAAATAAGGCAATGCAATTGTTTTTTTCTTATTTTAAAGGTAAATTATCATGTTCGATTGGCAAAGTGTCTCACTTACCTCCTCAATCCAAGAATAAATTCACCTATTTTAAGAAGAAATTACTTAAGATTTACATTTTTTGCAGTGTGGTTTCCATATACAATAAACCATGTGTAATCATAAGTGGAAAATGGAAACTTTTGTTTTCAATCTAAGGAAGACGCAGACAGGTGTGACGTTAACATCGTTCTGAAATGATGAGAGGAGTTACAGTATGTTTACATGCACAAGACGGCATGTTTGCTTTCAGATAAAAATATCAAAGAGTGGTTATAGCGTCCATCATGCAGTGCCAGCGAGCCAATAGTGACTTAGTGTGAGTTCTGTCTTACACAAGGACTTAACAAGTGCTAAAGTAGTTTAGCGTAAACAGATGTTAGCTCCCACTTAAAGAGACATTTAAAGAAAACAAAAATCAACAAAAAACACAAGAACTTACACTGGCTGCCTCATTATGTCGTAATTTCTACTTACTTCAGAGGGTAAACCACAGAGATGCCCCACATTGTTGTCAAAAATCTATTTGACTGTCATCCTTTCTGTTTCCAAATTTGGGTTTTCACCACACAAAAATATGAAAAGTTTTAACAAAAAAGTTATAACAAAAAAAGGGTTGATTGAATGTGCATCTATAGAGTGAAGTTTACTCCATAATTTTTTATTTTTTTTTTACAAGCAAGGCATAAGGTTTGTAAATACAAATTTAAAGAAAAATGCATCCAGAAAAAAAATTCTGAAAAACATCTAAATCAAAAAAAATTTTTTATTTTATTTTATTTTCATTTATTTATTTATTTTTTTCTGCAGTGTCCTGTCTGGCAATGTGGCAAAAAGAATAATTGTCTTGATGCCAAAACGAGCCCAACAGATTTTACTTTCACAAGTGGAGCAGTACGGCAATTGCCATACTGCTTGATTCATGCATATAAATTGCTTTATTATAATTATGCAGGGAGTTTTACAGTTTATATGGACACTGCAATGTAAATAGAGCAGAAAAACAGAAGAAGAAAAGGAAAAAAGAGAAGAAAAAACAGAAAAGATGAAAGAAAGAAGAGATAAAAAGGAGACAATGACAAAACAATGTTTTTAAAGTAATTTTTACTTTTTCGTTTTCCTATTTTTTTTTTACAATTTCTTTTTTTTATTATTTGTTTTTCAGATTGAGTTTTATGAATTCCATTCTTTTCAAAGTGAGTTTTTAGATCACATTCTTGTCAATTCTGACGGCGGGCTTTCCTCTGGAGAAAGGAGAAAAGATGCAGTTTTATTTGTCTGCTGGACACCAGAAACATTTCTACAGGGTTTGAGGTAAAGAGAATATGATGTGTAAAACGCAATTACAAATAACTCTGCTTGTAAATTTTTATCTGGAAAAAAATGTATTCATCTGAAAATATAAAGTCTTTACACAAATGTGAAAAAATACCATTTGAAAATTTTAATAAAAGCATTCAGCAAAGTTACTCTCAGATCCGTTTTTTAATGAAAAAGTTTCAAATCTTGATTTGATTTTTTTGAAATTCAATTTACATTTTAGTTATAAGTAAAGTAGTCCTGTTTTCCCAATAAAAGTAAAAAAAAAAACATCCACTGGATTTTGTTTCCAAGTTTAAAGACGTTTCGCTTTCTTCAGATTTAAGCTATCAAAAACCTACAATGCAGTAATTGAGTTGATTCCTTCCAGCTATCATCGCAACCCGCACCCCCTTTACAGGGGAACAGAAGAACTTGCATGTTCAGCCAGGCCAACAATTCCCTCTAACAACAATTCCCTCTGTCTATGTCCCTTTCAGAGACATAGACAGGTATGGGGCATTGCAGGCTAACAAAGAAGCCAAATGAGCATCATTCCAAAGGGGTGGACTCGTTCATCCGTTTCTATTTGCATGTTTTTTAAGCTAAAACTAGGCTTTGAGCGTGCTCTGGTGGCACAGTGGTTGTTGCACATGGCCCATACACGGAGGACTTAAGGCTAATTTATGCCTCTGCAAACATTAAATCTGTCTCTGTGCGTGACCACGCCCCCCACGCAGATGTTATGCAACCGTAGAACGCAGCTAAAAAAAATCCTGACTATGCGTTGGACGGTCGCAAACCCGCGCAGACCTCAAGCGGAAGTGCGCAGACAAGCAGCTGTGATTGGTTTATGGTACGCCTTTCCGGCTGTCTGTGTGGTCGTCATTCTCGATTGGGTGCTGGGGTGCTCCATTTTTAAAAACCGAGGAACAACTACAATGGACAACTACGACGAAAGTACGATTGAGGAGGTTCAGAAGTACAATCCGTCGAAGTTCTTGCGAGTTCTCGAATAAGCTCTCCCTTGCGCTTTGGCAGGAAACTGCTGTGCGTCCCTAGATTTTCCAGACCAACGGTGTAGAAGCATACCAGCAAAACTGGTTCGCGAGCAGTGTTGGGCACGTTACTTTGAAAAAGTAATTAGTTATAGTTACTAGTTACTTCTCCCAAAAAGTAGCCGAGTTACTAACTGAGTTACTCCACAATAAAAGTAACTAGTTACTAGTAAAAGTAACTATTGCGTTACTTTTGCGTTTCTCGCCCCCGTAGCCCCCACCTTCTCGCCGTGTGTTCCTAAAACCAGCTGAATAGAGCGGACGACAAAGACAAGAACCTGCAGAGAGTTTTGCTTTCATTGCAACTCAATGACATCAGGGGGGGAACGCTATCTGATGGGCCTATAAACCCAGTCCATCCATCCATCCATCCATCCATCCATCCATCCATCCATCCATCCATCCATCCATCCATCCATCCATCCATCCATCCATCCATCCATCCGTCCATCCATCCATCCATCCAACATTAGAACGTTCACGCTCTCCATAGTACCCCTGTGGCGCGACTACAGCGCGGCTGTTACGCGCATTTCCTGTCGCTTGTGCGGTGAATCGTGCCGCCTGCACTGTGCGTGTCATGATACGCAGGTTTTACTAGCCCAAATGCAGAACTCACGGACACAGAGGGAGGATTAAAGTCCAATATTTATTGGATGAACAGGGTTCTGCCTGGAAGGCAGAAAGGACAGAGCAGGTTAGGTTCAGGTTACAGGTTCACAGAGTGAGAAACAGGCAGGGTGGCACAGAAAGGGCAACAATCCGGCTCCGAGTGGAGCTCCTCTACAGCTAATATAGGGAGAGCTCCTAATCAGATGATGGGGAACAGCTGTCAACGCTGAACCCAAGCTCCCCAGGAATAGATCCACGGCGCCCTCTGGTGGGCAAGGCCCCGGATCCTAACAGTGCGGAGATGCAGGGGACACTATCTGATGGGGAAACGCAGCTCGCTGGAGTCCTCCTCACTCTCCATCCTCCCCTCTCTCATGACGCGCGCACGAGTCCTATCATGAAAAAAGGTTAATTGTGCGACCTGCGTAACGCGCAGTAACGGGGTGTCGGCAATTGTAACTGCGTTATAGTTACATTAAGTATAATAATTTTAATTACTCGTTACTAAAAAAAGGTAACGCCGTTACTTTCAACGCCGTTACTCCCATCACTGTTCGCGACCAGACCCAAGCGACATTTGATGTGCAGAAGTTTAATCGGCCCCTTAGTCCTCGACGCGGCAGACCGGGGTTTGAATCTGACCTGCGGTCCTTTGCAGCATGTAGGGATGGGAATCGAAAACCGGTTCCTGTTAAGAACCGGTTCCGTATTTTTCGATTCCATGGCATCGTTTGGCAGCTCGCTGAACGATTCTTTTTTCGATTCCAGCAGCAACAGAGCCTAGCGCGCCGGCTCTGGGGAGCACGACTTACGTCACGTTTTTTACGTACGTTACGCAACTTACGCAACTTACGCAAGTTACGCAAGTTGGAAGAACTATTCGAGGAGGAAGACAACGAGCTGCGGTCACTTTGTGAATCAAAGCCCCGTCTTTCCTTAGCCCAGAGGGTAGATCAGGAAATCCAGCTCTGTAAAAGCTTGCCCTCCATCCCCTGCAGGGATAGCGCCACACTGTGGTGGTGGAACAAGCAAGATACGCTGCCCTTGCTATCTGGACTGGCTGAAAACTACCTCTGTGTGCAGGCTTCCTCCAACCCATCTGAGAGGGTGTTCTCCACGGCTGGAGACACCTTAAGCCCTGAAAGATCCCATATCCTTCCAGAAAAAGCAGATATGCTCATCTTTCTGCAAAAGAACTGTTAATTTTCCCTACTACTGTTTTATAATTAGTACTTTTTGTTATTTAAAATAGGTTATTATCCCATCATTTGTTATTAGACATTGTTTGTTATTAAGTTTGTTCTTGTATTCATTTTTCATTTAAACACAGATGTTACTCCAGTTTCACATTTCCTGTGGACATCTTGATCTTGTTGATTTTGTAAGATTGTGCAATAGTTAAGTAAACAAAGTTGATTCTGATAATCAAACTGTTTGTTCTCCTTTTTCCCCCAAATTGGAATCGAAAAAAGAATCGATAAAGAATCGAATCGTTTCATAGAATCGAAAAGGGAATCGGAATCGTGAAAATCTTTTCAATTCCCAACCCTAGCAGCATGTCTCTCCTCCTCTCGCATTCCCCCTTTCCTATCAGCCTATACTGTCCAGAGAAACAAGCCAGTAGTGTTGTAGAAAATCAAAAAACAAACAAACAAAAAAAAAGGCTTTGTCGGGCTACTATATAAAGCCTCGAACTCAACGCTATTTCTGAAATTTTGAATCGAAAAAGCTTTGTGGATGGGAAGCAAAACGTCTTGGAAACAAAGTCCAGTGGATTGTTTTTAACTTTTCTGGAATAACTATGACCTGGATGACTAAGAAATCTTCACCAGCATAGTCCTGTTTTCAAATTTAGTATTAAGTTTTCACTATATTTTCACATAGTTCAACGTCAGAATAAAATCCATTTGACAAAACAGGTTCTAGAAATAAATTCTAAAAATTATGAAGCGTCTTTAAGAAATCTTATGAACCTACAATGATTTCTGGCAAGAGGACATCAAAATTTCAGTTTTAATAATTTTTCTTACTGAAACAAAGTTAACTAAAGCCTGATTCTTTTCATCGGTGCCCCCACAGACCAAACGCGGTGTATGTGCTGCTCATTTTTAATCACTGCTGCTAATACTACAGCCATATTTAGATGTAGTGTGAAAAGAGCCTGAGGGTCTGAAGCTGATACAGGCGTTAGTTTAACGCTGATGGGGAACGACTGCTTCTCTAATTACTGTTTGCTGGAAAAATGTTTGCTGAGTATGAAATCTGTTGAGTCGAGAAAAATGTTCCACACACAATTAAAGCTCATTCTTTGGAATATTCTTTAAAAACGGGTTCTGTCAAACCACATATAAATCAGGATGTCCGTATTAGCAGTCGGTCTGACTCCCTGTCTCAATAATTTCCTTTTTATCCTTTCCCCCGACGGTGACCTTGCGCCAACCTGCATTTGGTAAGCAGTGATTTATCTGCCAAATAAATTGTTAGATCCATTTAAGGCACGGGGGGGGCTCAGCAGGTCAGAAACGGCAGAACATAAATTAAAGTAAAGCTTTAAAACAGAAGTGAGGAAATCGAGGATTTCTGCATCCAATGAGTTTAAGGATGAAACATTAGATGAGCTTTAAAAAAAAAAAGAAATTGTAAAAGAAAAAGGCTTAGAAGGCGCCTCCTTCCCTTTGATTGAAAGCCTTACCTTGAGTCAGATCCAGAGTTAAGATGATACATCAGTCATCCTGACAGTGTGAGGTTAGAGGGCTCATTTAGGTGGTGAAGGCCAGAGTCCCTCTCAGCGATCATCAAGCTTTAGTTGCGACTTACCTGCCTGGAAAATCTCTTATTAACATTTAAGTCTATCTGAGGAAAGTGTGTTGCATTTGTTGACATTATTAGAGTCAAGCAGATCAATTACCTTTAGTTAGAAATAAAGTGAACTTGAAACACAGAAAACTTAAACAAGTCTCTTCAAAGTGTTTTTTCTATGACATTCAGTGACAAGAAAATATTTCTATTCTATTCTATTGACACTTTGCAGCTACTTCACCTTATCACACGGGCGCCAGTGTATAGCCTGACGTAGTCCTACTCAATTCTAGTCAGAATGAGTCTGATGCTGCTCCATAGAGCTGTGATTATGGGGCGTGTTTCGGACGAACCAGGAAAAAAAATGCCTCTGCACTCAATTGGATAGACCTACAACCAATAAGAGCAATGGAGTGCGTGACATATGTTAAGCGACGCATAGTTGTTGTCAACAAAAATCAAAGCGTGCAGTTGCACGCCTAGAATAAGAAGATGAGCCTTGATCGCGTTTCTCTGTTCCTCTTTTAAAATTAATTTGCTGTCGATATCTTCTAGAACAGACCTAATAGCAGAATCTACTCACCTCAACTCTCCAGCGGCAGCCATTGTTGTTGTCACCCAAGCGCGCTTTGGTGACGTGGTTAATTACGTTACTGTTGATCATCTGTCCATCATCGTATAAAGCCCGCCCTGACAATTTGATTGGCCCGCTAGATATTGTGCGAGCATACTCGCGCTACTACTGAAAAATGCCAGACCGAACTTCCCGACCTCAAACGTTGTGGGCGGGACTAAGTTCGGAATGGCACCCAGGCTAGCCAGTGTAGCCATTACTGCTTCTTCTAGTCGAGGTAAATTAAGAGTAATTTTCATTTAAATGTGCTTTACTCGAGACACCCATGTTTAGGGTTGGGAATTGGTAAGATTTTCACGATTCCGATTCCCTTATCGATTCTGTGAAACGATTCGATTCCTTATCGATACTCTTATTGATTGCTTTCCAATGAAAAAGCATTACTGTACAATTTCGGGAAATAAACTAATCTCCGCTTAATTTAAATAAAGGAGCGTCACCTTTCTCTCGCTCCCTGAACTGCGGAGCAACTTCTTAGCATGATTAATTACATCCACTGCAATAGCTAGAATCATGTAAGAATTCAAGCAACCAGTAGTTAAACATTAAACATGCTAGAAAGGAAGGGCTTGATTAATGAGAAAGGCACACTAACCCCAAAGAGAGGTTGGAAATTGGTTTATTTCAGGAAATGGCATAAGATTTACTAGGAACCACATTAAGCACTAGCCTCGTGAGACCATCGTGATCTCGCGAGCTTTCAAGGTTTCACTCGCAGATCAGTCTGGCTACTCTCCGTTAAAGAAAATTTGGAGCCATTCACCAAACGAACGTCCAATCAGCGTTGGCTTTGAGGCGGGTTGAGGTGTGACGCAAAGAGAAGTGCGACAGTTCAGTCTAAAGAACATGGCGGCTTCAGCCGATGAAACTACCGTTAGCGTGGCTATCGAGCAAGTTTTATCAGAATTACCGAGTATTTCTTCACTGAAAGAAGAGCAAAACACTGCTCTGGAGGCTTTTCTCAGAGGAAAAGATGTTTTTGCTCTTCTCCCGACTGGTTCCAGCAAGAGTTTGATCTATCAATTGGCTTGTGCCTGGCTTGTGGTTGTGGTTTCGTCGTCGCTCTGTTAGTACGTCATATGCTTCATTGATCTGATTGGTTTATTTGGCCCGTCTATCACCAACATAGGCCAATCAGCTAACCAGTATTTTCGCCCCTTCCCAAAATTACTTCAACGGAAGGTTTCCAGATGGATATGCGGAGCAAATCCATCTGGCGGAGTCAGGTTAATTAAGCACAGCCATTGATATAAAACTAAGTACTTCCCACCAGGGTTGCCTTCCATGCTGGTTGTAACTTTAGCTTCTGTCCGAAAGCATCAAAAACACGGCATTTGTTAAAATGTATGCCATGTTGTGTGCGCAGGTGTTTCTCCATGTTGGATGTATTTCCTCACTTGGATGTAATTGCCACTTTGCAATGATTGCAAAGCACCTTGTTGCCATCTTTCTCTTCCTTATAATGCAGCCCAACTTTCTACCGCTTTACCCGATGGGGCAGCATTTTTTTTTTTTTAGTTTTCTAGACTCACGCCTGGTCATGTCTTATTTGCTTACTGAATGCTATGTGCATAACTTGCATGAAAAATATGACGTAAGTAGCTCTGCCAAGGGCGGCCCGGTGCTGCCTAGAATCGATAAGAGAATCGTTAAGCTAGCTGCCAAACGGTGCCATGAAATTGGAACACACAGAACCGGTTCTCGATTCCTATCCCTATCCATTTTTGTCAAAGAACACTACTGCCACCTACTGGTTTGTGACGTCAGGGTACGGTATCGGCTGTTGATCAAGTCCCAGTGCTGTATCTGGTGTTTGTCACAACGCGCTATTATCCAAGTCATCTTGAAAACATTCTTCTTCCAAATGTTGGCTACATATTACGTGTTTTTTCTCTGGCCAAAAGTTCGATGGCAAATCCTCCCTTTTTAAGTTGGCGATCCAACAACCAACCTGTCCGTGGAGGATCAGGAATCGGAAAGGTGAAAATAACTATTTATTAATTTTTTTCATTTTTACCCGATGTATTCCACCAGATGTGTCTAGTAGTTCCCATTGATCTTGCTTGTAAAGCGGCGAGAATGACGCTAGGCTTACCGCACCGTGACGTCACTGCCGGAAGATGTCAAGAGAGAGGTGTTACTATATTTGGGCAAAAATGGCCGCTCCCAGACTCAGTGAACACAATGACAATTTTTGTCTTTTTTTTTACTAATTAACCCTAAAGTCATTAAATCACTGCAAACGTATTAGTTTTAGGTATAAATAACGATCCATTGATTATTCCTTGCTTACGGGACTTTTCCCTTAAAATAGATTTGACTTCAACTGGCAATAGAAAATGACAAAAAATTGTGGAGAGCCTTGTTAATGTACTGTCTGCTATGCCATTACTCTGGCATATTGCCTTTTAAATGTCTGCTCAGCTCTAACTTTTGCAATTAGAAAGAACAATAGGATCAATAAATTATTTCGCAGTTTTCCCAGCTTGCATTTCTCTCATTTTCAATGTTGCATGACTTGCAAATAACTAATGCTTCCATACCAGTCTCTTTTAACACCCTGAGATGCTTTGCAAGGGTAAGCATAATTTGATGCATTAGGCAAGAGGTAGCACATGGATGCAGCCTGTAGGGGAAAACTGTTCCTATTTCTAAAGCAGATCTATTTCATCACAGCCATATGTATTATCACACTATTTTACTGCTGCACTACTAGAATAACAAATATGCAATGTACTTTTCAATGTAATTTATCATCTGTAAAAAGAACAAGAATAATGCATGTGCTAATGGACTGTAACACACATCAGGCCCTGAAAAGGGATCCAACAAATAACTAAAGAAAATGACTTTTGTCTCTTTGAGGATTGACCCATCCAGAGAAAGTAAACTGCCTGTGATTGGCTACATTTCCAGATATTCCGCCTCTTGACACGGTACTGTTTTCAACTGTGGCTGGTAATAAAAAAAAATTCATTTGCTGCTGCAGTAGTGCTGTAGACAGCCAGCTTGAGAGAGGAGACAGACTTGGAAGTAGTAAATACACCATAAATGCACCATTTGGTCATGGGTCACCTTCTCATTAGGCTATAACTGTCCCAGCAGTGAAGTTAGTTCCAGGTTGAACAGTTGTGCTAGCAGACCAAGCGGCACCGTCCTCTGGCTCGATCCGGTACAGCCTGTTTGATTACAGCCACTTGCTCTATGCCTAGTCCCTCCTCCCGCACACATGGGTTTATCAAACAGGAGGATGATAACCAGTATTCTAGTTGTAATAAAGAAAAGGAAGGGGGATGGTGATTTTATTTTTAATTTTTTTGGAAGCATAGATAGCCTAATTAATATAGTCTATTAACCTAAAGAAATATGCATGGTCTGGTTGTTACATGTCAGGTACGCTGGTCATTTGGTATTTGTATTTTGCTTAATTTTAATTTGATTTAATTCAATTCAATTCAGTTTATTTATATAGCGCCAAATTCACAACACATGTCATCTCAAGGCACTTTACAGTTCAACCAGATCATACAGTCAAATTGATACAAAGTTTTCTGTCTAAGGAAAACCAGTTGATTGCATTGACTCATTGGCTCAAATACAATCCCTCACACTAAGCATGCTTGTAGCGACAGTGGAGAGGAAAAACTCCCTTTTAACCTAATATTTAACCTATTTAACCTAATACTTGTTTGTTGCCTTATTTGAACTTAATTTAACTTAATACCTTTTTGCCCTATAAGCTGCTGGTAACCTTAATTCTCGGAGGGAGTCTTCCCAAGGGATCAATAAAGTACTGTCTAAGTCTAAGTCTTGACCTTCACCAAGGCACCTTACAGTACAACTGCAGTCAGTCCCTGGACTGGCATGGCTATCACTGCCCCTGCAATAGTTAGGGACTAATTTCCCACTGGGATCAGCTTCATATTCATGGTAGGACACTTCTTTGTGTCATGATGGGTTCACTGAAGGAGACCCAGTTATGCAGAACACCACTGACGGACACAAGGATGAAAAGTTGAACAGTTTATTAAAGCACAAAACACACAGAATGTACTGATTCTGGTTCGGGCCTGGGAACTGGTTCACCGGAGTCTGCGTGAGAGACAGCACAGTTAGTGACTGCTGACAGGGTTTGATTTCCACTGGTTCACTGATTGTACCTTGAGGTTTCTTCAGGTTAACCTTGGGAGAGTCACTGTTGGTTCTGGAGAAGGGTTTGTCAGCAGAGTCCGTTTGCTGCTTCAGCGTCTCACGTCTTAGCTCTAACAGACCTTGGCTTAGATTTCCCAGCTCTAGTCCTGAGCTGCTTGGGGGTTCTCTGTGAATCTTCAGGGTTTGGCTCAGAGGGTCGGCTCGGCAGGTTAGCTCTTCCAGAGATCTCACAGAGGAGGCACAGGTTTCCTGGAAAACAGAGACAGTAGTTAGAATCCAGACTGGATTCAAAGTCATGGAGATACACTGAGGATCTAGGCTTTTGCGCTGACCAACTGGAACAACACTGCGGCGTTGAGGCAAGGTCTGAAGACAGCTTATATAGTGGATCCTCTGATGATCTTTGACGAGCTGCAGCTGTGCAGGAGGCTCCCTCAGAGGATCCACGGCGGACTCTGCTGGAGAAAGATGGGATTTCTCCAGCTCCCAACACTTTGGTTTGATTTATTTTGGTCAGGCTACTGGTAAGCCAACTGCCGGCCAAATGAAAGACCAATTGTTCAAACCTTAAGGTAATTAAGGAATTACCTTAGGGTTAGGATTATTATTAATACATTGATAACAACCTACTGAGGCCTACTAGTAGGTAGGAGGCACAATCTGAAGCCATTCTATTGGACTGATAACTGCTGATAACAGTCATTTAATGCTGGGGTAGGCAATTCCAGTTCCTGAAGCCCGGTTTCCTGCAACTTTAAGATCCATCCTTGGTGAAACACACCTGAAATAAGTGACTCTGTGCGCTCAGTCATCTAATTATATGATTTAGGTGTGTTGAACCAAAGGCAAATCTTAAAGGATACCGGCCCTCATTAACTGGAATTGTGCACCCCAGATTTAACGGAATGATAACATCCAAAGCGGCTTAAACTGCTGTGTTAACTTTGTGAGTATGGGTCGGGTTTCACTTTATTATTTACAGGTCCATGCAGTTCCGGGTTTTACATGGGGATAATTACAGGTAACAGGTCTGGTCTCGGTTCTGAACTTAATGGGTGCATACGGATACAACTTTTTTTTAAAACAGACTAGTGCAGGACTCTGTGGCTAGGTATCCATTAGGCCAACAGTCTTCCAGCATTTGTTAGAAGAGAATAGAAAATACCTTTGTCCCACAATGGGGAAATTCTGGTGCTACAGCAGCAAAAAAAATTAGAGAAAAAATGGTCACACAAATATGGACCTTAGAAAAGTGTATATATAACATAATAGGAAAGCGCTTAAAATAGTATAAAACAAATAAAATACTGTACTGTAAAGTTTTTTAACAATATAAATACTGTGCACCTGGAGAACAAATAAACAACAACTGGATATTTTTACAGTAATGGAAATTTGAAAAAGCAGCAACATCAATATTCATTGTTATTTAACTGACTAAGATAGAAACTGCAAAAATCAGCATGAATGGAAAAACTTATTGAGGTTGTTTTGAACAGTGGTTGTTCTAGAGTCTTCCAGCTGCTGGGAGGAAGAATCTGTGATAATGCTCCCTGGTGCATTTAAGGTGCAGCAGTCTGTCACTGAAGGAGCTCTCCAGTTCAGCACCACCTTCATGCATGGGGTGGGAAACACTGTCCAACAGAGATGTTAATTTAGTTAGGATCCTTTTGTTTCCCACCTCTTGCACTGAGTGCAGAGGGCATCCAATCACAGAGCTGACCTTCCTGATCAGCTGATCCAACACTTCACTTCCAAACAAGGCATGCTCTTCTATATCTCAGAATGAGCAATTCCAAAGTGTTGTTGGTCATGGCACAGTGGAAATTAAGGTATGTTCACACTAAACCTGCTTTATGTGACCAGAATGACGGAATAACAAGCTTGCAACAGCAAAATGAAGTGACACAGAGATAAAGAAGACTGATGCTCCCTGACCCGTGGACTTCTCTGTTATACCACGTTCCTCCAGAGATGGGAAGTAACGAAGTACAAATACTTCGTTACTGTACTCAAGTCGATTTTTCTGATTATTTTACTTTACTTTACTACTTATTTTTATGGCGACTTTTTACTTCTACTCCTTACATTTTTACACAAATATCTGTACTTTCTACTCCTTACATTTTAAAAAATTGGCTCTTTACTTTAGTTTTGAATAATTTCAATGGAGTTACCGTTATTATTTTTCACGTCATCAAAACCAAATTCAATCTAATTGGATGGGAATCTACGTTGCATTTGACGCACCACTACAAGATGAATCGACAGATTCGGCGGTATTCATTGGCGGCAAATCATTGCAGCTTGGTGGCGGTGGCGTTAGCATAGTAGCATGGACGACGAGATGATTGAAAATGAACACAACGGAGATCTAGTCCTATTGGCAGACATCCATTTAAAATGTAGGCAACGGCATGAAAAAAGTGGTTTCTACTTTTACTTTTATACTTTAAGTACATTTACAAGCCTGTACTTTGTTACTTTTACTTGAGTAAAGAAGTTTAATCAGTACTTCCACTTTTACCAGAGTATTTTTTAACACAAGTATCTGTACTTTTACTCAAGTACGGAAAGTGAGTACTTTTGCCATCTCTGCGTTCCTCCTTCAGTCTCCTGCTATTAGGTTGCCCACACTGCAAAAAGTGTTAATCTAAGTTAGTGATTATTTCTTAAAATAAGTGGATGTTTTTCTGAAATTAAGCAGTTAAGTGAGACACTTTGCCAATGGTATAAGACCATTAACCTTTTAAAATAAGAAAAAACAACTGAAGTCTCTTATTTCAAGTGCATAATATCTAATTATCTTATTTCAAGGGTAAAAATGCTCATTCTATTGGCAGATCATCTTATTTTCCGGCTTAAATTAAAGTTGAATACACTTATTCTAAGACATTTTTACTCATTTGTAGAATGTTTTTGCAGAGTACACTGGAAAAACAATCCAGAAATAAGCAAAAATTTCTTAAATTAAGTGTATTTACCCTTAATTTGAGTAGGTAAATGAGATGGAATGAGTATTTTATACTCTTAAAATAAGTTAATTAGATAATATGCACTTAAAATAAGACAATGCAATTGTGTTTTCTTATTTTAGGTGTAAATTGTCTTGTTTCATTGGCAAAATCGCTCTTTTACCTCCTCAATCCAAGAACAAATGCACTTATTTTAAGAAAAAATTACTTATCTAGATTTCGATTTTTTCCAGTGTAGCTCCAAAACTGGTTTATAAATCAACCAATAGGTAGTTTTTTTTCATTTTTTTGTTCATCACACTTCGGTAAAATCTCTCAAAATGTTCGATGTATAATTGGTTAAATTTTTTTTGAATTCATCAGCCTATATTGCATAACATTCCTTTGCATCAGCACTTTAAAAACACAGAGAGGGGTTTTGAACTTTGGTTGCAACATAAAAAGCAAAAGGTTTTCCATGCATTGTGGTTTGGGCAGAAGCAGAGCTTCAGTCCTTTCGCAGTCGTCCTTTTGTTTGGTCTAATTTGCCACCTGCAGTCGGGCCACATCTGAGTTGGCTGTTACCGTTGCCAGCGCTTGATTCCCCACAGCTCCAGCCAGTCAACACCAACGGCTCAGAGATGTGAGAGAGCGCAAGTGGTCGGAACTTGCAGCAGATGTTGTCTGATCAACATTAACAACGTCTAATCACCAATCAGCGCTGGCTCTAATGAGGCTCCGCAAGAGGGAGACGGTATGAAGGGGGAGGGTGAATAACAGCTCTAATCATCCGAAAAATAATTAGCTCTACATTAAAACCAACATCCAGTCACATTTGCCTTATGCAAAAATCTCAGTAAAAAAAGCGTGCAGAGTCACTGTAATAAATGGAAGGAAACCAAGGGAAAGAAAATAAAGCCAATGCTCTCCATTGTTGTCTTTGGGTTGAGTCATGGGTTCAATGACTGGTGGGGATTTGAACTATATCTGACCCGGGGTCAGTCTCAGTGTTTGTTTGTACTGGAATATGACTGACTTTGGTCTGATGATGCATTTGCCCTGTGGACCGTACGCAGCAAAGGAAGTCAAAAGCAGGGAGAGCGCAAGAGAGAGTCTGGACCAGATGGGAGACGGAGATGGATGGGCCGGACAAACAGGCAGATGTTTATGGGCCATTATTTACAAGCTCTTTAATCTGGGCTATTTCCTCGCCCTTGGCAATGGATAGGTTGGTGGGTCATGCTGTGTGAACCCCTCCACCAGTGGTCATCCATCTCCCCCTTTAAAGCACTGAGAGTCGGGGAAGGACGGATGATTGTGCAGAAGAAAAAAGGAAAAGGCTGCTGTTTCTTTCTAATGGATGACTGAGCTTTGTTCTTTAGGTCGGGTTCAAAAAACGTATCAATAACCAACAGTAGTTAATCATTTTAAATATTTCCGCACATTAATAACAAATTAAAATTAGTTGCTAATATTTCAAGGTGCACCAAACCTTGTGCCATAAGATCATGATGTTAGTATTTCTCTTTAAAGGAATATCTAATCTGTCTCACCAAGGATTATGCATTTGTTCTGCTTGACTTTGGTTGACTGAGTGGAAGCGATTACAGGGACCCTGATATGAAGGTAACTGCTTTAAACTTAACACAGTATTATAGCTGTATGGGACACTTTTATTGGACAATAAGAAAAGATGTTGAATTCCCCTATGGTGTTGACAGAGTTCAATTCTAAGAGTGTCCTTTTGAGCAAGACTATCATTGAAATGAGACTGTGACCCTGAAAAGAACTGTAATTTAGACCAGCAACCCTTGCAAGTACATACAATTATTTCAGTCCATATATATATTTACATTTTATTAATTTTGAAAAAACAAAAATTTATTCATTACATTATTGAATTTATCATTTTAAATGTTTGGCTGTGACTCCTAACCTGACTCCGCCAGATGGATTTGCTCTGCATATCCATCTGGAAACCTTCCGTTGAAGTAATTTTGGGAAGGGGCGAAAATACTGGTTAGCTGATTGGCCTATGTTGGTGATAGACGGGCCAAATAAACCAATCAGATCAACGAAGCATATGACGTACTAACAGAGCGACGACGAAAACACAACCACAAGCCAGGCTACTCTAGCCGAAACCAGTCGGGAGAAGAGCAAAAACATCTTTTCCTCTGAGAAAAGCCTCCAGAGCAGTGTTTTGCTCTTCTTTCAGTGAAGAAATACTCTGTAATTCCGATAAAACTTGCTCGAAAGCCACGCTAACGCTAGTTTCATCGGCTGAAGCCGCCATGTTCTTTAGACTGAACTGTCGCGCTTCTCGTTGCGTCACACCTCAACCCGCCTCAAAGCCAACGCTGATTGGACGTTCGTTTGGTGAACGGCTCCAAATTTTCTTTAACGGAGAGTCTCCAGACTGATCTGCGAGTGAAACCTTGAAAGCTCGCCAGATCAGGATGGTCTCACGAGGCAATGTGACTCCATCCTGGAGAGAAATATCAGCTGTGCTGCTGCCATCAACACCTTTGTTTCTAGATGTTGGTGATCAGTCTGTTTTCCAGTGTAGTCCTGTTTCTCTGACTGTGACTAACTGGATGTGCTCTCTTCTGGAGGTTTCTTCCTGTTAAAAGGGAGTTTTTCCTCTCCACTGTCGCTACAAGCATGCTTAGTGTGGGGGATTGTATTTGAGTCAATGAGTCAATGCAATCAACTGGTTTTCCTTAGATAGAAAACTTTGTATCAATTTGACTGTATGATCTGGTTGAACTGTAAAGTGCCTTGAGATGACATGTGTTGTGAATTTGGCGCTATATAAATAAACTGAATTGAATTGAATTGAATTGAATTCATCCTCTGACATGGGAGCTGGCTCGGAGCTCGTCTGCCTGGCTGTGTGTTTCCTGGACGGGGCCGCCTTTTACAGCTGCTTTTTGCAAATAAACACGGTATAATCATATTTTGCTGGACTACTCTGAGCATGTCTTATGATGAAGACAGACAAGCAGTTTAACTGAGAAAATGCCTAAAGATTACATATTACAAATGTCATGACATATTTCTAGACATAGTTATAGATTCTTTGTTGAGTTAAGGATAGAAATAAGTACTTTTAGTACCATATTTACATCACTTATGGCGACCTGGGTGAATTTCTTCTTGCACATGCACAAATGAGCTGATGGTACGGATCGTGGTTCCAGTACAGATCGGTTAGTGGCAAGTCCAGCTGTAAACCAAATTACATCAGTTAATCCTTGGAACCAAGTGAGAGCATGTAGATATGAAGCTGGGCGTGCAGAGAAGAAGTCAAGGGCACGTTGTCAGAGTTGAGCCTGCTGGAAAAAGTTCTTGAGCGAGGGTGTGTAAGTTTAAAAGATTTACATTGTTCTCACTGCACTCTCAGTTCGGTGGCACGACAATTACGCCATAGATGTTGAGCAATAAACACGAAATGCAAAGTTTGTCTGAAAACTGTCTGGACTACCCAAAGTAACACATCCAACCTCGACCACCTACAGCGCAGCCAGCTGGTTGGTTGTTGAGTTTGAAGATGTGCAAAAAGCTCCATTAACTTTGGACAAAAATGTTTACAAGACAGGTAACAGCTTTCTCACCGAGAGATTGTTTAAACTTGAATGGTTACAAGACATTTATTTCTTTTGAAATAATATGCAGGGCTCGATGTTAACCATCGCCCGATCTCCTGGGGCAAGTAGTTTTTATTGTTGGGAGAGGACAAATTTCATTGCATTAGCCCGCCGGGCAAGTGCAATAATCGCAAAAAAAAAAAAAAAAAATTATTTATCACTCAAAATTACTTTAAAATCACTGACATTCGATGAAAACTACCCAGAAGCGGGCCATTTTTGTTGTTTTTGTACACATTCTCGCGTGATTTGTCAAAGGCCGTGTGATTTTCCGCCAGATGGCGTGATTTTTGTCAAGGAATTGCCGTGAATGAGACACATTTTTTTGACTTAGCAGGCTAAAAAACAAACACTAGGCAAAAAAAAAATGTAAGTAGAGTAACATACCCTCCACCTATTTTACCCTCCACCTATTTTACCCTCCACCTATTTTACCCTCCACCCAGATAACCCTAGATTAAAAATTATCGATCAGGGATTAGGAAAATTGGCATAATTGTATGCCATGCACACAGTGTAAATATAGCTATCATTTGGCAGTCTTCTGTACAGTGATGCAGGTCATACATAAAAAAATTTTCATTAAATTTTTTTCTCTTAGACATTGGAGAGGTGCGTTTAAATGTTATAGAGCTAAACATGTTAGATTGGTGACCTGTTATGTTATTATTATTGTCTTGTTGCTGCATTTATTTTGTGAGGGAAAACTAATCCTGAGTCAGTTAAAGCTCCGTGGAGTCAGCGGGATCTAGCCAACGGTTGATCCGGCTGAGGGATTCCGATGTCGGCCAGCGTCTCTATGCTGCTCCCTCCTCCTACACCTGGTGGTGCAGTTAGGGACCGTCAGCAAATCTTTGAACCAAGCACTCTTGAGAAACAAAAATCAATAAATTCCTTATCTAATGACCAGCTAAGGCGAAACTAATATAAAATCATGCCCATAGATAACATACACTCACCGGCCACTTTATTAGGTACACCTGTCCAACTGCTCGTTAACACTTAATTTCTAAGCAGCCAATCACATGGCAGCAACTCAGTGCATTTAGGCATGTAGACATGGTCAAGACAATCTCCTGCAGTTCAAAGCGAGCATCAGTATGGGGAAGAAAGGTGATTTGAGTGACTTTGAACGTGGCATGATTGTTGGTGCCAGAAGGGCTGGTCTGAGTATTTCAGAAACTGCTGATCTACTGAGATTTTCACGCACAACCATCTCTAGGGTTTACAGAGAATGGTCCGAAAAATAAAAAACATCCAGTGAGCGGCAGTTCTGTGGGCAGAAATGCCTTGTTGATGCCAGAGGTCAGAGGAGAATGGCCAGACTGGTTCGAGCTGATAGAAGGGCAACAGTGACTCAAATAACCACCCGTTACAACCAAGGTGGGCAGAAGAGCATCTCTGAACGCACAGTACGTCGAACTTTGAGGCAGATGGGCTACAGCAGCAGAAGAACACACCGGGTGCCACTCCTTTCAGCTAAGAACAGGAAACTGAGGCTACAATTTGCACAAACTCATCGAAATTAGACAATAGAAGATTGGAAAAACGTTGCCTGGTCTGATGAGTCTCGATTTCTGCTGCAACATTCGGATGGTAGGGTCAGAATTTGGCGTCTACAACATGAAATGGTAAATGGTAAATGGCATGTACTTATATAGCGCCTTTATTCAAGTTAGGAGACTTGACCAAAGCGCTTTACACTACATTCATTCACCCATTCACACACACACTCACACACTGATGGTGGCAAGCTACATTGTAGCCACAGCTGCCCTGGGGCTCACTGACAGAAGCGAGGCTGCCGTACACTGGCGCCACCGGGCCCTCTGACCACCATCAGTAGACAATGCAGGTGAAGTGTCTTGCCCAAGGACACAACGACAATGAAAGTCGGAGTCGGGGCTTGAACCGTCAACCCTTCGATTACAGGGCAAACTCCTCCATCCAACGCCACTGTCGCCCATGAAAGCATGGATCCATCCTGCCTTGTATCAACGGTTCAGGCTGGTGGTGGTGGTGTCATGGTGTGGGGAATATTTTCCTGGCACTCTTTGGGCCCCTTGGTACCAATTGAGCATCGTTGCAACGCCACAGCCTTCCTGAGTATTGTTGCTGACCATGTCCATCCCTTTATGACCACAATGTACCCAACTTCTGATGGCTACTTTCAGCAGGATAATGCGCCATGTCATAAAGCTGGAATCATCTCAGACTGGTTTCTTGAACATGACAATGAGTTCACTGTACTCAAATGGCCTCCACAGTCACCAGATCTCAATCCAATAGAGCATCTTTGGGATGTGGTGGAACGGGAGATTCGCATCATGGATGTGCAGCCGACAAATCTGCGGCAACTGTGTGATGCCATCATGTCAATATGGACCAAACTCCCTGAGGAATGCTTCCAGCACCTTGTTGAATCTATGCCACAAAGAATTGAGGCAGTTCAGAAGGCAAAAGGGGGTCCAACCCGTTACTAGCATGGGGTACCTAATAAAGTGGCCGGTGAGTGTATGTAAAGCACACTTGCTTTTATGCAATTTTTCTTCAATAGCTTCCAGGTCATGCGACCTACTGAGTCAAATTCTTTGTGAAATTGTTTTACTTCATTAGCCTGATGAGGCACACTCATTTTTATTCCATTTCAAGCTTTTGTATATTTTTGCCTTACCGTGCGGGGGGATGCATACTGTCAGGTTCGTTCGCTTTGTCCTGGACTGGCTCCGGACCGGGACCGGATCCCTCCTTTTCAGAAACCCAAATCTGGTCACCCTACTTTGACCTAAAATGCTGAAGCAATGCCGTCATTGGCTGCGCCGCCTGGATAGATGGACTCTTGGAGTCCTGCTAAAACCTCATTTTGTCTCATTTGCATGTACCCAGTAATGTCTATGATCTTGTCTCGTTTTTAGCATCATTAAGCCTTTAATATTAGAGTCTAATGTAAGATTGGAAACAAAATGCAGGGAAAGAATAAGATTCCAGCTCTTAGAGGGAAACAGGGAGAAAAAAAGAAACACAGGTAGATAAATAAGACAGGACAAAATATTACAGGAGGCACAAGAAGCGCTACTATAATACAAGATGCTTCCTCACTTGTCGCTACTGTCTCCTTTCTCATTGCTGTGCATGCATCCAATTAAGAGTCCTTTGAGTGATGCTGCAGCCGTAAGCCCAGCAGTGCGTCTTTCAGTCTCTCCTATCTCCTGCAGGCAGACTTACACCTAATTTTCCCATCTGCTCAATGAATATTAGCCCAATTGCCATCGATATCAATTTGTGCTAAGGTTAAAAGCTTTAGAGACCTTGTCTTGAATATAGGTTGCCTGGCAACCACTCCGTCTGACCCAGCAATGCTGTTTGAGTTCACGTTGCGAGCTCTGTATGGGAGCGGGTGAATGAGGGTGAGGTTGAAGAAGATGGGCGATGGGAGGGTCCGGGACGACCAGATAGCAAATTCTGGGCCTTGATTTGGAGCTTCATCAGTGATTAAAAGCTCCCCTCGTCTGCCTGACACTGTGACCTTAACCCCAGGACCCCCGTGCTTCAGGGTCACTTAACCTTGAACCCAATTACAAGATAAGGTTACTTAAGTGTGACCCTCACTGTGGTGCTCACTCAGTTAATAGGACAGGCTGCAGGGGAAAAGGGCCAGCGCAGCTGATATGCCTCTAGGTTAATTCGCCAGGCTGACAAAGGTCGCAGTCAGCGGCCATAAAGAACGGGACAACGCTTCGATTTCTCATGCAAAGTGAGACTCAGCAATACGATATCACGGCGGGAGCCAAAGAGCAGAGGCAGCAGAGCTGGAGCTCTGATAAGCTGGTTTGATCTGCATCACCATGTGTTAAAACCAAGGCTTTGATCAAACAATCCTTCCTGAGGTCAGGAAGAAAACAGTCAGCCGCAAAGCGTAAGCACATGCATTCATAATTAAAGACTTCCTGACCAACACTGATTATCTGTTATCTGGGGTCTGACCCGCCTATTACGATTCATGACGAGTTCTTGTTTTTCTTTAGAGTTAAAATGAGGAAAAAATATTATTTTTTTGATAGAGTTGGTAGGTTTGTTTAGATTATCCAAGTATGAAAGCATATGTCCAGTGTCTAGACCAAATTCTCCAACTTGTCCTGTTTGCTTTCATGGGGGCCCAGAAGAAAAGTACGAAATGAAAAACAAGAAATTAGTTAATTATTGGATAATATAAATAAGACACAGAACAAAAAAACACTTGAGAGTCTGGAGATTCCAGATTAAAGCAGATAGTGCACCAATTTATCTGCTGTGATTTTTTTTTTATTCTGTAGATCCATGTTCAACTGATATTTAGATGTTAAACCGATCTTAAACACTTCTCTTATCAAACTTGGTAAAGGTCTGAAAATAAGACGATGCTATAAACCGGACCTCCTCAATCCAGGCCTCATCCAGCTCTGCTGTCCTGCATATTTTAGATCTGAATTCAATGGCTGAATTACCTCCTCAGCATTTAATCAGGTCGCCCCAGCATCCTGCTAATAATGTAATTATTTGACTCTGTTTTGTTAAAAGAGCGACGTGTCTAAAAGGTGCAGGACACCATAGAGGCTGTAACTGAGGAAACTTTTCATTTATATTATGTTGTTTTTATTTTTTTCAGTAATTTATCTTTTTTTTTTATAAAGACAATAAGTGACACATTTAAGGATTATTGTGATCTTATAACTGTTATAAAATAATAATTGGTATCATTTAAAATCAGAATCCATGTCTGGTTTTTTAAAAGTCGATTATCGTCTAGAAAACAGCAATCACTTAACCCTTAAAAATCCATCTTATACCAAAATTCTGGTAGTTAGTAAGGCAAGGCAAGGCAAGGCAAGGCAAATTTATTTGTATAGCACAATTCAGTACAAAGACAATGCAAAGTGCTTTACATGATTAAAATACAGGAAGATAAAACAGAATCAAAGCAAGTAGGAAAAAAAATAAAATAAATAGAATAAAATAAAAAATGCAGAAACAAAAAAGAATATTAAAAACAGTTGGATTAAAGACAATATGTTTTAGTTGAACTGTTTAACTAGAACAGTCGAAGGCAAACCTAAACAAATGTGTTTTTAGTCTTGATTTAAAGGAACTCAGGCTTTCCGCACTTTTACAGTTTTCTGGAAGTTTGTTCCAAATAAGTGGAGCCTAGGAACTAAATGCTGCTTCTCCGTGTTTAGTTCTGGTTCTAGGTATGCAGAGCAGGCTGGAGCCAGAAGACCTGAGTGGTCTGGAGGGTTGATACACTGATAGCAAGTCTGTGATGTATTTAGGTGCTAAGCCATTCAGGGATTTATAGACTAACAGAAGTATTTTAAAGTCTATTCTCTGAGATACAGGGAGCCAGTGGAAGGACTTTAGAACTGGGGTGATGTGCTCTACTTTCTTAGTCTTAGTGAGGACACGGGCAGCAGCGTTCTGGATCAGCTGCAGCTGTCTGATCCACTTTTTAGGCAGACCTGTGAAAACACTGTTGCAGTAATCAATTTGACTAAAAATAAACGCATGGATTAGTTTTTCCAGATCATGCTGAGACATTAGTCCTTTAATCCTGGAAATGTTATTCAGCTGATAGAAAGCCGACCTTGTAATTGTGCTCATAACTTATACAAAACTGACCCAGGGCTTAATCAAACTCCAACAATTAACCCATATACCATAATTTAAAAAAACACTCAGATCATATCAACATAGCAACTTAAAATCTAACAGGACTGTTACATCAACAAACATTTGACCTGTTGTTACTCAATAATCCAGGAGAAGAAAAGCAGCCTTTAGTTAAACTTTGGAAAAATATTTCCAATGTTAATCATCATTTTGTCCCTTTTGTCATGAACAGAGGACAGATGGACCCAGTATTCAAGGAGAGACAGTCAGTAGGAAAGTTCAAAACGTTTATTAACAAAACAAAAACTAAGGTGGAGCTGTGGCTCGCGGACACTGCAGGAGGGGGACGGGGCACCCCCAAATCTCAGACATTCTGCAGGAGAAAACACAGGTAAGTGACCACGATCATCTGACAGAAGATGATGTTCTCAGTGAGTCACTTACCTGGTTTAGCAGTTCAGTCCATGAATGTCCCCTAATGCTGCAGTCCCAGTGGACATGCTGGAAGACGATCCTGGTCAGGGATCCAGAACTGACAGGAACAGGATCCAGATCAGGCAGGAAAAGAACAGGTGGCAGGATCCAGGCTTCCAGGCATCTACAGGCTCCCAGGACGGTTCAGAGTCTGACTGGGACCAGAAGCCTGACCAGGTGGTCACGCACAGGAGCAAACAGGATCAGGTGCAGATGAGCAGGCTCAGTGGCAGAGGGTAGCCGAGACAGGACGTGGAACCAGAACTTGATGCAGGACCTTTAAACTGGTCTCCTCCCTGGAGCCAGGCTTACTTGGATAAAAACTGAACCTCCCCACATATAGAGCCAAAAACCAGCAGGGGAGGAACAGTGGACGATTAGGAGACGAGACAGACACAAAACCCTCTTTCCACTGGCCGCCAGGATCCAGGACATGAACCAAGAAAAAAACTGAACAGACAGGCTAACAGAAAAAAACAGTCAATGATCTGGAGCAGTCAATGATCTGGAGCTGAATGCTCAGGCTGACCTGAATATAACTAAGAGGAAACAGGTGAAAGGAATGAATTATAATTGAGGCAGGGAGGGAAAACAACAGGTGAAAGGAATGACTAATTAAGGGAGAGCAAACAGGCCAGATCATGACACCTTTCCTAATTGCACATCTTTTTCTGTGGCAATAATGAGTCATGATTGTCTTCAAGTCAACATTTTAATCTGCCATTTTGCTCTGATGTAAACAAGAGAGTGGAGAACAACTAAGAAAGATGGTGTGTGATATGTCATCAATGTCCGTCGGAAAATACAGTACGTCTTTAGTTCTTCACAAGACTTTTTGAGTTATTTTTTTTATCTACAATAATATGATTTCCTTATTGCTCCTTTGAATTCATAATTATGGTAAACCATGCATTATTTTTCACTTCCAAATGGGCTTCCATAGATCTTGGATGAGCACAGTTTAGGGGAATGGCTGGGGAAAATGACTAATGACTGGATCACTATGAAAAAAACATGAAATCTCATTTATTCTATCAATAACTACCTTTAAATTGAGTTTAAAAAGTAAATGATTATTGTTGAAAAGTGCAAAGGAACATATCTTAAAATTTACACCCAAAAAGAGTATTGTAAGAAAGGGCGTCTGGTCTTAACTAAGCCAATAATGTTGCAGTGGTTTGTTTTGTCCGTTGTCAGATCCTGGCTGTATCATGTGGTAAACTCTTACCCTGCCTCTCACCCCTTCAATCTGGCATTATCCCTGTTGGATCAAAGCCAATGGAGTGGCTTAACAAGCTGGGCTACATCAGAGCCGACGGGCAGGGCAGCGAGGAGGTGAGGCGAAGGCTGAGCACGGATCCGAGCGAGTACGCCACCACTCACTGTGATGCTGGCAGGGATTTGGTGAACTTTCTGTTGAGAAACAGCCATGAATTAGTCGGTTCTTTATTAAAATGTTCTTCAGAAAGAAGGTCTTTGTTGGAAGAGTGTTTGAAAAGCAAAATACGGAGGTCAGGGTGTCTGGGAGAGAAGAGCAGATGACGTATTAAATGTCAGGAAATTAACAGTTAATCTCCAAATGGCGTAGCATCCATGTGGAGTTAATTCATTTATCTGGTCAATTAAAGCGATTGGACTGGATCTTCTCCATCACCTTTGGCCCCATTTTTAATCTACAACAAAGCTTTACCTTCATTCATTGTTTTGTTCTTACAAGATAGGGTTTGAGCAACAATTTAAAGGTCATACAGAAAACAGGTTCTTGAAAATATGCTAAACAAAACCATTAATGCAACAATATCGATGCTTTTTATGACCTGAACCTAAATTTCTACTTTTTTCAACGTACATAAAACATTTTTTCAAACATAAATTCTTTAAAATCTCTGATAAGGTGAAACATCAGGGGTGTCTTCAAACATCCGCCCTAATCCCTAACCTCTCAATCACTATATAGAGCAGGGACTATATTCTGGACATTATAGTGAACTCAATTAACGGACCATTCGGACAGATGGTCCCTACTTTTCACTCCATGTTGGTCACGATTCCGCCTCTATGGAAGTAAATCTGTGTCGCTGGGATTTGAATTAAAAATGCCGCTGAAATTTAAATGTTGTATGTTTGTACTTACTGTCTCAGTGTTAAAATATATTCGGAACACATTTTTGACCTAAAAAAAAATTCATTGTCATTATTTCTACACAGTTGAAATTTCATTTGTTATTTTCTCTAAAACCTAAAAATTCACTCAACTACACAAAAATGAAAGTAATAAACTCACCGTTGAGTTAGCGTTAGCTTGCATGACCGGTGTAGGTACCAGATTGACTTGGGCTCGGGGGCCTGCGCCTTTTGATGACGTCATAATATGGCAACTCCGCCCGTCACTATATGGCAACGCCACTCGTAACGATATGGCAACTCCACTCAAACAAACTACATTGCGCACGCGGTCTCTATTTGTCACAAATCTATTTTATTTAGCCAATAAACGGTAATCACTTGGCACTGTCCGTTAATTGACCAAATACCTATAATACATTAAAACATTAATTTTTCATTAATTTTTTTTTACAGATTACAGGAAATGGGTATATATTTTTTTCAGTTCAAACTTTATTCTCATGAATTTATTCTCGTTACAAATGCAGACCGCGGGCTCAATGTAGTTTGTTTGAGTGGCGTTGCCATAATGTGACGTCATCGGAAGGCGCAGGGACCATGGAGAATTTCTTCGTAAAATTGTCGAATAAAACCTACACCCCGCTATAATTACGTTAGTAAGCTGTCCAGACCAATCAAAATGTTTTGCGCAATTGTGCAAACGTTAAAACAATTATGTATTGTGACGTCATCAAAAGGCGCAGGCCCCCGAGTCAATCTGGCAGCCCGAGTCAATCTGGTACCTACACCGGCTCCGTGATGCTGGTTTTCCTTCCGTATGAGCGCCACAAGCGTCACGTCACGTGACTAAGAAAACGTAACGGGATTGGCTGGGTGTTGGACGCCACAATCCATTGCTAATGTCTGTGACCTGAAGTAACCCTTCCCTTTTTACACTGAATTTAGACGCCGAATTTAAGACAGTGAAATAGAGCCAGTGTAATCTCAGGAGGCTGAAAATATTGCGTTTGAATTTTTAAAGGTTGAATTTTTTTATATGCATATTTTTTTAACACTGAAAAATGACACTGAAAAATAAGTATTGAAAAAAGTAACGAAAATCACTTTGAAATAGTAATGTGAATTTTTAGCTTGAAGAGAAAATAACAAATGAAATTTCAACTGTGTAGAAATATAATAGTGAGAATGAATTTTTTTTAGGTCAAAAATGTGTTCTGAATATATTTTAACAGTGAAACAGTAAGTACAAACATACAACATTTAAATTTCAGTGGCATTTTTAATTCAAATCCCAGCGACACAGATTTACTTCCATACGCCTCCACCGCACAGTGCCTGCACCATTTTTAATTATTAGTTGTCGCTACTACAAATCCCATGATGCTTTAGGAAGAGAGGTCTCAGAAAGCAATCTGAGCTATATATCTGCTCGTCTAGTGAACATCAATGATCACTACTTTTCAAGGTGCATTGCGGGAAATTTTGAGTTCCCCATCTTGGACAAATTTGACATTTTTAATGCCTTTAAGCTGCATTTAAACAAAGTTATACGTTCATTAAAGGAAAAGTACGTTCCTATTCAGAATTCCAACTTCTGAAAGTTTCATACTTTAAATATGAAGTTATTAAGTACCGTTCAATAAATGATCAGTGTTTTAATTCAGAGTAATTTTCATGTGAATGTGCTTTACTGGAGGCATCCATGTTTGTCAAAGAACTCTACTGCCACCTACTGGTTTGTGACGTCACGGTGCGGTATCGGCTGTTGATCAAGTCCCAGTGCTGTATCTGGTGTTTGTCACAACGCGCTATTATCCAAGTCATCTTGAAAACATTCTTCTTCCAAATGTTGGCTACATATTACGGGTTTTTTCTCTGAGCAGAAGTTCGATGGCAAATCCTCCCTCTTCAAGTTGGCGATCCAACGACCAACCCATCCGTGGAGGATCAGGAATCAGAAAGGTGGAATAACTCTTTTTTTTCACTTTTACCCGATGTATTCCAGCATCCAGCTGCCATGCACGTGGGCATTGTCAGTTTCACTATAGCTCTGGTGAATTTCAATGGTGAAGTCCTCTGGAAATCTTCAATAATTGTTGTTGATTGCAGATGTGTCTAGTAGTTCCCATTGATTTAGCTTGTAAAGCGGGGAGAATGGTGCTAGGCTTACCGCACCGTGACGTCACTTTATTCTTTACTGATTAATGTTACATTCATTAAATCACTGCAGACGTATTAATTTTAGGTATAAATAATTGTCCATCTATAAACAAAGGTGTTTATGGCAGTTTCAGACTCTAAATCAAGCTTTGGGTTGTTGCTTTATGTGTCCCTAACCACAATCAAATCCAAGGTCAGTTTCAGTACCGTGAGACAGTGAGGGTAACAGATTAAGGAGCTCTGAGACATAACCGCCTTCAGGTTCATGGCACAAACTGGTGAAGAAAAGAAGGTTGGATGGGCCCATCAAAATTCCAGTAATAGTCTCGTGAGAAATAGGCCCTTGCACGTTCACGACTCTACGGAAACCGCGGCAGACCAAACCAGATGAAAGTGCGCATTCAGCGTCTGCTCTGCCGATAATGCAAGCGTAGAAGAAGAAATGTGCTGTTTACCTGTGCAAAGAAAGGAACAACGAAAGAAAAATGTCTGAGGACTTCAGTGTTGAGGAAGAGCATGAGTTCTTTGCCGAGCTGAATGCGCACTTTCATCTGGTTTGGTCTGCCGCGGTTTCCGTAGAGTCGTGAACGCGCTTTTAGGAAATCCTATACACTACTGTTTATGCTCTAAAAACATTCTAAATGACTTCGTTTCGAGTAAATTCTGGATGCTACCCACTCAGGACACTTGGAATACATTGGACGAGCAGTATGGAGGAATATTGACACGTTTTTTGTGCACTTTTATGGACCTTTCTGCCTCGGGCGCCATAGCATGAAAAAAAAGTGGTTTCTACTTTTACTTTTATACTTTAAGTAAATTTACAAGCCTGTACTTTGTTACTTTTACTTGAGTAAAGAAGTTTAATCAGTACTTCCACTTTTACCAGAGTATTTTTTAACACAAGTATCTGTACTTTTACTCAAGTACGGAAAGTGAGTACTTTTGCCATCTCTGTTTTCAAGTAGGAAAGATTGATTGATCGGGAAACTGCAACTAAAACCAATAGTCTCTATGCAATAGATATGAATCTAGGTTTAATTTGCCTACACAGAAGGTATGAAGGGTAGATGTAAAACATCTCCAAATCCATTTAATAATACTTTATTAATCTCAAAGAAAAAGGTTTTCTTTTTGGTTTTTGTTTCTTTTAACAGTGTCCTGTCTGGCAATGTGGCAATAAGAATAATTGTCTTGATGCCAAAAAGAGCCCAACGGATTTTACTTTCACAGGTGGAGCAGTACGGCTATCGCCATAGTGTTATGCTTGATTTATGCATATAAATAGCTCTATTATAATTCATGCAGGGAGTATTACAGATTATTATGGACACTGCAATGGGAAATTAGAACAGGAAATGAAAAACTGGAAAAAGGAGAAAAGATCAAAGAAAGAAGAGATAAAAGGAGATAATGATAAAACATCTTTAGTCTGCTTCATCACCTGCAAAGAGATGTAAAAATAGAACAGCAAAACCAACGGATAGAGTATGAGATACAATAAATAAAGTAACACCTTGATGCTATATCTGAAGTGTAAGTAGTATTATTTAATCTGACATGTATACTGTGGTAGCTGAAGATAGCACCCCTTGCGACCCTGCTTTGGACAAGCCTAATGGATGGATGGATGGATGGATGGATGGATGGATGGATGGATGGATGGATTCTAAAACCCAGTTGACAGGATATGAGATTTGTTGTTAGTTTGTTTAATGAGTGACATGCAGATCATTTTATTATTATTTATTTATCTTTACAGCCCATGAAGAAATCCTGAAATTATTTTCAGAATAAACTAGAAAGTCATGATCTAAAGTAAACTTAAACAGAGCCAAAAAGTGCAGAGTCATGGCAACTTGGTCATAACAAGAGCAGATATATTACAAAATTGTAGCGTATTTGAAAGTATACTATTTTATAATAGTACTTCAGACTAAATTAGGACATTTTATTTTTCCAAAACTAATATAGGATAGTGTTTTATGTTCAGATCAAAGATTAAAGTGGCAGTAATCTTTATACTCAACATATTCTCATTATCAGTGCGTATGAAATCGTACAAAAAGTTATGCACACTATTTCGTACGTTTTTGGACGTTTTCCTGAAAAAAACCAGATCAGTGCGCATGCGCTGGCAGACAGAAAAAAAAAACAGATCCGCGGACGGACGTAAAAATGGGAAAAACAGTGCAATCAGCACTTCTTCATGTCTCTAACTACGTTGCTTGCTGTTTTATATCTTAGGGTTAGGGTCAGGGTTAGGGATAATTGTAATTTATATTCTATATTCGTGAATGGGGCGTCGCATGCGCATACGACGAAAAAAATAGAATGGTTTTCTGGTGTCAGCACCATTGTAGCTTTGAACCTGCCTGAAATATTAGGGACAAAATACAAAATATTTTGCATTTTTTGAACCTCGCCAAAATTTTCTTTGAAATAAACATTGCAAACACTACCAAAATATTATTTATAGCACAAAAAGTAGTACAGACTTTCAAATCTAAATGTTGTGTAAAAATATACCAAATTTGGACTCAATCAGATGAGTCATATTTATTTTAGAATGGTATTAGTGAGAAATTTCTTAGGCGGAGAGGCCATTTTGGCACATTTATCCAAAAATGTCACCAAACTGTGCCAAATATGTTTTTTACATCAATACTGGGGGTTTGTTAAAATTACGAGGTCACGTAGCAGCTGGACCCGCCGATTGGTCCGTAGGGTTCTAGGGGTTAAGTATGAAATTAGTATAGCTACCCGTAGTCACATAACATCAGGAAGAAATGCTGCAAAATGAATGATTTTTCAAACAAAAATGCAACTTCATTCAGAGGATTTTAGTATATTTTTGCCAGGGGTGTTAAGAAAAGATGGTGTCAGACTGAAGAAGAGAAGAGAGCATCTTGTTTTCTAGGTCTGAGTTTGCAACGGCGTATTCTTCCATAACCCGGGTCAAGCAGAGGGCAAAAGATCAGCTGAGGGGTAAAAAAGAGGGGAAGAATTTGAATAAAATAGAGAGCTGTATGTAAAGGCAGGAAGGGTGAAATAGAGTGTGTGCGTTAGTGTGGAGGGATGGGGGGGGGGTATTAGAGAATCAGACTGCAGAGAGGGAGAGAATGAAGCTGCTCTAACAGTGGCCTGCTGACCGGCAGTTGAACCTCTCGCTGAACTGAAGATGAACCCTAAACTTGAGGATCACGGTCACGGATCTCCCTGGGAGCTACAAACTGTGGCAGCTAGCCACAGAACGATGCTCACACACACACACACACACACTAACAAACTGCACACACACTTTGCCAAACGTTACACAAACATAATTCCATCATCATCGCTGTAGCGTAAACAAATCCACTTAAAACAATTCCACTGGTGTGAAATTCACACACACACAGCGCTCACCCACTCGCACTCACACATCGATCCTTTGAACGCGGATCCCGACCTTGCCGCTCAGCCTTTTGTTTTTAGCAGACACATGCTAATCCACCGAGCTTTGAAATCATGTAGAAAAAGTAACAACCTGAAGGTGTGCACGCATGAAAACGCACACACAGACACACACACACGCTCCTGTGAATACAGCAAAACACTCCACTCAACATGTCGGAGGTTGCGATAGCTCTTTAAACACCCCCCCTGTGGCACACCCACGAGGGCACCGCTGAATGCACTCTGGGGTCATGGACAGTTCACCACAACATCTAATGTCCTGGTTCTGTCTTGTGCTCAGCAGAGAGACGGACAGACAGACAGCTGGGTGTGGGGGGGGGGGGGGGGGGTTGATGGCTGAGGTTAAAGCTTTAAAACCTGTTGGTCGCATTTAAATGGATCTTCCTTGTTTTAAAGCTGGTTTAAACGCCAATCCCTGAATGCGAGGTCCCTGTTTAGCAGCGGATAAGCTGACAAAATGCCACAGCAACAATTAGGCATAAGATCCGCCTCCGTCTTCACCACACGCTTACATTTCTCTTAGTTTTCCTCACCTGTGTCTAAAAATAAATGAAGATAATTCAACATTTTTACAGTTGGATTAAATCTGATGATGAGGCTCGTCATTAAAAATGCAGGAATGCTAGAGGAAAAGCAATGAGTCACGCCTCGGCGTTTACAGCTATGTGAGGATGAGAGTCTCTTTTGCACCTCAGTGGTTCATGCACTGCAAGTAAAAACAAATTATAATCCCAGACATTAGAAAATGTGATTTTTAAAGAGGGAATCGGCTCCAAGACGTTTATTCTTAGAGGTTGAAGAACTTTTATCACTTTTAACCCTTTAAAGGCCGATCCAAGAATAAAACAAAACTGAAAATTACTTTTTTTTTGGTTTGAAGTCCTTATTTGGCCTTTTTACGGAAGAGGATTAGGGCCACTAGGAAAAAAAAAAAAAACGTAACTGAATTTTTTAATTTTATTTCAGTATAGTATGGGAAAAAAGTCAGAATTCTGACTTTAATCTCAGAATTCTGACTTTTTTCTCAGAATTCTGACAATAAAAAAGTCAGAATTCTGAGAAAAAAAAGTCAGAATTCTGAGATTAAAGTCAGAATTCTGACTTTAATCTCAGAATTCTGAGATTAAAGTCAGTATTCTGACTTTTTTCTCAGAATTCTGACTTTAATCTCAGAATTCTGACTTTTTTCTCAGAATTCTGACTTTAATCTCAGAATTCTGACTTTTTTCTCAGAATTCTGACTTTAATCTCAGAATTCTGACTTTTTTCACAGAATTCTGAGATTAAAGTCAGAATTCTGACTTTTTTCTTAGAATTCTGACTTTAATCTCAGAATTCTGACTTTTTTCTCAGAATTCTGAGATTAAAGTCAGAATTCTGACTTTTTTCACAGAATTCTGAGATTAAAGTCAGAATTCTGACTTTTTTCTCAGAATTCTGACTTTAATCTCAGAATTCTGACTTTTTTCACAGAATTCTGAGATTAAAGTCAGAATTCTGACTTTTTTCTTAGAATTCTGACTTTAATCTCAGAATTCTGACTTTTTTCTCAGAATTCGGTGAAAAAAGTCATAATTCTGACTTTAATCTCAGAATTCTGTGAAAAAAGTCAGAATTCTGACTTTTTTTCTCATAATTCTGACTTTTTTTCTCAGAATTCTGACTTTTTTATTGTCAGAATTCAGTCAGAATTCTGACTTTAATCTCAGAATTCTGACTTTAATCTCAGAATTCTGACTGAATTCTGACAATAGAAAAGTCAGAATTCTGAGAAAAAAAAGTTAGAATTCTGAGATTAAAGTCAGAATTCTGACTTTTTTTTCTCAGAATTCTGACTTTTTTATTGTCAGAATTCAGTCAGAATTCTGAGATTAAAGTCCGAATTATGACTTTTTTCCCATGTTAAACTGAAATAAAATTTAAAAATCAGTTCACTTTTTTTTTTTCAGTGGCCCTAATCCTCTTCTGCACCTTTTAATAAAATATGTAAAAAGAAAAAAAACAGAAATACATTTTTGATATTAATAATTTGGTGTCAGGTATATCTGATTGTGTACAATAGGATTTTGAGCAAAGTTTTTACCATTAAATAATGCAAAAGGTGTCAGACGCAAAACATTTTAGAACCCGTATGTATCAAATACGATACATTTGGCATTACAGGGTTAATGGGGAGCAGATAAGAGTAAACTGAAAATGCAATTTAGAAAAAACTAAACTTAGTATGCTGTGATGAGCTGTATGTTTCAGATTAAATACACGTTTAGATTTTTCTTTAGATTATCCATGAATTGAATGTTAAAATGCGTAAAACAGGGTTAAATGTTTTCTAAATATCTATAGGTTTCTTTATTGTACAGCTTTAAATGAGATTAATCCAAATTAGTTGCTGTAATTTGAGTTTATATGCACAAAATAATGAGCTGAAGCATCCAAAACACAATAAACCCTGAACCTTTTTGGAACAGAAACCTGCTTTTATTTTCAGCTGCAAGCTGATTTATTTATATCCTACATGGTCAAGAAAGTGGAGTGTTGTGCTCCGACAAATGGACCCTAAAAGGAAAAGGTAGGAAAGCTCCCAGGCTACAGGGGAATGAATATATATTGATAAAGGTTTAACCTGGGAGCAGCTTTTCTCAAACATGCACGCTTGTTTTCAGCAGCTCCAACACCCCTGTTGGACATTTACACACAATCACTCCAGGGAGATGTTCGCTACAAGCAGCAGCTGCCGGTGCAGGCAGCGGCCGAGCGAGCGAGGGTCAAGGGCACTTCAGCGGAGGCTGCTGAGATGCGGTACGGCATCTTAGTTACGCAAACACTTTGCAAGAGTAGAAGCTGCTCTGCAGGCAGAAATAATGTGCTTGGCTTAGTTAAACCTCAGAGTGCAGACAGAGGGCAAATGGATTTGTTCAGACAGAGACGTTCAACAGATTTAGAGGTTGAAAAGGCATTAAGATCAAAGCAATTACAGGGATTTCAGAAAACAAACAAGAAGATGATGTAATAGAAACCATAACATTTTCTTTATCAGCATGAGCTAATTTTTTCTTCTTTTTTAGGGAGGTTAATTAAGTTTAGATAAACATTTGATTTGATTTCATACAATAACTTTTTTTGTTGTTGTGTCACACACTGGAAAAACAATCTAGAAATAAGTTAAAATTTCCTAAATTAAGTGTATTTACCCTTAATTTGAGTACATAAGTTAGATAGTTTGCCAATAGGATGAGTATTTTTACTCTTAAAATAAGATCATTAGATAATATACACTTTAAATAAGAAAACACAATTGCATTGTCTAATTTAAAGTGTAAATTGTCTTGTTCCATTGGCAAAATGTCTCTTTTACCTCCTCGATCCAAGAACAAATGCACTTATTTTTAGAAAAAATGCCTTATCTAGAGTTGGATTTTTTCCAGTGCAGATTTTCAAAGGTTTTTAATTAAAGTTTCCAAAAGCATTCAAACATGATGCCGCATTTTATTTTAATGAAAAATTGACCTTGTTCGTCTTCTAGCATATTGCATTTTTCTGATGTATCTTTGATATACTTGCTACTGTAGGTGTTTTTGCAACAGATAAGTTCACAAAATAGCAATTAACTATTTAAGAAATTAATCACTAAAAACTAATTAAGGGATTAAATAATAAATTACTGGGGATTTATCACTTTAGTCTTGGTGTTGAAGGACCAAAGTGCTGCTTTGATATCTGTGTGCGTATATATTGATATATATATATATATATATATATATATATATATATATATATATATATATATATATATATATATATATATATATATATATATATTTATATATCACTAAACGTAAGGGCAGCTGACCTACGACAGCAGATCATAATGAAACTGGATCCCCTAGTACGACGTCCAAGACTGCCAAGGCTAAGTGACAGAGTACCCTCTGAAAGTCTTCTAGAAGATGTAAATGCAGCACTACATACTATCCCTACTAAAGATATAACTGAGACCAATGAGCTGACCTACGCCACAGCGACAGTGATCCTAGAGATGCTTGGCTATAAGATAAACACATCAGGCCACAAAGCAGAGCCCCCATGGAGAAGAAGGCTAAAAGCCAAGATCAAGGCAACACGAAGAGAGGTTAGTCAGCTCTCAGACCTGCAGAAAGGTTTAGGGAAGAGGTTACCTAAGTACAACAAGCTGTCGATTCCTGAGGCTCTGGAAACTGCCAAATAAAGACTCGCCGCCCTGGCCACCCGCCTAAAGAGATAAAAGGGAGAAGCAGAAGCCAGGAGAATAAGCCAGGTGTTCTCCACCAGGATCTACAGCAACGACATTGGGATGTCATTGGGACTGGACAAGTGCGGTCACATGGTCTCAAAGAGAGGGAAGATGATCAGAACCGAGGGGGTTGAACTACCAGAAGGCCACATAACAGATGTTCAGGACAGCTACAAATACCTTGGGGTGCCACAGGCTAACGGAAACCACGAGGAGATGGCAAGAAAGACTGCCACAGCTAAATACCTACAAAGAGTAAGGCAGGTCCTGAAAAGTCAGCTGAATGGGAAAAACAAGATCCAAGCGATCAACACATATGCCCTACCAGTCATCAGATACCCCGCTGGTATAATAAACTGGCCAAAGGAGGAGATAGAGGCTACTGACATCAAGACAAGAAAGCTCCTCACAATGCATGGAGGGTTCCACCCCAAATCCAGCACCCTGAGACTGTACACCAAGCGTAGCGAGGGAGGCCGAGGGCTAGTGAGTGTCAAGACCACTGTCCAGGATGAAACAACTAAGATCCAGGAGTACATCAGAAAGATGGCCCCCAAAGACAAATGGCTCGGTGAGTACCTCAGGCAGGAGAAAACCGAAAGTGAGGACAAGAAAGAGGAAGGAGAACCATCATGGAGGGACAAGTCGCTGCACGGCGTATACCACAGACAAATAGAAGAAGTGGCTGATATCAAAAAATCCTACCAGTGGCTGGAAAAGGCTGGACTGAAGGACAGCACAGAGGCACTAATCATGGCAGCACAAGAACAGGCACTCAGTACAAGATCAATAGAGGCCAGGGTCTACCACACCAGGCAGGACCCCCGATGCAGACTGTGCAAAGATGCCTCTGAAACAATACAGCACATAACAGCGGGGTGTAAAATGCAGGCAGGAAGTGCATACATGGAACACCACAACCAGGTAGCTGTCATAGTGTACAGGAACATCTGCCATGAGAATGGGCTGGAAGTCCCAAGGTCAAAATGGAAGACACCTCCTAAGGTAGTTGAGAATGACCGAGCTAAGGTCCTATGGGACTTCAAGATCCAGACTGACAAACAGGTGATGGCTAACCAACCAGACATCGTGTTGATCGACAAACAGCAGAAGAAGGCAGTAGTGATAGATGGGGCAATCCCAATCGACAGCAACATCAAGAAGAAAGAACTTGAGAAGCTTGAGAAATACCAAGGACTGAAGGAGGAGCTAGAAAAGATGTGGAAAGTGAGAGCAGCAGTGGTGCCAGTGGTAATTGGAGCACTGGGGGCTGTGACCCCCAAACTGGGAGAGTGGCTACAGCAGATTCCAGGTAAAACATCAGAGGTCTCTGTCCAGAAGAGCGCAGTCCTAGGAACAGCTAAGATACTGCGCAGAACCCTCAAACTCCCAGGCCTCTGGTAGAGGACCCGAGCTTGAGGATGACACATACCACCCCACGAGGGGGGAGAAACAGTTTTTTTTTTGTTTTTTTTATATATATATATATATAGTCCTTAAACGACCACAAGCATTGAAGCAAAACCAAGACAACATAAAATTGGCCAAAATGTTAAGCTTTATATAAATGAATAAGTAATCAAATAAATATATATACAAACAAATGCACCACATGAGCTTGATGCTAACATTTCCAAGTTACCTAATAAATAAATAGGACTGGGTGGGGATGATTAAATATATTTTATTTCATATCTTATTCCTTAATTAACTAAAAATTTATTTGATTTATTGTAGTGAGATAGATAATACGACATGAAGTATTTTTCTAAGTACGATCCTTTTTTATATACTTTTCGTTTGAATAAAATGCAAGTTATTAATTAAAAAACAAAAAGTAAAGAAGTTGTCGGCAAAGAACTAACATACTTTTTTTACATATATATATATATATATATATATTTTTTTTTTTCTTATTTAATTATTTTTTTTATAAAAATATATATATTATAAAAAAAAAGAACTAACTTGCATACTTGCATTTGTGGAATATAGTAATACAACTCTTAATAAATAATTAAATAAAGCTTTGTGTCTTCTACAGTTTAGAAGACCCCCTTTGCATATATTTATATATATATATATATATATATATATATATATATATATATATATATATAATTAATAGCCTTTGGCAAGATCTCTGTATGAAGAGTGGACATCAAAATACATTAAATGCAATAACAAAGAGCATCGTTGTATTTCTGCTGATTTAAAATAGGAAAATCATTTATTTCTCATGTGACAGATTAAATATGACAGTGAAACATTTCGCTGGGAACTTAATGTTTTTGCGAACTTTTATTTCTTTAAGTTGCTGAAATCGTTTAAAAATCAATAATCCTGTTAAAATGACTTTTTTACTCAGACACAAAATGCGCACTGGTACATTTCAGCCAGACTCATTTTCTAGGTCTCAAACTTAAATTATTCACATTTATTTAACTTTGTTATATCTTTACAAAATTTCTGACTTTTCCAAATATCAATTTTGATGTTCAAACGCAGGCCTGCAGTCTCACAGTGAAGTCTTAAAAATCTTGAAGGTTCAATATTTACATTGTTTTAATGTTTGTTTTGCTATGAATTAAAGTATCAAACCTTTTATGAAATATAATAAAAGCCATAAATGCGATGTTTTTAGTAAATATATTTGTTTATTTAGTTGAAATTTCTCTCTTATATTAAAAACAGAAGAGTTTCAAATATCTGGACCCTCCAGCCTGCAGACATAACTTTCTGTGTTGCAAAAAACAAAATGGCGGATGAAGCTGTTACTGAGTGGATTTCAGATATTTACAAAATTTGAAAATTTAATTAGTCAATTTGGGGTTTGTTGTATTCATGAATCGTACGGTGGGATTTTAAAGTCTATTCGCTTAAAGCCCATGTTGAGATACAAGGCTTATAGAAGATGTTTACATGTGGGCGGCTCCAGACAGATTTGTTTTTTGGTCCAATACCGTTCTTTGAGCAGTTTGGGTTTCTGTCCCCCTGGTCTAGAAGAATGGCGTATAATGAATGGGTCAAGAAAAGATTAAGAGCAGCAATGTGGTTTGAGAAATAATAACCCTATTTACTCTTAGCCTCGTGAGACCATCCTGATCTCGCGAGCTTTCAAGGTTTCACTCGCAGATCAGTCTGGAGACTCTCCGTTAAAGAAAATTTGGAGCCGTTCACCAAACGAACGTCCAATCAGCGTTGGCTTTGAGGCGGGTTGAGGTGTGACGCAACGAGAAGCGCGACAGTTCAGTCTAAAGAACATGGCGGCTTCAGCCAATGAAACTAGCGTTAGCGTGGCTAACGAGCAAGTTTTATCGGAATTACAGAGTATTTCTTCACTGAAAGAAGAGCAAAACACTGCGCCGGATTTCCAGCTTGTAGCGATTGCCCGTGGGTAAAAAAAATTAATTGACAGTAAATTAATGAAAAAAAGAAAATCGAAATCCTTCTTGCATTTGTCAGGCAATGGTAGCAAATGATCTCTCTGAAACTAACAGTATTAGCCAAACAGAAGAAGAAGGGGGCGGATGTCATTCGTGCTGTTGCGTACATTAAATGTTTGCCGCGAGCTACTACAACAGCTGATTTACCAGCGTTAAAAATAAGGGTTTGTGCTTAACTCAATGAACACGACCTCTCATTCACGCATGATATAGATGCACTTTTGCCATCTTCTGGCCGTTTTTGGTGTTGGATTTTCAAAAGTCAAATTTATTCTTCAATCCTTCATGCAATCTCTGATCTTTGAAAATACACACACATGCAAATATATATACATATATGTTTGGATGTCAAGGGGTTAAGTAGCCTTGTGAGACCATCCTGATCTCGCGAGCTTTCAAGGTTTCACTCGCAGATCAGTCTGGCTACTTTCCGTTAAAGAAAATTTGGAGCAGTTCACCAAACGAACGTCCAATCAGCGTTGGCTTTGAGGCGGGTTGAGGTGTGACGCAACGAGAAGCGCGACAGTTCAGTCTAAAGAACATGGCGGCTTCAGCCGATGCCACTAGCGTTAGCGTGGCTATCGAGCAAGTTTTATCGGAATTACAGAGTATTTCTTCACTGAAAGAAGAGCAAAACACTGCTCTGGAGGCTTTTCTCAGAGGAAAAGATGTTTTTGCTCTTCTCCCGACTGGTTTCGGCAAGAGTAGACTGGCTTGTGGTTGTGTTTTCGTCTTTGCTCTGTTAGTACGTCATATGCTTCGTTGATCTGATTGGTTTATTTGGCCCGTCTATCACCAACATAGGCCAATCAGCTAACCAGTATTTTTGCCCCTTCCCAAAATTACTTTGGAAGGTTTCCAGATGGATATGCGGAGCAAATCCATCTGGCGGAGTCAGGTTAATTAAGGACAGCCAGTGATATAAAACTAGCTACTTACCACCAGAGTTGCCTTCCATGCTGGTTGTAACTTTAGCTTTAGCATAAAAAACACGGCATTTGTTGAAATGTATGCCATGTTGTGTGCGCAGGTGTTTCTCCAATCAACATTGGGGTCACTCATAAAATTCAAGTTATGTTTTGTTATGTCGCTCGTTTCTTTGTTATCTGACAACCGAGCCGGAACTGAACCGCGCCGAGCCCTACTGATGAACTAGTACCATGTTAGCGTGGTTCGGTTGTGTTGGCCATTTAAACTCAACAGTTATCTCAGCATGGTTTCTAGGGTAGTGTAAATGGGGCTAATGAGGTGACATTAGTCAAGAGCTAAATTTGGTTTAGGGAAGATCAAGAAAAAACTACACGGATTAGGTGATGGATAAAAAGAGGGAAGCTTCTCTGAGGCTGTATGTGTCATGATGACAGTTTTTTCAAAATGTTTTTGGCAGCAGTGGTTTTTAAGCTGATAAGAAAGGTTAGTGAAAGGTCAGTCGGTGGTCCAGTTTGTGGCACAGGGTTAATTCCATTACTGGTAATACCAGAATGACGGATATTTGCTGCTGGTTACTGAAACAGCTGAGCGAATCCAAAAGAGGATTTCCCATTGATCCCTTGTTATTTCATAACCCTGAGTTTACTCTGCTCTCCTCGAAGGTCTTAGTTTTTGCACGACTGATAGCGACAACACAAGTGTGTGTTGGTGTGCATGTGGGGGGGGGGTCTCACACATGGACCACATGCTGGTGTCCAGCCCACAGGGCATTACAGAGTTCTGCCAGAACATGTTGTGTTACTGGTGCTGTAGTACTACACACATTGTATGCGAAAAGGTCACACAACTGTCCCTGCAGGAATGGCTGGGAGACCCTGTGTTGTTCACAGACTGACCCTTGGTCTCTGAAAAACAATTTGGTATAAAGAAAGCAAGAAGAATTGCAGGCATTAATAGGAAGGCTTATTGATTCTTTCTCCATATATCTCCCCGCGGTTGAGAGAGATGTAAACAAATAATCAGCTTATGATTAATTGCCCATAAATGCTTTTGTCGTGTTTGTTTTGTAGTTTGTTTGTTTTTTTTTTTACCCACAAGGAGAATCACACAGAGAACCAGTGACTTTTTAAGATTTTATTTATAAAAGCATCAAGACTAGCAGAGAGCTGCAGGAAGTCGGCTGAAGTTAGTGGTTGGTTTGAGAGCTAAAGCAGAGGTAGCATGGATATGTAGGGGTTTGATTCAGGGGGCTTTGCAGACTGTAATCCATACAAACAAATATTGTCATACTATTGCTCCTTTTTAATAACTGTCACCATGCTCTTCATATAAAGCATGCATTTTATCATTCAAAATGTTAAAAATTCTAAATCTGTTTATTTTAACTGTTTGTTTTTTCTTATGTCCAAAACAAATTCCTTGGATGTGAAAAACAACTTCTTACTAAATAAACTCTAACTCTGATGATCAAAGTCCATCCATCCATTTTCTTTACACGCTTAATCCCAAGTGGATTAAGCCTGAATCTAACAGTCTGTCTTCCCCTCGTCTTCCAGTTTCCCGGCCGAGCAGAGTTCAGAGGAACTCTGCACTGAACTCAACATACTCTTCAATAAAACCAGTTCAAACTTTTACTCTGTATCCTCTGTTTGGCTTCTCTGCTTTAGATAAAATCATGATAATCGGGTAAAAGAGAAAAAAAAAAGATTTATTTCACCTTCCCGATTCCTGATCCTGATATGACGAACTTTTCCTTTAAAATGAATGTGTTTTACTGTGTGCCTCTGTCTCTTTCCCTGTCTGACTCATGACAGTCCCGTTAAATTAGTTCCAGCTAAAACAGACCGGCGTTCGACCTTAGTTGGACATGAGCACAGTTGCAGTTTGACCAGCCTTATGCATTTTGATGAGATGTAGTTTCCACAACTTCATTTCCTCTCCACTGTTTTCTGGCCTTAGGAATGTCCGAATATCTCAGGGTCTCTGAAAACAACAAACAGCTCACTTTAATCTCATTAAAGTGAGCTATTTTTAGCCTGCGTTAGAGAAGAGTACAGTTCAGACCTGAAATTAGAACAAACATGAGCTGCAAAGGCCAAATTCCAGGTTTGCATCCGATCAGACGACCATATTAGTGTTAAAGTATTACACCACAGTGACAATGTTCGCTTTCCGTCAAAATGAAATGTTTTTATTTTCCACTAACTTAAAAAAAAAAGTGCTGGAAAAGGCTAACTTCTTTATGGTTTAGCCTTTTCAACTTAATGCATGCATACATCTTTGCTGACATGGTTCTAACCTATTGGTAAATGTTTAACTTGTCCGTTTAGGACATTTTCCTGGTGTGTTTTTGTTGACTACTCGGTATGAATTGCACACAGCATGGGTCAGAGCTCGTTCAAAATCTCAGGTTAAACCCTGGTCCCATAATGTAAAGAGGATTAGATTAACTGCTGGAAATTATGTGTAAATCTCTAAACAAAGTATTTTGTGCGGATATTGCTGGAACATAAGCAAAACATGTAATTCAGTTCAATTTATTAATGTAGCACCAATTGTCAACACGTCATCTCAAGGCAATTCAATCATTTCCCAAATGGGTGGATATAGATTGTTCTAGGGTGATGTTTTCAACTGCACATCATACACTGGAAAAAGTTTAAATCTAGATGAGTCATTTTTTCTTAAAATAAGTGCATTTGCTCTTGGATTGATGAGGTAAACAAGACATTTTGCCAATGGAACAAGACAATTTACACTTAAAATAAGAAAACACAATTGCATTGTCTTATTTCAAGTGCATAATATCTAATTATCTTATTTTAAGAGTAAAAATACTCATTCCATTGGCAAACTATCTGATTTACCTACTCAAATTAAGGGTAAATACACTTAATTAAGGACATTTTTACTCATTTCTAGGTGGTTTTTCCAGTGTAGAATAGACAAATGGATATTAATAATAAAGGGAGGAAGTGTTTGTGCAACAAGGGAGGATTAAATAGTGCAGAGGTTGTTGATTACTTAGTAACACACTGCTAATTAAAATGTTTTGTCAGTTTTTAGAACAGGGACAACATCACCGGTTCTTAGAGCTCGTATCCTGCAGCATTTAGAGTCACCCACGGTCCAAATGTATATTTTTTCACTATTAATATGTCCCAAAGCGTAGTTTCCTGATGTGTTTGTGAGAAAGATGACCTGAGAACAACCTGTGCAGCTAGTTTAAAAATTTAATTATGAAACTTGCTTTGAAAGTTTTCAGAGCGGCAGCAAAGCTCTGTTGACAGCCGGGCTTCGCTCCTACGCTTATGTTGGACTTATTTCCAGCAACAAAGTTGCCATGTTAGTGTTAGTGCTAGCCTGACATACCTGGTATTCAGTGTTGGGCACGTTACTTTGAAAAAGTAATTAGTTATAGTTACTAGTTACTACTCCCAAAAAGTAACTGAGTTAGTAACTGAGTTACTCCACAATAAAAGTAACTAGTTACTAGCAGAGATGGGAAGTAACAAAGTACAAATACTTCATTACTGTACTCAAGTAGATTTTTCTGATATTTTTACTTTACTTTACTACTTATTTTTATGGCGACTTTTTACTTCTACTCCTTACATTTTTACACAAATATCTGTACTTTCTACTCCTTACATTTTAAAAAATTGTCTCGTTACTTTATTTTTAATCATTTCAATGGAGTTACCGTTATTATTTTTCACGTCATCAAAACCAAATTCAATGTAATTGGATGGGAATCTACGTTGCATTTGACGCACCACTACAAGATGAATCGACAGATTCGGCGGTATTCATTCGCGGCAAATCATTGCAGCTTGGTGGCGGTGGCGTTAGCATAGTAGCATGGACGACGAGATGATTGAAAATGAACACAACGGAGATCTAGTCCTATTGGCAGACATCCATTTAAAATGTAGGCAACGGCATGAAAAAAGTGGTTTCTACTTTTACTTTTAGTAAATTTACATGCCTGTACTTTGTTACTTTTACTTGAGTAAAGAAGTTTAATTAGTACTTCCACTTTTACCAGAGTATTTTTTAACACAAGTATCTGTACTTTTACTCAAGTACGGAAAGTGAGTACTTTTGCCATCTCTGGTTACTAGTAAAAGTAACTATTGCGTTACTTTTTGCGAGAGTATGAAATTAATAACTGGGGATGTCTAATTCTGAAATCCTGTGTTTGGGTTGTTATAGATACTGCAACATGTAGCTATATCTATCTATCTATCTATTCCATCCATCCATCCATCCATCCATCCATCCATCCATCCATCCATCCATCCATCCATCTCCCTTTCTCCATATAGGCTATCATTTGATCGTTCACGCTCTCCATAGTTCTCCTGTGGCGCGAGCACAGGGCGGCTGTTACGCGCCTTTAGCGAGCATGCGCGTTTCCTGTCGCTTGCGCGGTGAATCGTGCCGCCGCGCTGTGCGGAGATGCAGGGGAAACCGTATCTGATGGGGAAACGCAGCTCGACGTAACACCAGTATTTCCATCTGGAAAAAGCTGTTTTGCTGCTGGAGTCCTCCTCACTCTCCATCCTTCCCTCTCTCATGACGCGCACACGAGTCCTATCATGAAAAAAGGTTAATTGTGCGACCTGAGTAATCTGCAGTAACGGGATGTCTGCAATTGTACCTGCGTTATAGTTACTGTAAGAGTAATAATTTTGATTACTCGTTATTGAAAAAAGGTAGCGGCGTTAGTAACGCCGTTACTTTCAACGCCGTTACTCCCATCACTGCTGGTATTGCAGGCTTCACTCCTTTAGCTTCACCATTACACTTAGACTCAACTTTATTTATCCCTTGAGATTACTCCAGGGAAATTCTGGTTCCACTAGCTTATATAGAGTACAAAAGCAAGATGCTATTAAAGATAAAAAATACAACAGACAATATAAAAAGAGCGTATGTAGTACAAAAAAAAACATTAAAAAAAGTTGTAATGTCCTGGAATCTGTTTCCTTTAGTTATAAAAATATCTGCACAGCAGAGAGCTAAGGGAAGACTACAGTAGTTGACTTGGATTATTGCACTTGCACTGTAATGATCTACTGACCTTATAAAATTAGTAAGAACTTACAGTAGTTGGCATGTGTTTTTGCACAGTAAGAGAGAAGAATGTTGCACATGAGTAACAAAAGGTAATGTTTTGGACAAGATGTCCAAAGAGGGGGGTATTGACATGTCATTTAATAAAAGAAGTTTCCATATTTTGCTTGCTGTTTTCAGCTCAGCATGGTGGACCTGGATTTTACCAAGCAAGTCACAGTGCTTTGTTTATCCAGATAGCCAGTGTCCTCTTAACCTGACTCCGCCAGATGGATTTGCTCCGCATATCCATCTGGAAACTTTCCGTTGAAGTAATTCTGGGAAGGGGTGAAAATACAGGTTAGCTGATTGGCCTATGTTGGTGATAGACGGGCCAAATAACCCAATCAGATCAACGAAGCATATGACGTACTAACAGAGCGACGACGAAAACACAACCACAAGCCAGACTACTCTTGCCGAAACCAGTCGGGAGAAGAGCAAAAACATCTTTTCCTCTGAGAAAAGCCTCCAGAGCAGTGTTTTGCTCTTCTTTCAGTGAAGAAATACTCTGTAATTCCGATAAAACTTGCTTGATAGCCACGCTAACGCTAGTTTCATCGGCTGAAGCTGCCATGTTCTTTAGACTGAACGGTTGCGCTTCTCGTTGCGTCACACCTCAACCCGCCTCAAAGCCAACGCTGATTGGACGTTTGTTTGGTGAACGGCTCCAAATATTCTTTAATGGAGAGTCTCCAGACTGATCTGCGAGTGAAACCTTGAAAGCTTGCGAGATCAGGATGGTCTCACGAGGCTAGCGTCCTTGGCTCAATCAGATCCTTCAGAGTTGCTGACAGGTTTCCAGGATATAGCTGCAACTAGAACACGCTCACTACCGGCTTCCTTCTGACCAGGACTAGGAAATACCCCTTTTTAGGGTAGAATAACAGAGACAACAGAGGTAAGCTAAGGGGGTGTGGAGCTAAGACAGGAACAAGAACCATGGCTGAGAGCAGGGCAGATGACCAGCTGTACATTGCTTTAATATATTAAAGTTGCACAACAGGTGAAACCCTGAGGATGGGGTGGAGCTGAAAGATACACCTTCTCTGGACAGTAACCTGTTATCCAAACCAGAAACTCTGGCTGAATGCTGAGGTGAGAGCTTTGCTCAAAGCTATAGAGACTCTGTTTTCAGGACAGGTGAGGCATCAGAACTCTGAGAATGTCATGATCATGACTCTGATAGCTGGCCTAATTTCTCATTTCTTTCACCTCCCTAACTCTGCCCAATTTGCACTTACCAGTCATTGTATCCACCTTTTTTTTTTTTTTTTTTTTTTTTTTTTTTTTTTATGTGGCTCAGTCCCAGCTATCAGGGCCAGATCATTGTTGCTGAGTTTGACTTTGATGCTCTCGTTCTCAGAGGCCAGTGGTGAGAGAGGTTTTTAGTATTTTCTTAGTGTTCCTGTTCATGTCCTGTCTGTGGTTCCTGTTTTGACTCGGTGGAGGGAGCTAGTTTTAACGTACAGTAGTTTTCATGATATCATGCCTTATTCTGCCTCCCAACTACTGAGCTTACCTGTTCCCATCTGAACGTTCTGCCTGAACTCTCTATTGGACATTTCAAACCCTGAACCTGCCTGAACACTCTGTGGATTCCTGTAACCCTGGATCGGCCTGTTCCTGTTCTGATTGGAGCCTCTTACTGGGCTTCAGACTCCTGGATCTCTGAGCCTGCCTCTTCTGAACTGTTTCCCTGACCTGGCTCTGATTCCTGCTTGTCCACTGGGGCTGCAGCATCTGGTTCACTCTGGATGGCTCCCACTGCATCTTGTTGGCACTCCATTGCCTGGACCCTACCCCGCCAGAGTTGCCAGCGGTGCCCTGCCTTCCTCCGAGGGCCGGTGCGGATCCACAGCTATGCGTATCTTATAATTTTAAATAGTCTTGCCTTGAATATTGGGTCCTACATTCTATGTACATGATAGAGAATAGAGGAAAAGACTGACTGTAGGCATTGGGAGGGCCAAAGCCACATACAGCCATAAGATTCAAGGTCACTTTATCCCCAATAACCCACAGCGCATGTGGAGGGGCATCAAATGCATTACGGGTTACAACATCAGAGATGCAAAATGCCTTAGAGACCCCTCATTGCCAAATGCATTCAACATGTTCTATGCCTGTCCTCCATCAGCAACAGTCTAATTTCACCTCCTGGTGACATGGCCCTGCCTGTAGATAAACCTCACTGTTAATTCATCTGTTGTGGAGGATGTTTAGTGGAGAAGATTAAAGAACAAACTGCATCAGGAAGACTAACCCTTGAGCAAGATTAGATTGTGAAAAAATATCCCAAGCTTTGTTCATCTGTATGAGCTACATTCAATCTATCGCTTAAACATAAAGAAAGGATGGTGCAACTCAGTGTGCGAAATACTTGTCAATATTTGGGGGGGTCCCCATCTCCCGATTGTTGCGCAATACCGATCAAAATTTTCTCAATATGTAATAGGCCTATAACATTACAAGTCAAAGTTAAAGTCAGCTTTAATGTAAATTCTTCACATTAATCGTTTTCGTCAGAGTAGCTTCATCTGGTGTGTTCCTGTTTGGCTGTGACGCCATCCTGGAGAGAAACATCAGCTGTGCTGCTTCCATCAACACCCTTGTTTCTAGATGCTGGAGATCGGCCTGTTTTCCAGTGCGGTCCTGTTTCTCTGACTGTGATTGAGTGGATGTGCTCTCTTCATCCTCTGACATGGGAGCTGGCTCAGAGCTCGTCTGCCTGGCTGTGTGTTTCCTGGACGGGGCCGCCTTTTATAGCTGCTTTTTGTATCTCTGCTTCTGTCTCCTTGAACCCCAGTGGGCCTCAGCAGATGGTCGCTCACACTGAGCCTGGTTCTGCTGGAGGTTTGTTCCTGTTAAAAGGGAGTTTTTCCTCTCCACTGTCGCTACAAGAATGCTTAGTGTGAGGGATTGTATTTGAGTCAATGAGTCGATGCAATCAACTGGTTTTCCTTAGATAGAAAACTTTGTATCAATTTGACTGTATGATCTGGTTGAACTGCAAAGTGCCTTGAGATGACATGTGTTGTGAATTTGGCGCTATATAAATAAACTGAATTTAATTGAATTGAATTCACCAGACATGCAAGGAAGACCTGCTGTCTTCGCGCAATCTGTTCCACGTCTGGTTGCCGTGTTGTTAAGTGTGGAAAAACCTCATGGCTAATTTGCATATGCGGTTCCACTTGGCAAAAAACAACATATTTGTGAATAAATGTTTTGAATTTTAAATATTGTACATGTTGAGCTTAAAAATATTTTAGTGACCATTAGTGACAAAAAATGTGTATTTTAAATTTTTTGACACAATTTAAGACCGCCATTAAATTTTGCTTTTGAGGCTTTCAGGGGGTCTCATTGGTTAATCGGGGGGGTCGAGCCCCCCCGGACCCCCCGTATTTCGCACTCTGGTGCAACTACAGACCTACCAAGACAGGAGCATCCATCTGAACTGGGCGAAGAGAAGGAGAGAAGCAACCAAGGCACCCATGGTTCCCCTGAGGGAGCAGAGAGCCATAACACCACTGGGACAATCTGTTGATTGGATTGCTGTTATTTGTACAAACCATATACGTATGTGGCCTGGAGTGGAAAAATTGTCACATTTTATAGAAAAAAAAACACACTAAATTACATATGAGGTTTGCAACAAGCCATCATTGCAAACATGGAAGCAGGTGAAACAAAATGGACATTTTGCCCAACATGGAACACCAAAACTTAAACAAGCAAAGAACATATTTTTTAAATTAAAATTTAAGAAGATTGTAATCCAGAAATTAAACTTTAAAAACAACTCATTTGAGAATAACTTTGTGCTCTATGGATTAATTTTTTCAAAATATATATATATATATATATATATATATATATTTTTTTTTTTTTGAGTTTTTGTGGGACTAGTGGTTCTTTTTATTTTATTTTATTTTTTTACAGTAAGCTGCGTCCGTGGCTATGGCCTCTGTATATGGGTCATGCACGCTAACCACTGCCCCACCTGCACGCCCAGATTTTTTTCAAAATATTTTAATGAAAGAAAAAAATAAAGTTCATGTTTAATTGTTACATTTCATTTTTCATGTTCTTTTATGTCATTTTTTCCAACTTCTTCATTTTTTTATTTATTGTTTCAAACATCTTCTATTTCAGACTAAGGAAGAGGATTAGGGCCAGTGGAAAAAAGAAAAAGAAAAAAAAAGTTAACTGATTTTTAAATTTTATTTCAGTTTAGTATGGGGAGAAAAGTCAGAATTCAGACTTTTTTCTCAGAATTCTAACTTTTTTCTCAGAATTCTGACTGAATTCTGACAACAAAAAAGTCAGAATTCTGAGATTAAAGTCAGAATTCTGAGATTAAAGTAATAATTCTGACTTTTTTCCCATATTAAACTGAAATAAAATTAAAAAATCAGTAAACTTTTTTTTTTCCCAGTGGCCCTAATCCTCTTCCGTATCAGACTGATTTATACGAATTGCATTATTTTCTAAATGTGTTTACAGATCATTCGCCTTTAATGGGACGTTTTTCCTGCGGACTGTGATTTAAAAATCTTCAAAAAACTTA